>NC_045776.1:6922272-7225303 GCF_008692025.1 Phocoena sinus | reverse complement strand
AACAAAGATGTTAAAAAAAATTACAATGTGTTTATATTTACACTTCATACCCATTATGATGGCTATACAACAACAACAACAAAAAGGGAAATAACAAGTACTGATTGATAAGAGTGTGGAGAGATTGGAAATCTCATACATTGCTTGTGGGAATGTAAAATGGTGCTGCCACAGTGGAAGACAGTTTAGTGGCCCCTCAAAATGCTACATATAGAATTACCATATGACTTAGAAATTCCACTCTTAGGTGTACACCCAAGAGAAGTGAAAACCTGTTCATGTAGAAATCAGTACACAAATATGTACAGCAGCAGTATTCTTAACATCCAAAAAAAATGATACAGTGCAAACATCCATCAACTGATGAGTGAATGAACAAATAAAGTATGATATATCCATTCAGTGGAATATTATTTAGCTGTTAAAAAAAGAGAGGAAAGAAAGAATACTAATATATGCTACAGCATAGTTGTATCTTGAAAACTTCTTGCTAAGTGAAAGAAACCAGGTACAAAACACCACATATTTATGATTTCATTGATATGAAGGGTTCAGAATGTTCAGGTCTATGGAGACAGAAAGTAGAGTATCGGTTGCCAGGGTGTAGGAGGATTTGGGGGGGATGGGTTGGTGAGAGAATGGGGAGTTGCTGCTAATGAGTATGGAGTTTCTTTTGGGGGTGATAATGTTCTGCAATTACGTCGTGGTAATGGTTACAGGACCTTGTATATACACTAAAAATAAGTGAATTGTACTATTTTTAAAAAGTGATTTTATGGCACGTGAATTATATCTCAGTAAGAACAATTGATCTTAAAACATTTTTAAATGGGTGTGGTGGTTACTTTTTTGTGCCAATTTGGCTAGGCCACAGTACCCAGATATTTGGTCATACCTGAGTCTAGATGTATCTGTGAAGGAATTTTTTAGATGAAATTAACATTTAAATTGGTAGACCTTGAGTAAAGTAGATTAAGCTTCATAGTATGGGTGGGCCACATCCAATCCGTTGAAGACCTTAAGAGAAAAACAATGAGGTCCCTCAAGGAAGAAGGAACTCTGCCTACAGACTACCTTAGACGCAAGCTGAAATATCAACTCTTCCCTGGGTCTCCAGCCTACCAGTCAACCCCGCAGAATTTGGACTTGTCTGCCTCCACAGTACTATGAGCCACTTCCCTAGTCTCTCTCTCTCTCTTTCTCCATGTACACACACACACACACACACACACGCACACGCACACACACACGCACACGCACACACACACACACACACACACACACACACACGCACACGCACACACACACACACACACACACGCACACGCACACACACACGCACACGCACACACACACACACACACACACACACACACACACACCCTCTCTGTCTTTATATCTATATATCACATAAACGCACCCTTTTGGTTCTGTTTCTCTGGAGAACCCTAACTAATACAATGGACAAAGGATTTGCATAGACATTTCTCTGAAGAAGATTAGTGGTCAATAAGCACATGAAAAGATGCTCAGTATCATTAGTCACTACAGAAATGCAAATCAAAACCACTTCACACCCGCTAGAATTGCTATAATCAAAACTCTCTCTCTCTCTCTCTCTCTCTCTGTCTCTCTGTCTCTCTGTCTCTCTCTCTCTCTCTCATAGTTATAAGCACTAGAGTTGAAGTTAAGCAGTAAGTGCCTGGGATCAGTAACATGCACTTCCGCCATTAGAACATAGAGCCATGGACACCTGGCCTCCGCTATAGCTTGCCCATTGGCCGGCTGAACCACCAAGATACTGACTACTAGAACACAAATGGGGCCAGCAGGATGGGTCCAAATGAGTAGCCAACTTAGGGATGACTAGCTCTCGATCTGGAAAGGACGTGGTCCTACCTTAGGACTTGATCGTTCTCTTATTTTTCTTTCTATAAAACAAACAAGTGTTCTGGTTTCATTCTGTTCATCATATGCCTCTAGAATGTTATACACTATCTATATTTAACATATGAATTCTGCTTATGTTTCTCAAGCTACTTGTTGACTCATTTTCCATCTTTAACACATCCTATGAGTTCTACCTATAACACGTAAGCTACTAGCTTATTTATTAGCTGTGCTTAACACCCATGAGTTTCATCCATCCTATTTATGATGGCTAATTTTATGTGTCAGCTTGAGTTGGCTACAGGATGCCCACGTAGCCAGGAAAACATTAGTTCTGGATGTGTTTGCAAGGGTGTCTCTGAAAAGATTAGCATTTGAATCAGTAGACTGAGTAAAACAGATCCACCTTTACCAACGGGGCGGGCATCATCCAATCCACTGAGAGCCCAAATAAAACAAGAAGGCAGAGGAAGGGCAAATTTGCTCTCTCTGCTTACCTGGGACCTCCATCTTCTCCTGCCCTCAAGCAGCAACATCAGTGTTCCTGGCTTTCCGGCCTTCAGACTCAGGCAGGGACTTACAACCCCGATCCTCAGACCATTGGTCTCCAGCTGAACTGTATCACCAATTTCCTGGTTGTCTGCTTGCAGATGGCTGTTCCTGGGCCTTCTTGGCCTCAATAACTATGTGATCCAAATTTCTACTTTATACACACACACACACACACACACACACACACACACGCACACACACAACTCCTATTGGCTCTGTTTCTCTGAAGAACCTTGACTAATACGCCACCTTCTTTCTTGCCTTCTGTAGCAGAATTAAATATTCAATAAAGATACAGCAAAATCATATTACAACAACTGAGAAAAACCATCGGATCTGGTCAATTTTTAGAGTACTTTCACATTACTCCCTCTTAATAAAATATTATAAAATTTAGCCATTTGACCTTCCAAGTAAATGTGGACCTCTGTAAAGTATTGAATACCAGCCCTATTAGATGACTGATTTTTCTAGTTGAATTCTTTTCACCCCTTTCCTCCAAATACAATTGTATCAGTCAAGAGACAGAAATAATGTGTTATTTTAACATAGAGAATTTAGGATAAAGAAATGTTTGAAGCACTGAAAAGGTAAAAAAGAGACCACTTACCCTCCACCGTGGTAACAAGTGTAGGAAGAAGATGGCCCCTCCTCTTTGAAGAATGAAAGAGAATCTTGGAGGAAAGGTCCCAGACCCCTAAGAGGCGTTGCTCTTTGGCAACTGGAACCAAGACTTCTGGTCAATGCTGGGGTATCGTTTTTATATATATATATATATTTTTATATATATATACATCTTTATTGGAGTATAATTGCTTCACAACGCCGTGTTAGTTTCTGTTGTACAACAAAGTGAATCAGCCATATGCATACATGTGTCCCCGTATCCCCTCCCTCTTGAGCCTCCCTCCCACCCTCCCTATCCCACCCCCCTAGGTCATCGCAAAGCACCGAGCTGATCCCCCTGTGCAATGCTGCTGCTTCCCACTAGCTGTCTATTTTACATGTGGTAGTGTATATACATCAGTGCTACTCTCACTTCCTGCCAGCCTACCCTTCCCCCACCCCATGTCCTCAAGTCCATTCTCTATGTCTGCGTCTTTATTCCTGCCCTGCCACTAGGTTTATCAGTACCATTTTTTTTAGATTCCATATATATATATATATATTCGTTAGCAGCTACATGTAAAAGAATGAAATTAGAACACTCCCTAACACCATACACAAAAATAAACTCCAAATGGATTAAAGACCTAAATGTAAGACCAGACACTATAAAACTCTTAGAGGAAAACATAGGAAAAAACACTCTTTGACATAAACCACAGCAAGGTCTTTTTTGACCCACCTCCTAGAGTAATGAAAATAAAAAGTAAAATAAACAAATGGGACCTAATGAAACTTAAAAGCTTTTGCACAGCAAAGGATGCTGGTGCATCTGAGGAGGTACATTGAGTCTAGTCCTTCATGGATTAGAAGAGCTGCAAACTGGTTCATCTTCTGCTCTCATAATCAGCTGTTGTTCCTGGGGTGGGGCTCAGAGCAACAGGACTAGACAGGAAGCCCACAGGAAGGAGAACCCTCTTCCCCAGCCTGGCAGTATGCCTCCAGCCCGACTCCATAGTCAGGACTCACAGGGTCCTAGCTTGTTACTAGGACAGAAACAAGCCACAAGGAGGGAACACCAACCCAAACTAATATGGAAAGTTTACTAAGCCTTCACTTAATGATGCTACCAGGCAGGGGGGCTTGCTTCGCCTGGAATTATAATAACTGATTAAGGACAACAGAAATATTACTTGTTTCAAACAATAAAAGTCATTTTGCTGACATTCCATAAAATCGCCAGTTAAGTTCAGTTAAGAGGCTTTTAAAAAAAATATTCTAGACCTAGTAAAGGGCCTCCATTCATAAAATTAAACATCCAAGATTAGATTGAGACAATTTCATACTGATGCGCTCCCTACTACAGGGAGTCAGTAGGCAGGGCTGAAATGTGGTTTGCAGAGACGCCAGCCCCCATGTCACAAAGCTCAGAGAGAGGGTAGTTCAGAGCTGAGAGCTGATGACTCGGTAACTGGCACAACCATCCTATCCAATGCAGTTAGATAATTTGTTACATGTTATTATTACTAAAAAGCAGGCAGCAATTCCTCACTGACATCAGAGCTATGTATGGACTGAAGCCACAAGGGCCGGTCTTTATTTCTGTGTGTGATAAACTGGTATGCTATTCTGGGTGAAGCCTAAGAGTAGGTCCGCAAAGGAGTAACATACCTTTCCTCTCTCGAATGGGGAAACTGTCATGAATTGTCAGCTAATGGTCAATTCTTTATCCTCCTGAATGTTTAATTTATAACCTGTATTACTTTCAAGGCTTCAGAAAGGTTTATTTGGTGGCTCCTGCTAGGATATAATGGTAAGATATTTCTAAGCATTAAACCTCTAGTAATTGCCCCCATTTTCCACAAATCTATAAAGGGTCACTCTCAATTGCCCTGTGAATTTTTATCTCTGTCCCATGGGTATTAAATCTGGCTGTAAATTCTTTCCTCAGCGTCATCCTTCTACTGAAATACTTAAGCTATAATTCAAAAGGAGCTCCATTTGAGGTGTATCATTACACCAGTTATGTTTAGTTATTTCCTTCTGTAGTGCAAAGCTCAGTGTAACTATCGAGAGAGTTACACCAATATCAATAATCAGAGATCTGCAGCTTGAATTGTTTTCGAATATCAGTAGAAATTCAAGACTATATTGAAATTTTAATAATTAATCAGAAATATGCAATGTTAATGAAGCCCCATATACTCTGCATGACTTCTTATAACACAGCATGGGCATAGAAAAATATACATCATATTTAAATGAGACCACAGAGTTGGGGGAAAAAAACCAATGAAAAAAACAATTTATTGAGGTAACATCTTCCTTGTTTTAATTTTAAGCAAGTTTGCATCATATTATTGAAAGCAGAGTAAAATCAAACCTGGGGTTTGCCTCAAAGAGCTATTAACTGGGGCTTCCGTGGCGGCGCAGTGGTTGAGAGTCCGCCTGCCAATGCAGGGGACACGGGCTCGTGTCCCGGTCCGGGAAGATCCCACGTGCCGCAGAGCGGCTGGGCCAGTGAGCCATGGCCGCTGAGCCTGCGCGTCCGGAGCCTGGGCTCCACAATGGGAGAAGCCACAACAGTGAGAGGCCCGCGTACCGCAAAAAAAAAAAAAAAAAGAGCTATTAACTGCATACTCCACATACCATAAATGTTTTCAAAGTAATGTTAGTCATGTCAATAATAATACTCTGGGACTTCCCTGGTGGCGTAGTGGTTAAGAATCTGCCTGCCAATGCAGGGGACACAGGTTCGTTCCCTGGTCCGGGAAGATCCCATATGCCACGGAGCAACTAAGCCCATGTGCCACAACTGCTGAGCCTGTGTGCCACAACTACTTGAAGCCCGAAGCCCGCACGCCTAGAGCCCGTGCTCTGCAACAAGAGAAGCCACCACAATAAGCCCACGCACCGCAACGAAGAGTAGTCCGCGCTCGCTGCAACTAGAGAAATCCCGCGTGCAGCAACGAAGACCGAACGCAGCCAAAAATAAATAAATAGATAAATAGAAGTCCATAAATATAAAAAAGTAAATAACTAACTTATTAATAAAAGATACTCTTCTTTAGTTTTATATATCTGTCAACTAAAATAATAATGATTTATCACCTCTGTCATGAAATAGAAGAATATGCAAGAATTGTGCACTATAGCAAGAGATATTGTCTTCATGAAGAATATTGTTTTACTAATGATAAATGTAGTGTCAGTTGTGAAAATATTTTTTGAAAGATACATGTCCAGATTTTGACCATTTTAGGGAATTCCCTGGCAGTCCAGTGGTTAGGACTTTGCACTTCCAATGCTGGGTGCATGGGTTCGATCCCTGGCTGGGGAAGTAAGATCCTGCATGCCGAGCGGCAAAAAAAAAAAAAAAGATTTTAAACATTTTATATATTTGAAGTAACAATTATCATGTATTTATCAACTGTCCATTAGAAATATCTTTTTTGTAGAGATACAAAAATAATGTTACTGCCCTTGCCCCAACGGAACTTGGAGTTCAGTAAGATCTAGGATTTTAGGTCTATCCTTCATGTACATTCATCTTTCTTCTGCAATCTTTGAATCCAATTATTGGCTTGAGAAAGTACCTGGTTTCAGATCGAGATGTAATATTCGCAAATTTTGTCACAATGGTACTCATCCGGTCTAGTCTCTGCATCCTGCTTTAGTGAGCAAGTGCCTGTGATATGTTATCTATTTAATTAACATCTTCAACCACTGTTTATAGAATATACATGGGGTTATAGAAAAGGTTAAAGCGCTTTTTCAGACAAGTAAAGTCAAACAAGAATTTTTTGTCAGATTGTATCATTGATCAAACTCACCAGATCATAGTCACTAGATAATCTACAGTTTTCTCCTCTGCTTAAACCATTGAAATTAGTTTTTTGTTGGTGTGGTTGCAGTAGGAACTTTTAAGAGCTTGTTATTGCTGATTGCAGTAACTGAATTTAAGTTTTAGCTTAAAAACATAAACATAGACGATGATTGTGCCAACAGATGAAAGGGTTTTATTTAGGATACTTTAAAGACTGTACCTCCTTTACAATCAGAAATTCCTTACAATTTTTAGATGACTGATGGGCGTGCAGGTTGCTCAACCATAGCAGTGCAGTGAGTAAACCTGAATATATTTAGTTCAGTAGCTGGACTTTAGGATTTCAAGAAGATTATGGAATGATTAATAAGATCACAGAAGGACTCTCCAGTTTGAAAGTGCTTGTTTTTAATAATAATTATGACTTAAAGTGAATATATGTGTGTCCACGATTTAATCCCTCATTTAATCTCCACGATTTTATGAGGAGATTGTTTACACATGAGGAGAATGTGTTAAAAAGCTTAAAGACATTAGTCTAGGATTACATAACTAATAAGTGACACAGTTTCACTCTTCTCATAAAAGTGCCTAAGAGCTGGCATTCCTTAGAACAATTTTTTTTTTCCCACAGTTTCAAGGGGACAAACTCACAACTGTGTAAAACTCTGGAACTTGCCAGGAGCAAGAGAACCTCTCGGTCCAAAGTCTGACATTGGCCTCATGTTGAGAACCTACAAGACCAAACCAAGTCATGGTTTTTTATTTGGCATCTCCAGGGACAGGAACTCCATTCACTTGTACCTGTAACCAATCACCATCCCGACAGTGTGCAACCCAGCCTCATGCTGGAGGTCTTTCCATAGAAGTTTCCTCTGTGCTCCTCAAATTCTGAAAGTGAATCTTGAAATCCAATTCCCTCTTCAGGTGTCAACCTCATCTCTGCTGAGGTATCAACTGATATTGTCAAGTATGTTTATCATTAGCTCACGAAAGGATCTCCACTAGTACCTGACACAGAGTAGAATGTGTTGAATGGATGCATAAATAAATGAATAAGTGAATGAATGAAAGTGTGTCCCAATGACTAGGGAGAAGTTATCATTTTGGAATTTACTCTAAGGTTGGCTTGGCAACCAAGGCTAGAGACAGAAGCAACATCTCTACTGCACTGGAATTATCCATCTCCTTTTGGTCATCTGCTCTTTTTTTTTCCTGCTGAAGCTCTAAGACAAAAACACAACTCTCAGCTCTCTCTCTTTTACCCACTCTCCCCAGCAGACATACCTTTCTAATTAGCGAGTTAGCATAAAAATCAGTACATCGGGCTTCCCTGGTGGCGCAGTGGTTGAGAGTCCGCCTCCCGATGCAGGGGACGCGGGTTCGTGCCCCGGTCTGGGAAGATCCCGCATGTCGCGGGGCGACTGGGCCCGTGAGGCATGGCCGCTGAGCCTGCGCGTCCGGAGCCTGTGCTCCGCAACGGGAGAGGCCACGACGGTGAGAGGCCTGCATACCACACACACACACACACACAAAAATCAGTACATCACTTCTAGTCAGTGGTGGGTGGGAAAATGCTGAACAACTGGCTTGGGGTGGCAAGGCACGGTGAGGTCGGTTCAGACTGCCGAAGACTCCTGAGAGAATGCAAGAGTCTAACATTCTAGAACTGAAAGCCCTTTGGAAGTTATATAATCCAATGCCTTCTCTATTTTACAAGAAAAACCTGAGACCCAGCAAGAAGTAACTCCTGAAGGAAGGTGGCAGAGTTAGTGACAGAGGGAGGGCTATAAACGAGGTCCCGCATCCCTCACCCCTGTGGGTGGTTCGCAAGTGCTGGTCTACGGATATCGTACACTGGCCTCATCTTTCCACAGCATATCAAAAAAAAAGATAAGTGTGTTCACTTATTTTCACTTATTTAACGCTTCTCTTGTTCATAAACAACATAAAATGAAGATGCCCCAGCCTCTTCACGTTGCCACGTACTCTAATTCCATGCCACCCTGTAGCATGCCTATCGTTATGCTTTTAATTAAAGTGACTACTAGGTCTGAGGTCAAAGTCAATTGCCTAGATGGAAAAGGAATAAACACCACCAGTGTCTGGTACTAGTATCTTTCCGTAACTTTAAGTAATCTAAGGGGGGGCCCATCCATGATATTTTTCAAGACTCTAAGATAGCTTTCATGCCAAAAGACGCTCAACATCACTAATCATTAGAGAAATGCAAATCAAAACTACAATGAGGTATCACCTCACACTGGTCAGAATGGCCATCATCAAAAAATCTACAAACAATAAATGCTGGAGAGGGTGTGGAGAAAAGCGAACCCTCTTGCACTGTTGGTGGGAATGTAAATTGATACAGCCACTATGGAGAACAGTATGGAGGTCCCTTAAAACACAAAAATAGAACTACCATATGACCCAGCAATCCCACTACTGGGCATACACTCTGAGGAAACCAGAATTCAAAAAGACACATAATAGTTAATAATACCATTAATACAATTTTAGAAAAAAGAAAAATTTAAAGTTAAAAGCAATGACTTGTTTGAAAAACACACACAAAAATTCAGGTGGTCCCTCATAGTTTATTATAAGAGGAATATACAGTATTCCATCATTTTTAGAAATAACAAATAAATATCCTAGGGAATATTTTTATGAAGGCAGCTCTTAGATAAGTTGATCATATATATCACAGAAGCCTAAGATAACTGGACACGAACCTTTCCAAAGATGGTATGCTTATTGTTAAGTTCATCTGCTAGACCCAGTGTAATAGTTCATTGCAGCACTATTACAATAGCCAGGACATGGAAGCAACCTAAGTGTCCATCAACAGAGGAATGGATAAAGAAGATGTGGTATGTATATACAATGGAATATTACTCAGCCATAAAAAAGAACAAAATTGGGTTATTTGTAAAGATGTGGATGGACCTAGAGACTGTCATACAGAGTGAAATAAATCAGAAAGAGAAAAACAAGTATTATATATTAAAACATATATGTGAAATCTAGAAAAATAGTATAGATGATCTCATTTGCAAAGCAGAAATAGAGACACAGATGTAGAGAACAAATGTATGGATACCAATGGGGAAAGGGAGGGTGGGATGAATTGGAGGTTGGGATTGACATATATACCCTCTTGATACTATGTATAAAATAGATAACTAATGAGAACCTACTGTATAGCTCAGGGAACTCTACTCAGTGCTCTGTGGTGACCGAAATGGGAAGGAAATCCAAAAAAGAGTGGATATATGTATACATATAGCTGATTCATTTTACACCTGAAACTAACACAACATAGTAAAGCAACTATACTCCAATAAAAAGTAATTTTAAAAAAAGAAAAAAAAAACCAAGATTGTTTTCATGCCTTCACAGAGAAAGTAAGGATCAGACTACATATCAAGAGTAGGTATGAGAGTTCCCAAAGTTATCTCATTACCTTCCCCAGCAATCATTTACAGATTTAGGAAAGAAACCTAAACGTTTACTTTTGGTATTTATGCCAACATTCCTTCTGGTCTGATGCACATTCACTAATTCAAAAAGAACAGTTTACTGAGGTCAAAAGATCTGAATTCAATGTCTAGCTCTGCCATGGCTGGGTTGGGACACTCGATCTCTGGAGCTCCACCTCCATCTGTAGAGTGGAAATGATATGAACACTTCTTTATTTTTCAGTGTTATGGAAATCAAAAGTGGTGATGTATGAGAAAAGGCCTGGTAAATATATTGCTTTAGCATTTACCAATATATCTTCCAGAGAGGAAAAGTAATATATTTAAAAGAGATCTGCCTTTAGAAAATAAATCAAAACAGTTTTGTCGATAACCTCCTTGTGAAGCATGCTAATTTCCAATTTTGAAAATTGATCATCACAGAGAAGATAAGCAAAATTTGATATATTTACCCAAATCAGAGATCAACGTTAGATGAATTTACTCCCATTTTGTCAAATAGAGGCAAATAGTAGTAAATTCCTTAGAAGTTTCTGAATTTCACAAAGATCCTACAAAAAATAAGTTTATGAAGAATTGCAGTGTGGTTAATTTATTGCTTTTCCCACAGTTATTATATTTTTAGACTTGAAAAAAATCACAGAAAACATCCAGGAAATAAAAAATGACATTAAAATTTTTTAAACTCTGAGTAACTTTGTCTTGAATAATGCATAAGTTCCTCTGCAGTAGTTTACTCAGCATCTTTACATTAGGGAACTGAAATGGCTGTATTTCCCAAATCACAGTCACTAAAATTCTGTGGCTATTTTCAAGTTAAGTTTTACATCGTTTATTCACTTTTCTCCATACATAGTAATAAGGTAATGAACAAGTGTTGTTCTTAATTGAAAAACTGCCTCTGAAAACAGTATTGAAATCAATGTCTATCAAGTATTTGAGGAAGGATTCATCTTTTTTAAGTTTCAATGATCCCATTCGTTTCATTTAAACTAGGTTTTCCACTTGGAAGTATTTATCAGTTTGGTCAGGGAAATCTATTGTGCTGGCGTGTTTATTTTACTGCAGAAAAAGACACCTTCCAGTTGGAAATTGTTAGCCTTTTTCCTGAAGCAATCTAAATTGGATAACACGTGGTTTTGTGGAGTTCACCAGGTGTGAGGATGCTGTCACATAAGACGTAATCACCATATATTTTAACAGCCTGTTCTTATTTTCTCTACTCTGCGACATACATAAGTGCCAAAGTGCCTAGCTAATAAATATCCCCAATATGTTTGAGTGAATATCAATGCTGACTAGTCTCTGTTTTAAAAAAATAGAGAGAGGTAGTTTCTTTTACCCAGATGAAAGAATTGTGTAAACCATTGTGACAAAATCTCTTGGGAACCACCTACACCACTGACAGCTGTGCTACCCTGGGGATGGTGCTTAGTGTCAGACCTTTTCATGGGGCCAGTGAATAACACTCACTGTGCATTTTATTCCTTGGGTGTATTCAATCATCAAGGAGATGAGCCCGTCCCAGTCCTGGGTAGGGGTGAACCTCCTTTGCTCATTTCGATGGCAGGTGATAGAATACCAACCAATGAGACAGGAAGGGGGACTCCACAGGGGACCCATTCTAAAAACAGGACATGAGAGGGAAGGTGCTCTTCACTGCCCATCCAGCTCCTGGATACTCTCGTGTGAGCATGTGATGTTGGAAGCTTATTGCAGCCAACTTGCAACCGAAGGGACTGGCAAGAGGTACCTCCATGCTGTAATGAAGGCAGAGCAGAGAGATGAAAACTTTATCCTCTGTGATGTCTTGAGCCTCTGATTTAATGACCCAGGGAGCCACCCTCTCTCCAGACCGCTCCTAATGGAAGAATTTCTCCTTAGCTTTCCACCTGGGTGTTCTGTTACCCGCAGGCAACATTATCATAGCTGATACTTGATACAGCCGACAGTCAATGAGTCAACAGATGGATTTTTGGAGTTGAGTACCAGCAGGCTCAGAATCTAATTTTTTTTTTTTTAGGACTTTTTTGATGTGGACCATTTTTAAACGCTTTATTGAATTTGTTACAAGATTGCTTCTGGTTTTTTTTTTTTTTTTTTTTTTTTTGCGGTACGCGGGCCTCTCACTGTTGTGGCCTCTCCCGTTGCGGAGTACAGGCTCCGGACGCACAGGCTCAATGGCCATGGCTCACGGGCCCAACCGCTCCGCGGCATGTGGGATCTTCCCGCACTGGGGCACGAACCCGTGTCCCCTGCATCGGCAGGCGGACTCTCAACCACTGCGCCACCAGGGAAGCCCAAGATTGCTTCTGTTTTATGTTTTTGGTTTTTTTTGGCTGTGAGGCATGTGGGATCGGGATCAAACCCACGCCCCCTGCACTGGAAAGCGAGGTCTTAACCACTGGACCGCCAGGGAAGTCCCTCAGAACCTAACTTAATAATAAATCGTTACCCTGTTCTGGTTCAAGCTCTAACAGAACATCAAACTAACATCAAGGGCGGTGGGAGGTTTTTGGTTTTTGGTTTTCTCTTTCTGCAGTTCATTCTAGACAGACATACACCAAGAGCCTTCACCACGCAGGTAAGTAGAGGGAGAAACAAGTCTGCCAAGCATCCCCTGCCTCTCCTGCAAACCCTTCGGTCCTTCACACAAGCGCCTTGGGTACCTGGAGTGTGCTGACAAGCCCACTGCTTCTCGAGAAGGGAAACCAGGCGCTGCTTACCTCCGGGTGCTGAGGGGAGGCCCCTCCTGCTGTCCGCCCATTTCCGTTTCCCGCACCATCACAGCCCTGATCCTACCGATGGAGTGAATTCATATATCAGGATGCACAAAACGGGGGCGCCCCAGTGGCCCGGCCCATGTCACAAATCTAAACCAAAGTCAGCCTGCACTTAGGCGCGACTTCTGTCAAGGGAACCTAACGAATACCAATCACAGTCCTCCAGCTTAGCTTTACTGGCTCACCTTACCCTGGAAAATAGGACCTGCTGCCTTAGAAGGAAATCCCCTACCTCCTAGCCAATCACGCCCTGTTTCTGAGTTGCCTCTTCTAAAGCTCCATAAAACCCATCCTTGCCCCAAACCTCTCAGGAAGTGTGCTCCACTGCTCGTGGGGCACTGGGCTCCCCAAGTCCGTGGCTTGCATTCCCTTGAGTAAAGGACATCAGACTCATCACTACATCGTCTTAGTTTTCTCTTTTGACATAATTCATCTTCCCCTTGTTTCAGATGGAAATCCTGAGTGGACCTAGCATCTGGCTGACCTCGCTTACATTGTGTGTAGGAAATTGTCACTTTACCTCTTTTATCTGGATTCGATTTCTGCTCAGATCCTGATAACAGGGACTAACCAGGGCAGGTGAAGGAATTTGAAGTCATTAAATGGGATGAAAAGCCACGGGATGGCTTTCCACGGGGAACCTGACACAGGGAGCAGCTGACCCCCGGGGCTGCTCGTCTTCTCCACTCAAGTTGGTTTCTGTCACTTACCTGACAGGTCCCTGAGGCTTTGGAGCTCGTGACTCCTGGTGCAGGACGAAGCAGGGCTGGGGAGTCAAACCCTCAGTCAAATGCTTGCTTTGAAGCTCACTGGCTGTAAGCAATCTGGGCAAAATTACTTCATGTCTTTCAGCCACAGTCCCGTTTAAATCAGATGGGGATGGAAGGGAAGTCTAGGCAGAGGAAGGAAACCAAACCACAGAATCTTCCATTCCCATTCCTAATAAAAAGTGAGTGGAAAAACTAGTGAAAAGAAAAGGGCAAAACACACCCGCAGGGCTTCCCTGGTGGCGCAGTGGTTGAGGGTCCGCCTGCCGATGCAGGGGACACGGGTTCGTGCCCTGGTCCGGGAAGATCCCACATGTCACGGATCGGCTAGGCCCGTGAGCCATGGCCGCTGAGCCTGCGCGTCCGGAGCCTGTGCTCCGCAACGGGAGAGGCCACAACAGTGAGAGACCCGCATACCGCAAAAAGAAAAAACAAAACAAAAAATAACACACCCGCAGCGATCAAAAAGAGCATGACTTCATGCAAAAGGGTAGCAGTTTAGTTAATAAGCAAGTCCTGGAGAGACTCCCACCATGAAACTCGGTGGAAATTTCATGAATATATGTCCATCACAGAGAAATACATTCCGGGAATATGTTTATCTTTCCTCTGCTGTGTGTATCTCTGTGGGAGTGACTGTTAAGAGGAACTTCTAAAATAGTGCAATGGAAGGAGAGGTCCTGTTCTCTTCGCCTGAAGCAGAGCCTCAGGTTGTCGAGCTAGATTGGGCAACCATCTGAATCCCAGGGGCATCTCCCCATGGGCTCAGCGTACATTCTGCCTGCTCCCTCTGGGTAAAAGGAACAAGTGGATATCGGCAAAATCTGATAAGAGAGAGTGAAACTCTGTAAATTCAGTTTGTAAAGCATTCCATTTGGCCATCTTAAATAACCCCAACATGGGAGGGGGAAAAACAAGTGGAATCTGAGATAAAAATCTCTTTGAAGGGCGTGTTCAATAAATGAGTGATGGTCTTTGGCAAGGACGATTTCTATTTGAACATTTATAGCCGTTTCCAACCACTGCACTTTCATTCGAATAAACAAGAAATGACTCTTCCTTCATTCTAGCTTTATGTAATTGCTTAAACACCAAGAGCATCATTACTCAATGGTAAGATTGTATAACAAGGAAAAACTGATAGCACATCCTGCATACTTTGCAAAGGTGTGTCTCTCTGAGTAAAAACTAGCTAGGGTGTGGTGGAGCCCACAGTTCACATGGAGTTAAAGACTTATAAAAACAGAAGCAACAGAGGACACCTAATTCACAGACAACGAAGGCTCACAAATCAGTGTGCTGCTTACTCCAACGTTCAGACAGAAGCCAGAAACCAACAAAACTGACAAAAAGGTCTTGTTGAAAGTTCTGAAGTAATTCTTTTCAAAAAGGCATTTTTTTTCTGTTTACCAATGATATATTTCTTTACACAAATTTGTAGGGCATTACAATGCAAGGCAAAACATTGACCGAGCTTGCAGGAATTACAAATCATTGCTTCGATTTGTGTGAAGACCAATAATTAACAGTGAATATCAGCAAATAACATTGTTTGCTAACTTGGGCACGCAGGAAAGCTTAACGGAATCTGCCTCATAATTGTAAGAGGAACTGCCCTATTTACCTTTCCCATCTCCAGAAACAAAAGATCCACACGTGATTTAACTGTGCTTACAAATAAAATATTGGGTGCTTTATTTCTTTCTCAAAATTATTTTTCTCAAAATTTAATTACAATGGTGCATAAGACAAAGGTCTACAGCATAATATTCACTCCCTTTCACACTAGCAAAGAATTAAAAACAGAAAAAAAGACTACCCAGGAATTTCTGACAACGTTTCGGGGGGAAAAATGTGACATTTTTTGAGTAGCAATGGAATGTTTTTTTAGCGGGTGGAAACAGTAACAACAGACACTCAGAAACATAATACTTTATTTTTTTATTTAACGGAAAAATACTTTTCAAGCACACTGCAGTTTATCTATTAAAAAAAATCAGGGTACAGAAAAGTGAAATGTATTGAAAAGTGAAATAATTTTCAGAATCATAAAAATCAGACAAAAACTTAAGAACCTTTATTTACATGGAGAATGTATCAAAACCTTTAACGTAAAGAAATATTTTTTTAAAATAGTCATTGTGTTAAGGTGGTCAGGTAATTAGTGCTTTTCTTTGTTTTTACAAATATTCCAATATAGATAGATACATACATACAAAAAGATAGAGATATATAGAGACAAAAAGGAACCAATTTATATCAGTTTCTCATATGTATATTTTAAGTATAAGAGAACATTTAGAACAGAATCATTTATTCAACTTAAAGCTGTATTGCATCTTTTACAGCAGTGCTTAGGATCACAGGTAGATTGTTGAGATAATTATCAATACCTATTAAACGTCCACAGTATTCTGTAAAACAACTACTCAGACACTGTTATGCCCATAATGCATTAAATTAAAAAAACTATGAATTCCAAGCTTACCATTTCCTTTTTGCAACACCCACGTTCCCATAACGTCATACAGGAAGACTTCTGCAAAATTTCTTTCATCTGGCCATGCAGCCTTTGCTATAATTCCTATCACAGCCAATATTCCAACACTCTGATGAGAGGAGAACCCAGAAATTAGATAGCTGCCAGTGGTTCCGTGTCTAGATGGACATCGGAATTACACCGGGAGCTGTTTTCGGAAGTCATTATAAAGCCATGAAAAGTATAGAATTGTAAGAACTAAAAATTAGAAGTCCCCACTCTTTTCCTTCTCCCCACAAACCATTTCCTAGAGATAACCCTGTTAACAGTACAATGTATATTTTTCCAGATATTGTGTATGCCTATATAAACATATAGGAGGTATGTGGAAATAGAATGTGGGCACACTGATTTTTAGATAACTTGAATCCTATTGTACATATTAAATACTTGTTTCCTCCCTTCATCTGTGGCAAAGACTGGAGGTTTATTCATTGAATACACTGAAGTAGAGGGTTCTGGACTACAGATTTATGGCACAGCCAAAAGTATATCAGGCTGGGTCTTGGCAGGAAACAGATGCACACTTTCCCCTGTACTGGGAAGTGGGGGGGATAAGTGAAAATCCTCATCATGGAAAGTGTGTCCTCTGTCCCCTTCCCCAGAATGCAGGCAGCCATGTCTTCCTTTCTGAGGAAACTGACCAGTGAAAAAAGAGACTACAAACACACAGACAAACAAAAAACAAACCTTAAAGACACATCTGTGTCTCAGTAGACCGACATGACACAAGACAAAAAAGCCCTGCTCAAACACACAGAGCTTCCGAATAAGTCTTTTAGAGCCTCATTTTAAAATAGTAATAGACCAGGAGGGACCATTAGACATCTGAAGAAACTCAGAAATGAAAGAACAAAGCAAAAACACAACATTGTAAAACAACTATACCGCCCCCCCACAAAGAAAAAAGAACAAAGAAAAGAAAATTGCAAAGGACAGAGAAAGTTTGGGAAGCAGAGGGAAAAAAATAGATTCTCAAAGTTATACAAGAATATATTTCCTCCATGAAACAAAGCCTGATCTTACAGCAAGGGGAGCATGCAGAAAACGAAAACAGCTGTGGGAAATTAATATTATGATAGCAGAAATAAAACATGCAATAGAAGGATTGAGAGATAAAGCTGAGCACATCTCTCAGAGAATTAAAAGGAGAAGAGAGAGAAAATATGAGAAAAAGCATGAAAAAATAAGGTTACAACAGAGACCCATCATTCAACTGGTAAGAATTCTGGAAGAGACCAGAGAAAATAGACATATCAAAGGTATAACATGAGAACATCCCCACAAACTGAAAAGTAAGAATGTTTGGAATAAAAGTCCCTATCAAGGGCATAACACAATGAATGGGAAAAGACCAATGACAAAGAATATCTTTGTGAAATTTTAAAGCAACAGGGATAAAAGGAAGATCCTGATTGCTCCTTGAAGGAAAAAAACAGGTCATATGTAAAGGCAGAGGAACAAATAACTTGAAGACCATGGGGCCGTGCGGTCACACTTTTGAGGAAAAATTCCAGCCCAGAATTATAAACCTACCCCAAACTCAATTAAGAATGAAACCATGATGGTTAATTTTATGTCTCTATTTGACTGGGCTAAGAGGTTCCTTGGTGAAACATTGTATCTAGGTGAGTCTCTGAGGGTGTTTCTGGGAACAGGTGCGAGGGTGTTTCCTGGAAGAGATTAGCATTTGAATCGGTAGATTAAGTAAAGAAGATTGCCCTTGCTTTGGGAGGTGGGCATCCTCCAATACATGGAAGGCCTGAACATGACAAAAAGGCAGAGGAAGGGTGAATTTGCTCTTTGCTTGAGCTGGGACATCCACCTCCTTCTGCCTTCAGACATCAGCTATCCTGGTTCTTAAGACTCTGGACTTGAACTTCAGTTTACGCCATCAGCTTTCCTGGTTCTCCAAGTTGTACATGACTATGGGACTTTTCGTTTCTGTAATCACATGAGCCAATTCTTGTAATAAATCCCACCCCACCCCACCTCTCTCTCTCTCTCTCTCTCTCTCTCTCTCTCTCTCTCTCTCTCTCTCTCTCTCTCGGTTCTATTGGTTCTTCTTCTATGGAAAACACTGACTACCAAAAAAATAGTTAATAGATCTTCGCAGGCTCTCAGTCACCTCCCGCATATAATCTGTAAGATGTAGCAAACCTCCCGATGGCCAGTGACAAAGTACATATTTGATCTCCAGAGCAATGTTCTTATCTCCTGTTTTCCCTTTGGCTCATAACCTGCTACTTCCTAGGAGTTCAGGATCTTGCAACCGTGGCTTCATATTAGAATTACCCAGGCAGCTTTTAAAGTATATGATCCCCAGAATCCAATAGATCTAGGTTTGCATCCTGGCTCTGCCTTTTACAAACTGTGTGACCTTGGGCACATCCCTTAACCTCTTCTTAAACTTGGGCATTAATACCATTATGGGACTTCCCTGGTGGCGCAGTGGTTAAGAATCTGCCTGCTGATGGAGGGGACACAGGTTCGAGCCCTGGTCTGGGAAGATCCCACATGCCACAGAGCAACTAAGCTCGTGCATTACAACGACTAAGCCTGTACTCTAGAGCCTGTGAACCACAACTACTGAGCCCACGTGTCACAACTACTGAAACCCACGTGCCTAGAGCCCGTGCTCCACAACAAGAGAAGCCACCGCAATGAGAAGCCCACACACCACAACGAAGAGTAGCCCCTGCTCGCCGCAACTAGAGAAAGCTCACGCACAGCAACAAAGACCCAACACAGCCAAAAATAAATAAATAAATATATAAATTTATTTTTAAAAATACCGTTATGTACTCACTTAAATTTTGTAAGCATTAGATGGGATAATATATATGAAGTACTATAGTGCCTGAGTAAATACTTAAAAAAAAAAAACTTGTGTTTTAAAAATTGTTGTTTTTGCTAAATCATTTAACCCCTCTATACCTCATTATTGTTATCTGTAAATAAGAATAATAATAGATTCTACCTCATAGGGTTTTCCTAAGGAAATAAAGTATTCACAACATTATGGCTAGCATAGAGTGAATACTCAAAAAAGTTTGTTGGGCTTCCCTGGTGGCACGGTGGTTGAGAGTCCGCCTGCCAATGCAGGGGAGGCGGGTTCGTGCCCCGGTCCGGGAAGATCCCACATGCCGTGGAGCGGCTGGGCCCGTGAGCCATGGCCGCTGAGCCTGCGCGTCCGGAGCCTGTGCTCCGCAACGGGAGAGGCCACAACAGTGAGAAGCCCGCGTACCGCAAAAAAAAAAAAAAAAGAAAAAGAAAAGTTTGTGGTTGTGATTACTCATAAGTTTACGAAAAGCGGTAAAACACCTGTCTTGTCTACCCTGCTGTGTTTTGTAATATTCAAATTAGTTCATGTGAGTGAAAAGCACTGTTCTTAAAAATATAAATACTGTACACATGTAAGATACGTGCATATGAAACGTGTACATATATGTGTGTGTATATATGCATAATGTATTTATAACAGCTGTGGAAATCCCTTCCTGTTGTTGACTGTATAATTGCCCACCCCAAAGATTCACATCCTAGCTCTCCGGACATGTGACTATGTGATCTTACATGGTTAAAGGGATTCAGATGTGGTTAAATCAAGGCTTCTGAGAGCGAGATTATCCTGGATTCCCTGAATGAGCCCAATGTAATCACTAGGGTCATATAGAGGACGCAGGGTGATCAGAGTAGCAGGTCACGTGATGATGGAGCAAGAGATGGGGGTGATGTGAAGAGGAGGTCATGAGCCAAGGAGTGCAAGGGGCCTCTAGCAGCTGAAAAAGTAGGAAAATGCCTTCTCCCCTGAAGCCCCCAGACGGAACCAGCCCTGCAGACACCTTGAATTTAGCCACATAAGATTCATTTTGGACTTCTGACCTGCAGAACTGTAAGAGAATAAACTTGTCTTGTTTTAAGCCACTGAGTTTGCTTAATTTATTACAGCAGTAATTGGAAACTACTACATTTCCCTTGAAGTCAAGGACAATGGGAAGTAAAAATTAAGATGGGTGATCTGATGATTATTTTTAGACACAGTATGTTCGTGATCTGTATTTACTGGTATTTTACTGCTCTTCTGAAGTAGGGACATGAACTGATTTAAAAGACAGTTTTTAACTCTTCTAAGAAAGAAGAAAATTGCAGATCAATTAAACAAATATTTGTCTAAGACAGATATGCAAAGTTTTGTGTACTTGTTATCTGATGGATATGAAATTAGATAGCAAGTATTACATGGTTTTACACAATGAAAAGTTGGAAAGATAGAACATGATTCTCTCAACAGCAAGAACAAAAGCGAAAGTCAACACTGTGTCCTGGTACCACTAATAATGTTATTCAAGACTATATATAGATAAGGCTATTTATATTTTATAGATAAAGAAATTTGATAAGACTTATCTAATTCCAATAACATAATTACTTTCAAAATTATAAAAAGTATATTTTAAAAGGTATTCATGGTTAATAAAGGAAAGCCTTGTTGATAGCAGACAATTGTGTCATTATTTTGACTTTGTATGTAGTTGTATATACGTATGTACCCAGGATTGCCAGGCTTAGCAAATAAAAATACAGAGCACCCAGTTAAATTTGAATTTCAGATAATGAATATTCTTAGTACAAATATGTCCCAAATATTGGATGTGTACTTATATACAAAATTATTTGTTTTCCTGAAATTTAAATTTAATGGGGCCTTCTATATTTTATCTTGTAACCCTAGTTGTACGGTTATTGGTAAAACCGGCTTAACATATATGCAATCCCTACTTTTTACTCTAGTACATTTATGAAAATCACATCAGAGAATTGTCAAATAAAGATCATTCTAATCTTCCTAAACATAAGCTTTTACTTAACCAGAAACCACCATGTATATTATCAGATACACTATACATTGATCAATTAAAATGCAAATTGAGGTTATTTTTCCTGATGAACATACTTCAGACATGGCTAAAACTCATGAATAACTGATTAAGGGTGAAAAATGATACATGGGTTTTAATGGCACAGTTAGATAAGTTAATCAGTGAAATTGGGAGCAGGAAAAGGAATAAATAATTATAAGATGCTCTGTGGATTATACAACAGCAAGCCATCTCCTTAGGGGAAGTTGGTCCACAGAGCTATTTCTAGGAGGTATTGGGGCACGCATAATCATATTATATGCTTCCTTCTCTCCCTAACTATCAATTTTGTCCAGCTGGAATCTAGTTAAATAAATTTCGGTCTCCCTTGAGGAAAAAGAGAGGCACAAAAAGGCAGATGTGGGAAGAGATTCCTCTTTTGCTTCAGAAATTTGGTGCGGAGCACGCTGAGCGAGTATATGTGCCGGTCAATTCAGTCGTGATCAATGCGAAGAAGACGTGAGAAAGATCGAGCCAACTTCTTTCTTTCCTCCAGCACTTCTCCAAGAGTGAGCCCTTCGAAGACAGAGAACTGATGCCATCCATGGTCTAGGTATGACTTCCAACATGATATCAAGAAACTGCAAACTGTGGGGAATTCTCTGGTGGTCCAGTGGGTTAGGAGTCTGTGCTTTCAGTGTTGTGGGTTCAATCCCTGGTCGGGGAACAAACATCCCGTAAGAGGCGGGGTGAGGCCAAAGAAAGAAAGAAAGAAAGAAACTGCAACTATGGCCAGCTATCAGTTAAAACTGAGATGTCAGAGTTCCAGGAGTTATAGATTTCAGGGTGAAAGAGAAAAGTCATTCGGCACTCAAAAATTATAGACGTATCTTGACCATCAACCATGGTGCAAAAGAATCATCCCCACGATGTATGCATTCACCAGTGTGTGAAATGCACTAGTTCTCCTGGCTTTTCGAGGTTGTCTCCTAATCCTGTCTTTCTGTGCCCTAACACCCTGGCCTCAGACACAGCAGCGCAGACAGCCCTTATCACTGCCGGGTCACAGCCCTTATCACTCCCGGGTCACAGCCCTTATCTGGAGTCTGCTCTTCTGAACCCAGGCACATGTTCGACGCCTTCTGTCTCATTCACCACCCACAGGACCGAGAATCTAGACCTGGTTCCCATCTTTCCACACTTCTCACCCTCATTTTTTCACCATTCTTCTCCATAAGAATTAATTTTGCTCTGGCCTGTGACTCTATGAGACAGAGGTCAAGTCTATTATATGAAAGTTCTGTTCTGAGTAAAAATTAGAATGTAACAATTGGTCTTGTAATTTTGATATACTGATCATCAATTTTCAGGTTTGGGAAATCATCTAATATTTAAACGGTCTTAGATTTATGAAAATAAAATTTACTTCCTTCCCATTGATAGAGAAAATGTATGAAGATTAACAATTCAGAGAGAAGCCAAAGTATAGAAAAAGCAAAGCTCTGTCAGTGGTGAAGAGCTGTAATAACATCACAGGTGACTGCCGTGTGACCACAGTTTATTACACTTGGTTCTGAAAATAAAACAAGAGTAGAGTCAGATTTATGTAACATAGGCCATGTAACTGATACTTTCCCCTAATGAGTTTTTCTTTTTTTGCTAGTTCAAAAACAATCTGACTTATTAAAAACTTGAAATTGATTTTACTTAAGATGAACTTATATAACAGTCGTTTCTCTGACAAAACCAAAGTGGTTTTTTTTTTTTTTTGCAGTACGCGGGCCTCTCACTATTGTGGCCTCTCGCCCACGGCATGTGGGATTTTCCCAGACTGCAGCACGAACCCATGTCCCCTGCATTGGCAGGCATACTCTCCACCACTGCGCCACCAGGGAAGCCCCGAAGTGTGGTTTTAAAATAAGTGTTATAGCAGGAAGTAATCTGTGGGTTGATGATTTGATACCATATGAATACCTCGCTCCTCACCAACCTTTCTCTCCCTGGTTTTAGAATCCATTGATTATCCTTGCCCAAGGCAGTGATTTCAGTCATAGTTGTAAAGTGGTAACTTGATAATTCCATCAATCCTTCTACATTTATAAGCTAACATTGATATGCAGGAAGAGCTTTTCCTCTTCTATACGGAGGATGGTCAGTGTTCCCCCTTTGGACAACACAGGAGTCTAATCCTTCTTTTCCTGGCCATCCTTCAAATGTTTTAAAGCCTTGATTTTAGATTCCTGCAGTCTTCTGGTCTCCCAATTAAACACCCCCATTTCTTTAGCTGTTTCCCATATCACACGCTTTGGAATTCCTTCACCGTTCTGGTCACTTTCTTTTGAACAAGCTCCCATTTGCACACAGATAATATAATTCCCAAGTGGGGTCTGGTTGAGTGGATTGAAACAATTGCCTTCTTCACTCTGGACGTTATAGTTCTGGTAATGCAGCTCAAGGTCAATGTAGCTTTGCTAAGGTCACATCATACGGTTGATCCATATTTTCACTAAAATCGCTGAGATAAATTTCCTCCAATCACACTTGTTCAAAAAAGTTTTACAACCCAAGGTCAAGAAGTTATTGTGCTAAATTCCATTTTTGTAAATTCAATCCAATTGTCCAGATCATTCTATTCAGTTTTTTATACTAGCTGTAAATCTAAGGGGCTCTACATTTTTATCTAAGCCATTAATAAATTCGATCAGCAAAGGACCAAGGACAAAGCTTGCCCTTGACAATGATCGTTTGACATTTCTTGATGGTGATCATTCATCCAGAGCTCTAACTAGCAATCTGTCCTTGCCTCTAGCTAACATTTCTCTATCTAATCCTCAAAGATATCATGTGAGAGAACTTAGATGCTTTGCTGAAGTCCAGATACTCGGGTCTACAGCATGCCCTTTAACTTCCCCTTTAGTCACACTGCCTAAAAAAGAAATAAGGTTAGTGAGACATCACTTGTTTTTAGTGAAACCGTGACATAGCCTTATGATCCTGGCTTTCTTTCCAAGCAGTTCACAAACTGCTGGATATCAAGCAACTCATTCATCAATGTAACAAAAGATGCTTTTAAAAAGTGAACATGAAACATGCTTAGGGAGAATTATCTTAAAATTCAGATAAAATATTAAGTTGCAACACTTGATTATTTAGAATTTTCTAAATTTCTACTGTGCTCTGACCATGGAAGAATTTTGTAAAAGCATGAAAATATAATCAATGGCAATAAGTGTGTGATTAATTTCAAGAGAAAGCTTTTCATGTATGTTTTTGATGCACTGTATTATGTTTAATTGTTTAATTTAAGTTTAATATGTTTTTAACAAGTTCTCATTATTTTCAAGTGGTTGCAATTTTCTAAGGAAAAAAAATGTTAAAGCCAGTCCTATTCTCTAAACCTGCTTTTAAATTTTAACATCATAGTTTGTAACACTGGCTGTGCAGCCTCATTAAATAACATTTCTACATTACTGGCTTTATGTAATGTTTAATAGGTCTACAAATCTATCTAAACAGAGAGAAGAAATCAGTTAACAGGGTCCAACCAAAGGGATCAATCAGTAATTTCATGGCAGACAATTCTGCAGATAGATTGGTCTGTATTAAAGTTTTAACATTGCAGTTATATTCTGGAGTAGAAATTCGGGCAGTAGAGTCAACCTAACATTCCCTCATAAAGTTAGAATATGAGTGAGAAAAAGTCCAATGATTATTTTTGTATAGACCTAAAATACTATAGACGTGTTTCTGGCAACAACATTTCCTAGACTTAAACCACCATCTTTGTCTTTGAATTCGTGTAGGAAAATCAGTCAGTAGTGCAACACCCAAAATTTCTCTTGTAATTTAGTGATGCTGAAACCAACAGAGTGAGGAACGTGGTCAAAATTTTAGAGACATATAAATACACTCACGCTGATGCACTTAAATGTTTGTTCTGCTTATTTTAAGATGTTAAGACAGTTAAAGAGCTAACATCCATGTGTAAGGTATCAGGAATTGAAAGTGAATATATAAATAACTTTAATATGAACTAGAATGCTAGGCATCTAATACAAGAAAAATAATATGCTTAATATTATCACAAAATGTGAAAGGATCATTTCAATGTTACAAAATAGAAAATACTGAAATCAACTTATATCAGTTCAAAAGGAATAGAAAAAATCAATCTTATTTAAAAGAGGATAATTTAATTACTCTGTTTTCCTGAAAAGGAAAGTAGCACTTCACCTTTAATTTATGTATTGGAATTCCACTAGGAGTTCTGTATCTAAACATTACTTGGTAATTTTCATCTATTGTTGAAATATTAATCTTTTCTTTTTTTTCCAAAATGTCCAATAACTGCTCCATTAATCAAGGAATAAAATGCATAAGGCAGATGATCCCTTCCTTTCTCTCCACATTGAAAACAGAACAGAAATTGCTTCTTTTTCAGTGATTTTTCTAAATCTAGGTAATGAATATTTTTTGGTATCATTGTTGATCATACTAGCCTATATTTTAAAGAATTGTGGAATATGTATCATACAAATAAACTCAATTTGTTAGTGGTAAATTATACAAAATATATTTCACTGTGGAAAGTTTAATGTTAATTTCAGATGCCCTTGCTATGAATTTATTTCTCTCCCCTTCCCTCAGCCCATCAAAACAAACTCTGTGTTAATTATAAACTTAGTTCTGGCTCGGTACTGACCATGCTTCACACCTATTTGTAGTGAGCTCCCCAGGACTATAAAATTAATGGAATAGAACACTGTCCAGGTTCGGGGCCAATCACTTTTAAAATAAACATCTTTTAACTAAAGTGATCACTGTGCCAATATACGTATTTGATTTAGAAAATAATTTTTAAAGTTAGAAAAAATTCTTGGTTTAGTTTCTGTAACAGTCTAACATTACCCAACTCCATTATCCCCTTCAGATTGATGAGTTCCATTGTGGATGGCACTCAATTAAATAAGAGAATGCATGTTCTCGTTAATATGAATGGTCTTCCTTATCTCTTAAGAGGAAGTTCACACAGTAAAAAAATTGGTTGCATTAAATAATATTTTTCAGGCTGGTGAATAGAAAAGATATTTAAAGTATAATTTTTTCCAAATAATTATTGTGCTATACTTAGTTAACTTCATAAATTGACAAATTAAGATTCTACTTTTGCTCTCTTACCTTCCTTTATGAAATAAACAAGAGGTCTTATGATTCTTAGATATGCTGGTCATGTTTATTACACTTACCTTCATAAAAACCAATTTTTCCCTTTTTTAATATAAAAATATTTGGATACAATCCACAATAATCCATAAAAGCAAAGATGTTCATAAAAAAGAAAGTCCCAAAATAATTTGTTCTGAATGTTATTACCTAATATCGTGTCACATTTTCTACCAGATGTGGGTATCAGACAATGAATAAACTCTATGCATTAGAGTCCTAACTTTGAAGAATAAATTCCAAAATAAGAAAGAAACTAGGAATGTAGCCACATCTAGAATTTTTTCTTAGTATACTAATTAGGACCCTTTGTTTCTTACACACACAAAAAACATGGATGACATAACAAGTTTCAAATATGTGGAAAAAAATTCTATAAGAAGAATATGGAAACTGTTCCTGTGATTGCAAAGAATGTCACAATCAGAAATGTGTTCACATGGAGGGATTTTTATTGGCCCAATAAAAGAAGGTCTTTACCTTCCACTGATAAAACATGGAATGAAAGGATGCTGCTTCCTAGGAGTAGTTTAATAAAAGAATAAATAACACCCATTTTCTGACAAATTTAGACATGCATAAACTAAAGAGAAACAAGGCAAGAGAGAAAGAATGGGATTAATACAGATAAATGAAACGTACAGATCATTTCAAATTTAAAAGTTAATGATTTTTAAAATATTTTTGAAAAACCTAATAACACAATAGTTTGAGAAGTGTGAAAAATAGCTAATTTGAATTTTATTTTAATTTCCAAATCTTAGCTTCTGTGAGGATGCTAATGGCCTCAAATCAGGCATCCAGACTGATGTTAATTAGTTAATTACGTTCTCAAAGAGAATACAATCTCACAGTGCTATTTCTAAGATATTTTAGAACGTAATGAGGCTCTGAAGTAAGAGTTGAAATGGTGTTAATAGAGAGATAAATAACAGAAAGTATTTGAACATCTAATGTACATATGGGAAGATAAAAGAATTGTTGTGTAAATATGTGAGGGGTTTTACCAGAGAAGCAGAACCACTATATATATATATATTCTTGATTATTCAAATATTGATATGTTATAAAGATTGACCTCACACAATCTTGGGAACTATAATTAGTTAGGCAGTCTCTGTAAGGCTGCAGTTTTTTCTGCCTGGTGTTTGGCCTTCAGTCTGCAGGGCCACAGGCAGAAAGGGAAGAAGGTATAAGGTTGGAGAACAGGAAAAGGAACTGGGTGTGTGAACTTGAGCTGGAACCCGCAAAGACAGACTGGGACCTGGCACTTTTCATCTTAGAGCTAAACACACACACCTGGCGCAGGCATCACAGACATGAAAAGGAGGAGGTGGGTGGTGATGGCACAGCTGCAGGGCTCAGGTACTGCTTACATCCACTGGGTGACCCAGCAGGTAAATGACACCAGGAGGGAGCTGCCACATAACCTGTGCCTCTCTACCGATCTTCTGAGCATAAGAGTAATATAAGTGCTACTTCACTTCCCCTTCTCAAATGTCATTGTAGCCCCCGCCCTAACCAGAAATATACAGGGACGAGAATTCCGGGAAATGTTGGCTAGCTCAGCCAGGTTAGCATATTGCCAGGCCACCAGAGGATGCTTAGGGATTATCCAGAAAATGAAATGTCAGCATGGTTCTAAGATGTATGCTCCAACAAAACTCCTCCAAGCTACAAAGCTGAACTGCAGCCATTGAGAAGAGGTGCTGTATCACTCCAGAGTGCTGGCAAAACATAAGGCAGACCCAAAAGGTTTAACCAAACAAAGCATAAGTAAGGAAGAGTACACAGAGTGGTGAGCACAGGTAAGGACTAACATGGGAAGATGACACCCAGGAACTAGCCAAGGTGGGAAGTCCATTACCACCCAAAATGGCAAGTGGAGGGAACAGCCCCTGTGAGCGAGGGAGTGGTGGCTGAGAAGCATGTCTACAAGACCTAGAGCCAAGGAAGGCAGGCTCTGTCCACACTCCAGCCCCGCTAGGACGGACCAGGGGAACAAGCACAGGAATTCTCTCTGCTCCGGGTCTCCACTCATACTCTTTCCTAACGTTGCTGGACCTACTTGGACACCAGGGGGCAAGGAAGCCCAGGGGATGGGGCCAGAGTGGGCAGCTTCCTACCGCGAGCGCAGACAGAAGGGTGAGCACGGATTTCAGTGGAAAAGAGAGCAAGCAGCACAAGTGATCAGTCTAAACCAAAATGGCCTCTTTCATAAGCAAATATCTACATCTATATCTATATAGACATTTGCTTATCCTACTGAAGTTACAGTCCATAACAGACTTGTGCAAATATTACTAAGGTTGACAAATTCCTGGGAAATACTAAATTGCTCAAAAGATATTTGTTCCTAAGGGTCTGTTTCTCTACCATCACGGTGTTTCTTATTTGCTCTTTGATATTATGCTCCCTCAGGTACCAGGACACTTGAAGAGCAAGTGCAGACCCTCACGGCTGCCCCTACTTGGTGCGAGTGCAAGTCACCGACTGTTGGGCCCCCGCTACCTCTCCAATCCCTCCACCCCTCACCCTCGACCATGTCAAACCAACGCGCCTCGCCCGCATTGCCGGGCGGTGGAGGCAGCATCTCTCCTGCCCGTTGGTCTGCTGCCTCTACCCAAGGCCAATGGTATTGCAACTTCCGCTGAGGGACGCGCTAGGTACCTGGAAGGAGGGAGGGCAAGCGCCTCGTCCTGCCTGTCATCCAGGATGAGACAAGGTGCTGCCGGCCCAAGGTGAGCCACGCCCCATGCCGAGGCGGTGCGCATGCGCTTCTGGCCCGGTCCCTGAGCGAATCAGCGCTCAGGTGGACCCTAGGCAGGGACCAGGCGGGGGTGAACAGATGGGCCTGGAGCCGAGCTCATGGAGCAGGTGACTTAGAACTCGACGGGAAGGCAGGGGAGCTGGACTACGTGTGAGCTGAGGCTCCAAGCCTCCAGAGCATGCTCCGCTTAAGAAAACTCAAATTCAAAAAGAAAGCCATTCAAAATTCCTCCGCAGAGCCTTAACCCACAGCTGTGGGACCCTCTGCCTGTGGGACGCCGGGCAGCAGCGCTGGTCCCAAGCCCATGAAGCGAGCCCAGGGAGGGTTTTAGAGTATTTTTTTTCCTAGAAATTCTCTCAGGGATTTTAACCATGGTTCAAATGAAGCCAGTTTCCTGAAGCGATCTTTTGTGTCTGGAACATCTTACAAAAATATTCATGAAGCGAGGCATAATTGTTGAATTGTTGAATGCCTTAGACCTTGAGGTAAAGTTTTTCTGTTCTTTTTTTCCCTCTAATTTGGTGATGGGGTTTTCTATTTATTAATTATTCCATTAAGTGATGTTTTCTTATAATCTGGCTATATTTTCAGTAACAAGAAATTTTTAATACTGACGTAGGATGAAGAGAATTTTATTTTGAAAGACACTCAGGATTCTTGTGAACCCAGGGTAGCTTTGATAAGCAGTTAGAAGATATTTTACAGAGCTACAATTTTAATTCCCACTTCTTAAAAAAAATCACTATTTTGTTTCTTTCTAGATGTTAAGATTTTGGATTGTTTATTCTTTCACTGATAAAGTGCATTACTACTCTTGGACAAATATTTGAATCTTTTTTTATAGAAACATGAAAAATAGAAGATCTTGTGCAAGCATTTCTACAACCTACCTGAGTTTCTCAAAGCTGAGCTATTGGTATCAATTAATTTAATTAGAACTGAATGTCAGTTTCAGTGTGTCTATTTCCACTGATTTGATAAACTGAAAGGAACTGTTAAAATTTTTCCTAGTGTTCTTCAATTTTTAGTTAGTTTAAAAAATTAACAGGGGGCTTCCCTGGTGGCATAGTAGTTGAGAGTCCGCCTGCCGATGCAGGGGACACGGGTTCATGCCCCGGTCAGGGAAGATCCCACATGCCGCGGAGCGGCTGGGCCCGTGAGCCATGGCCGCTGAGCCTGCGCGTCCGGAGCCTGTGCTATGCAACAGGAGAGGCCACAACAGTGAGAGGCCCCCGTACTGCAAAAAAAAAAAAATTAACAGGAAATCTCTGATCTTGCCTTATAAAGTATGAATTAGCGTAAAATAATTTGAAATTTTTTCTTTCCTCTCTTGGAAATTACTTAGGAAATAAGTAATAATAACTATTACTTAGGAAATACTAAATAATTACTTAGGAAATACTTCATTCTTGTAATTCAGTCTTGAATTACAAGATTGGATTTTATATATATCTCAGGCAACTGATTTAAAAGCCTCTGATGTAGGAGACTAAAAGGTATAAATAAGATTAGAGAGGAAAATGCCTTTTGGATTCTTCTATACACATTTAAAATAAAACAAAATTAAAATTCAACCAAAATATTTTGAAACAATGAGTCATTTTAAATGGGCAGCATTCATGTTAAAATATTTAATCAGAGTGTTTCTGAAAATTAGCTGTTATTTAAACCTGCATTTGCATTTCTTAATTTTTACTATATGGATCCTCACCTCCCCTTTCAAAATGAGAAGGTACACTAAAGTGGATAATCAACAAGAAGAGGTAAAGAAGTTTAGAAAATATAAAGAGAATTTATTTCATGTCGTAGAAAATGTCTGAGTTTTGTATTGCTTTACAAGTGTGTTGGGGTAAAAGTTTTTGCCATGTTAAAGCACGACTTTGAACTATGGGGCTTCCATTACTTGTCAGGATGACAGAGCAGAGGTAAGATTGTTAAGGGTTATTTTGACCCTGCCCTCAAGAAGGCCCTGGGACAACCTGGTGGCCAAGGTAGGAAGAATCTTCTATTTAGCTCTATCCTCATTTGCTCCCTCAACTTTCCGCTGTGTGTGTCTAGCCTGGCCTCAACATGTCCAAAAGTTAAGCCTATTTCTCTGCTCCAGTGAGAAATAAAGACTTAAATACACGCCAGCCACTTGCTGGGAATAAAATCTTTATCCCGCTCCCTCTCAAACTTAGCAGCAATGAAGTTGAGAGATGTATCTGTGGCGGTGACCTGTCAGGGCTCCAGTGAGTCCTCTGGAAAGAAGCGCTAAGTAGTTGGACTGCTATTGTTTGCTGCACCGTCCCAGGAGGATTGGTTCAAACAAAACTGAACCTGAAAATAGTCAGTGACAGAAGGAAGTCTGAGTCACACTGATGTTTCCTTAATAGCTCCCCAGGTCTTCTGTTGCTTTCTCTTTTCAAGTTAAATCCTTGAGGTGCCAGATTTTTCCTGAGTTTACACACACTCAGCAGTATTTTAAAGGGAGAGCCTGTGAGGAAACTATTCCCAGAGATCTGTCAAAATTATTCATTGACTATTTTTTTTTTAATTATTTATATATTTATTTATTTTTTGGCTGAGTCGGGTGTTAGTTGCGGCAGGTGGGATCTTCATTGTGGTGTGCAGGCTCTTTGTTGCGGCACTCGGCCTCTCTAGTTGAGGCGTGCGGGCTCAGCAGTTGTGGCGCGCAGGCTTAGTTGCCCCGTGGCATGTGGGATCTTGGTTTCCCGACCAGAGATCAAACCTGCATCCCCTGCATTAGAAGGCGGATTCCTTACCACTGGACCACCGGGGAAGTCCCTCATTGACTGTTTTTAAAAGGCGTTAGTTTGCTACTATCATAAAGTACACACTGTATGCTAATGAAAATATAATATTCAAATAGGTATTTATTGCTAGACATTTACGTAGTTCCTTACGTAATGAAGAATTTTTTGCCAAGTGCTTTTCTTAAGTGAGTGCACTGCCTTCTCTACTTCTGGGTTTCATCTGAAGTGATACTTTTTCATCATGACCACCAAAGAGTAAGAAAGGGAGAGAGGAAAGAAGTGCACAGGTGGCTGACCTAGCATTTACCTTGTTGTGATCATTATTAATATATAACTACACGTTAACTCTCCTGTCAGTTATTCCCAACGCCTCGTGATCAAAAGTTTAGCAGTGAGATGACATTGACACCTGGTTTTTCCGTATCATTGTTGCATCATTTCTTCCCTACAAAATATGGTCACCATGGGAACGGCAAGGGGAGGATCCTGATGTCAAGAGTAAAGAGAAAACAGGGAGAGAGATTAGAACAAGAGCACGGTCAGGGTGTGCCTTTTTTCTTTTCGTTTTTAATGAGAACATGCGGTTAAGTAAGCAGTTTATATATTTTGAACCCTCACGAGTGGATGTTGAATGCTATTTTCTTAAAATGTTCATATTTCATTGGGTTATTTAAATTAAACATCCAGTCTATTACAAATTAAATTTTATAACCCAGGTTCATATGAATGGAGAAGGGAGGTAAATCAAGGTAAAAGAAATATATTCCCTCCACAAAAATTTTTTTCAATGAAAAGAGCACAGAAGAATCTTTATTATAAAATATTCAGTCATTATCAGCTTCTGAATATGTTCAAATACATGCAAAGCCTTGATGGTTAAAAACTAATCAGTATTTTCTTCTCTAAAAAATAAAGTTTATTTGGGCTTCCCTGGTGGCGCAGTGGTTGAGAGTCCGCCTGCCGATGCAGGGGACACGGGTTTGTGCCCCGGTCCGGGAAGATCCCACATGCCACGGAACGGCTGGGCCCATGAGCCATGGCCGCTGAGCCTGCACGTCCAGAGCCTGTGCTCCGCAACAGGAGAGGCCACAACAGTGAGAGGCCCACGTACCGCAAAAAAATAAATAAATAAATAAAAAATAATAATAAAGTTTATTTAAAATTCTGAAAAAAATCATATAATACAATAGTATCATTGGGATATTCAGGTACCTATTGGCCACTTAGAAATCCTATTCATCCCCAAGGCGAACATCACACTTCACTTTCTTTCAGTGGCAGAGAGATTGTATGTAATGGTTAAGGAAGGGTGCTAAACCATATTATCCCAGTTTCTTTGGGTCAAGGATTCAGAAACAGCTTAGCTGGGTAATTCTGGTTTGGGGTCTCTTATGAAGTTGCAGTCAAGGTGTGGGCTGGGCTTCAGTCATTCAAAGGCTCGTCCGGGACTAGGGTTCCCAATAAAGCTTGCTCATGTGGTGCTTGTTTTGGGTAGGAGGCCTCTGTTCTTGCCCAACTTGGGCTGCTTCTCCTCGGGTTGCTTGAGTCTCCTCACAAGACGGTGATGGTTTAGCAAGAATCCCTCTGCCCTTCATGATTCCTCTTAGTAATTTTCCATCCACTGACCCCCTTCACCCTGCTTGTTATAAATAAATCCCTATAAATTCCTGGCTGTCTTTACTGTTTCCAGAGTTAAGTCCCATCACTTTCCCCTATTGCTATAGTCTTGACCCTACCAAAATAAAGTCTTCTTTACCATGATAACAAGTGTCAGAGTACTTTCTTCTTTAATACCCTTTAGGACAGGAAGAAGTCCTTCGGGAATTTCCTGGTTCCAGCTCGCATCTCCAGGTCCACAAAGCCCACGGGTGGCTCCCTTGTCCTTGGCCTGCCATGCTTGGTTGGGGGGGTGGTCTTGTCTCTTCTTTCTGCTGCTGGGTCAGGGCAGCTCTGGTCAGGCTATACTCTTCAGCATTTTCCTGTGAGGGTCTGACATCAGGTCCTCCACAGCTCAAATTCCGAGGGCATAGGTCAAACCCTCTGGTTTTCTTGAAGCTTTCCATTACTTGGCTTAAAATGGGGAGGAAACAACTCCTTCCCTCCCTCATTGGAGGATGGGACACACAGCCTCTTCTCTTCTGTACCCTGAAGTTAGGTAGGTTGGCAAATTCAGGCAAAACAGGTTTTGAAGCCACTCCTTTTGCTAGTCTGGCATAGATTAGCCCTTAATGTCAGGGTGTTTAGCACCTATGGTTCCCATCCCCGCCAAAACTCAAGGTCAAGGGGGCATGAAAATGGATCCTGTTGGAAAGCCATTCACTGGAAACACTTCTATGGCATGTACCGTTTCAAAAAGAGTGCCTTTTGGTCTCAAGTTCTTTGCCAGCCAGTGCTAAGATGTGACTAAGGATAAGAAATGTATGCATTACCAGTTACAGATATGTTCATTATTGTTCTGTGACAAGGCATTTGAATAACAGATATTTTTTCTTGCCCTAGGAGAAATCTCACACTTTTTAAATATGTCTGCTGTTAATTGAAGAGAGTAAAATTAGTTCAATATAAACTATAGGTGAATGGGGAAACAGATATGAAAAGTTAAAAATGATGCAAGAATCAAGTAACAATGTGATAGCAATATATAGGTCACAGAGTAATGAACAACTGATGACGTCTAAAAGTGCTATTACTTCTAGGGAGCTATTTGTGCTTTTTTTTTCCGGCAGTGTCTAACCGCTGGGCCACCAGGGAATTCCCAATATTTGTTCTTTAATAACTCCAAATCTAAAGGAACAAAGCTCTAATATAGAATTTTAATCCATGCCATAGAAGGTACAGTAGTTTTTTCATTTTTACAGATTGTCAGGTCTTCCTAATGCTTTAGAATCACAAACATGGGTAGAAGTTTCCTTTTCTGTAAAATCCTACTTTGGATTTCTAGCTATTGAATGCAGAGAGTTATCTTGCTGTAGAGAAGGGTTCTTTAAGAAATGGGATTCTACCCAGCTAGAAGTCTCAAAGCGAGGGAAAGTAGTGACGGTATTTCAAGACCACCCTGAACTTGGCCTTAGGAGTTCTGACTCTCTGCCCATTAGGGAAGAATTCTGATTCTTTCTTCCATTGTTGGGTTAATTGTGAGGGTGGGGGTGTCTATTGTGTTATTCTCTACTACGGGACCTACGCACGCCATCAACTCCTCATAATAATGGATATTTGCTAGATTTTTTTTTTGCACTAAATCAACAGGGTTACCTTACAGAGTGAAAGACCCCCTAAGCAGTCAGTGGGGCTCTGGATCCTGGAAGTGGAAAGGGCAGGCATGAGTGAGGTACTTCTTTTAATTGTCTACAAGTAGGAATCTCTGATCCTAAATGGAGAATAATGGGAAGCTGAGTGTACGAGGGACTCTTACCATGTAGGAATGATATTTTGCTGAAGTACTACCTTTCTCAGCAAAGAAACATGTACTCAAGTACCTTCTGCCAGGTCTTAAAAACCCTCAGAATCCCTTGTTCTGAGAGGTAGGCACCATTCCTTTGCTGTCAGCATGTCCCCAGCGAGCAGAATCTAGCTGCTGATTGAAACAGCCCAGACATTTTCCCTTAATAATTGTCGACTGAAGAAAATTGCGCAACCTAAAAGTTGAGAATTATGTTTTATTCGGTGGCCTACTGAGGACTACAGCCTGAGGTTCAGCCTCTCAGATAGCTCTGAGGAACTGCAGCAGAGTTAAGGGAGGAGCCAGGATATATAGGAGTTTTTGCTGCAAAAACCTGTAGTTGAACATCAAAAGATTACTGCTAATCACACCGAAACACCCAGACATCCTAAGATGCTGATTTTAGTGCCTTTCTGTATATGGGAAGATGCAAGTGGCTGGACGCATTGAAGGTATTCCTTTGGTACACATCTTAACTATCTAGGGGCAGTACCTTGTTTTTCTCCAACCTGAATTCCCCTCAGGGTGCACCGTCAGGGCTGCAGCTGTGGCGGAAGTCTTGATGGTGGGTAACGTTCATTGTTTACTGAAGGGGCAGGCAACATTTTTTTGTCCATAGAATTATGCTCTGGAGATCAGGTATTTGTCACTTCCCAAAGGACAAACCAGCCACTCCTATATCTTAAAGTGGATCTTTTTTTAAACAAAATAATTAATTAATTTTTGGCTGCGTTGGGTCTTCGGCACTGCACGCGGGCTCTCCCTTGTTTCGGCCAGCGGGGGCTACTCTTCGGTGCGGTGCACAGGCTTCTCATTGCGGTGGCTTGTCTTTGTTGCAGAGCACGGGTTCTAGGCTCATGGGCTCAGTAGTGTGGCACACAGGCTTAGCTGCTCCCCAGCACGTGGGATCTTCCTGGACCAGGGCTCAAACCCGTGTCCCCTGCATTGGCAGGGGGATTCTTAGCCACTGCGCCACCAGGGAAGTCCTTAAAATGCACCTTTAAGGACTATTCTCAGATGGATGGAGAGAGGAATGAAATATTCATATTTATTTATCAAAGATGTCTTGAGTCCCTATTGTATGAAAAAATCTCATTCAAGGTACTAGTAGCATAAGACAAAGATGAATAAGACAAAGCATCTGCATTCAAAGGAGAAGAGAGAAGAACTGTTGCAATTCAGGGTAGAGTGTGACCTGTGCTGTAAAACCCAAAGTGGGGTTCCTATACAGAGGGACATCGTTTCTGACAATCTGAACATTGACTGATGATGAGTAAGGTTTTCAATATATAGAAACAATCAGAGTGTGTGTGTGTATGTGTGTGGTGGTGGTGGGGTGAGATGGAAGAACATTCTAGGCAGAGAGAAAAGCACGAGTTAAGGCACAGGGTGGGGATTGTCTGGAGATGGACTTACCCAGCTTGGCCGGGCAAAGTGTAATATGAGGAGGCAGTGGACTGCCGGGCTGGAGAAATGGGTTGGGTCCAACTCTCTCTTTGAATGCCAAGTAACTGAGTCACTCTTTTGTACTTTATGGGGAAAGCAGGGTGAACACAGAATTTATTTTCTGAACAGGAGCACCTTTGGGATGAAAGGTGGCACTATTCACATTTGTGCCGGAACAATAGTTATAACCTGGTACTGTCCCGGGCAAACTGGAAACATGGTGACTCTAGTGATTGCGGAACTCTATAAGGAGGAGCTTTGATTGGGAGGAGATTTCAGTGACTTCATTCCAGAGAACAGGCCCTCTGGGTGGGTGGATGGGAGGGGTGGGAGGGGTGGGGACGGAGGGGCGGGCAGGCCTAGGACTCCTGCACTAGTTCCCTGTGGCTGCCACAACAAAGCGTCACAAGCTGGGTGTTTAAGCCAATAGAAATATCTCCTTTCCTGTTCCTGGAGGCTAGAAGTACAAAATCAGGGTGTGTGTAGGGCCATGCTCTCCCTGAAGGCTGTAGGGGAGGATCCTTCCTCGCCTGTTCCACCTCCAGGTGTTGGCAGCAGTGCTGGCAATCCTTGGCTTGTGGGCACATCACTGCCATCTCTGCCTTCCTGGGGTTCCCCCGATCGTCTTTACACGGTCTTCCCTCTGCATGCCTGTCTCTTGTGTCTGTTCTCCTCTTATAAAGACAACAATCAAATTGGATGAAGGGCCCACACTACTCCACTCTGACCAACTTAACTACATTTGTGAAGATCCCACTTTCAAACAAGGTCACACTCTGAGATTCCAGGAAGGACACTCTTCAATCCAGTACAAGTACCAAACAGGGAATCTCGAATGAGTGGAGGACTTCTGATCCTCAAAGGCAGGAAGGCAGGAGGCAGCAGAATGGCAGCGGGAAGGTGACAGGGGTGTTGAGAGCGTGGAGTGTTGCTTACTTGGACACCTTTCCCGCAGGGGCCTAGAGGGTGCTTTTGGCGAGGATGTATGTGAATATCAGGACAAGGTTGGAAGGCTGCCTGCCATATCCCATCCTGCTTCCTCCCAATTTTCTCCAGTCTGAGCTCCTCTCCTGGAAGAAGGAAGAAGTTTAATACTAGAAATCAAACCAGTCTTGAAATTGGGAGATGGCAGTTCAAGTCATGACTCAACTATTTTTAACTTTGTTGCTTGGGCAAGTCAGATGATTTCTGAGTCTGTTTCCTCCTCCATAAAATGAGGATGCTGAGGATGATCCAGAAAGTTCTTTCTGGCTCTACAAGCTATGACTTTAGGAGGAAGAGGTAGAACTATGCTCTTCTGCCCCTGTTAAGGGGATAGACTTTCAATAGGACCCTTTGCCATCACCATCTTCTTTTTTTTTTAATTAATTAATTTTATTTTTGGCTGCATTGGGTCTTTGTTGCTGCGCGAGGGCTTTCTCTAGTTGCGGCGAGCAGGGACTACTCTTCGTTGCGGTGCACGGGCTTCTCATTGCGGTGGCTTCTCTTGTTGCGGAGCACAGGCTCTAGGTGCACAAGTTTCAGTAGCTGTGGTTCGTGGGTTCTAGAGCTCAGGCTCAGTAGTTGTGGTGCACGGGCTTAGTTGCTCTGCGGCATGTGGGATCTTCCCGGACCAGGGCTTGAACCCGTGTCTCCTGCATTGGCAGGCGGATTCTTAACCACTGTGCCACCAGGGAAGCCCACCATCTTTCAGCAAGTGTATCTATCAGACAGCGTTGTCTGCAGCCAAAGTATTGGAATTCAGCCAAGCATGGAGATTTTAATGGTATATTTAGTCACTAGTATCTCTACACTAAAGTTGCTATATTATTCATGTAGTTATCACTATTATTTCAATTTAGTGGTTAAGAGCTCATATTGCGGAGTCAGAGAGATCTAAGTCTGAATGCCAGCTCTGCCCCATAGTAGCTGTGTGACTTTGATAAAGTTATTTACCACTTATACACAAGAAGCCACAGATTCCTCACCTGTACTGTGGGGATGATAACACTTACCTTACAAATAGATTATTGTTAAAATAAAGTAGATAATATACACCAAAAACTACTTAAATGCCTTGCCTGTAAGATATACATTACCTAGTAATAACAATCATTATGGACCACTTTTGTGCACTATCTCAGGTAATTTTCACAACTATTTAATATACTTAATATCAAAATATCAAAAACCCCTCCCCCACTCCCACCCCCTTCTTCAAAGACATTGAAGTTACAACTGAGAAACTTAAGGTCACATAACTATATGAATTGTCAAAGCTGAGATGCCAGACCAGCTCTGCCAGACTCAGAAGCCCATGTCTTGATCCTGTCTCCTGGAAGAGTCAGCTCAGTCCACTGCTAGCTTAGTGCTTATCAAGCCCTGCTGACGGCCCCCAGCTGGCCTTCTTTAGATCATATAAGGAGACACCAGCCCCCTGATACTCCAATCTGTCCCATGTCTTTTCCTTCTGAAGGGCTTACAACAAGAGGGGTGGATTGAAAAGTTTGCTTCTTTTCTAATTACCACTTACGATTATCACTGAGCTCTCTGACCATTCTATTTCAGTCAACATTAACTGTGATTAGATATTTGAGAATTGAGTTGTATCTAAATCAGGGTAGCAATAATGGTAAATTCAACTAAGAACTGAAGATGACAGAAGGTCTGGTGAATCACACATAACAAATGACATCAACCTTATGTATAGTATTCAGTCATACAAACCAATTGGATCACCTGGCAATCCAATTTTTAAATTATTAATCATTTTGTGTTTAGATGAGAATTATATATTCAACATTTATAGGAATTAAGATCAATTACTTGCACTTTTTTAAAGATAACAGCTTAACTGAGGTATAATTCAGCTACAAATTCACCTTGGGACAACTTTAAGACTTTTTTCCCTAGCCTTGTTTCCTCCTTAAAAGGTCCATACTATTCAAGAAATACAAGTTTTAAAGCCAACAATTATTAAGTTAGATATTTTTTTGTTTCCAACAAAAGGTTTCACATATTTATTACTGAGCTACACAGTGAGCAGTGGTGAGGAAAGATCAAGAAAAGAGGAGAGAGCCATTCCATTTCTCCCGTCAAACACAGGCAGCTGTTCCAGACACTAGTGATGTTCTGATACGGTAAGAATTGACCTTGATAGCGTAAATGTGTGCCACTTCATATGTGAGGCTCCTTATAGACCCAGCTTGGTTCTTCTGCAATGCCTTCTCTTGGAGTTGTACCTGATTTTATTACCAGTTTTCATTGGAATCCACTGGAGAATGGGACGATTCTGCTTTTGTTTCTTGGCCAGGAATCGCTTGATCCTGAAGTCTTGTGGGAAGACACGGCGAAGAGCAAATTCAACCGCACATAGGATGGCGGACAAGAGAAAAGAGCTTAAGTTAGATTTTAATGCACTTTAGTCACTTTTCTTTGATGAAAAGAGAAATAAAAATGTTCCTGTTGCTTCTCATTGGCAAAAATCCAATTTGCTGTTATTGCTATATGTTGGGACGGTTCAGCCAATTTCCAAAGAAATGAGTCAAGTCACCAACACGCAACTTTACGTCACACTACCTTGGAATTCGGCGGCGCAAACAATAGTGAACTATTCCTGCATAAAACCCCACTAACAAGGACTAAATGGAAAAGCAGATGGCTTGAAACAAGGAATAGGTTTTCTTTTAATAAGCACATTCTACGGTTAAGCTAGACAAGGTGTGGGGAAGGGCTTCCCTCCCTGGCCCTGCTCGGGCGCGCGTGCTCGCCCGTCCCTCCCTCCCCGCGGTCACCGCGCCAGGTGAGCGGACCTCGGCCGCGTGGAGGCCGCCGCCCGACCGCAGGGACAAGGGCAGGGCCGGCGGCCGAGGGCCGAGGACATCTTCCTTTCCGCGTCGGCCCGGCCGCCGAGGCGGGGAGGCTGCAAAGGCAGAGGCAGCACCGGACAAGCGGCCGGGCCAGTGGGCGCGGGCGGGGCGCGCCGGGCGGGCAGATGCCAGGACTCCGACTCGAGCTGGGGACCGGCCCCCCGGCCCCGCGGCGCCTCCGGCCCCGCCCCGCACGCCCCCACCCCCGCCCCCACCGGCCCACCCCCCAGCGCAGACGCCCGCCGGCGCCGCGGGCCGAGTGGTGGGCGCGGAGCGGCCGGCTCGGCTCCTCGGCTGCGGCTCCAGCTCAAGCCGGCGCCCGGCGCGCCCCTCCTGGAGGAGGAGGAGGAGGAGGAAGGAGGCGGGAGGAGGAGTTGCGGGAAGGAGGGCCGAGCGCGGCAGTCGTGCCGGCGCTGGGCGAGGAAGCGGAGCGGGCGGCCGCCGGGTGAGCGTCTGCGGAGCCGAGTTGGAGGCTGGGTCCGGGCTCGGCTTCCCGCCCCCTCTCCTCGGCGGCCCGGGGAACCGGCCGCGGAGGTGCCCCTTCTCCTCCGGCCGGCGGGGCGGCTCCGGCGCGGAGGGGGTCGGGGAGGCCTCCCGGCGGGGAGCGGCGAGGGTCCCGGCGGCGTGAGGCCCTGCGCGCCTCCGTGGGTCCGCGGGCGGGGGCCGGGCCGGCGGGGAGCGGCGTCCGGGAAGCCGGTCTGGGGAGGGCTGAGGCCTGCTTCCGCCGCGCGCCGGCCGGACCCCTCGGCCTCTCGTCCGCCGCGCGCGCCGGGCCCGGGCCGCCGCCTTTGTTGCCCGCAGTCCGCCGGGGAGAGGCCGGGGCTCGTCAAGGCCTGGGGCGGCGGCGCGGGGCCTGCGCGCTCCGCAGCCCCTCGGCCGCGCTCGGACCCCCGGGCTGTAGGCCGGCGGCCGCAGGGCGGGCTGGGGGCCGTAGGCCGCGCCCGTGCCGTACCCCGGGGGGTCGCGTCTGGCCGAGACCCTGGTCTGTTCCGCGCGTGGAGGCGCCGCCGGACCCTCACGGGCTCGCGCGGGCGTGGGGACTAGAGATGTCAAGCCGCCCCCGAGACGGGCCTTGATTTTCAATTTGCTTCAGGTGTTGACAACTTCAGGTACACCTTTGTGGTTCATTCTGGGTCAGAACTACTGACAGTTCTCGGGGGCAGGTCCTGGCGCAGAACTTGGAATGTGTGCGGTCGCCTGTAGGCCACCTTAACATTTAGTCGGAATGTGGAATTTTGGGTTGCCATCCGTACTTTTTGGAATTCAGGGCCAGGTGGGAATATGTGGCGGAGCTCAGGCTTCCGGTAATGAAATATATAATGTTGAATTCAGTTCAGCAGATGTTTCGTGAACGTCTACCCCGGAAAAGGCGATATGCCGCTTTACTGGGTATGAGGACGGAGAACGTAGTTATCACAATTATAATGTGAATGGTTTCCGAATGTGTTCTTCGTGGACCATGTTCCTTGGAATAAAGATATATGTGTATTCAAGCAAAAGTAAACTGCTATCTACTTCAAGATGAAATGTCTGAGGTTTTCTCAACCATAGTAGGTGTACATTTATCCTGACTTTTTTTGTTAACCTAACAAATATCACAACATAAAATCTACTTAGCTTACTTGAATGAATGAATCTTAAGTGGACTGTTTAGTGCTGTGGGGAATCAGTTTTGTTTAGAAACATGAACGGCGGTTGTTTATCACGTTTCACAGAGGAAACCCGAAAACATAGCCTGTGATCCGTTCCCCACGCTTTCTTATTTATTTCTCAGTGCCGCATCAGGTAGCACGGATGTGGTAAGTTTCGGAAGCCATTCCAGAATATACAGCACAGAAGATGTGGCCTCAACCCTCTGGTTCCGACATTGTCCCTAATGTTTTCTTTTTGCCTTGGGGGAAGCTGGCCCACTGACCTTGGGCTTAACTAGGACACTTAGAAGAATTCACCTGTGAGTTGGCAAGTGCTTTCCGCTGGTCTGGGTACAATCACCCAGATTATTCACCTGAACCTTTACCCTTTTTAGAGCTCCCTTTCATCTCTTTTGAAACATTTTTTCCTTTTTTTTTTTTATGATCTTTAAATACCTCCTGAATTGATGGGAAGTACATGGCACTGCCCCTTTCCCTTCTTTTAGTGGGAAGATGGGCAGGCCTTAAACACGGCGTCTGCAGGACCCAGGGGCACACTCTTGGTGTCACCTGGCACCCTCCCCATAGCACCTTGCAGGGAGTGGCAGAGAAAGGGTTTGGGTTCCACTGACCTGGGCTGCAGCCAACCTGGGCTGTGCCATCACCTGGGAGGGAAACTCAGCTGTACTGAATGGATTCCTACTCATCTCATGGTCCCGAGTGCGCCTTTAAAAAAAAAAAAAAAAAAAAAATTATTTATTTATCTATTTGGTTTCACCGGGGCTTAGTTGCAGCAGGCGGGCTCCTTAGTGGCAACATGCGAACTCTTAGTTGTGGCATGCATGTGGGATCTAGTTCCCTGACCAGGGATTGCACCCGGGCCCCCAGCACTGAGAGCACAGAGCCTTAACCATTGTGCAACCAGGGAAGTCCCTGAGTGCTCCTTTAATGGCCCTCTTCTTAGGGAACAGAAGAAAGCATCTTCTTAAGCCTGTCTTGTTGGGTAATGTCACTCTTCAGAGAAAACTCTGGTAGTTTTCTCCATTGTGGTCAGTTTTCAGGAAACTTTTGTGTTACTAACATTATCTTTTATTTTGCTCATGGAAGTGCCTGTGTGATCTTATTTAAAAGTCATAACATACTCCAGAAAAGGGAACTGTTACGCCCATTTCTGAATTTGTGGCAGTTACTGTTATCACTAGCTTAAAAATACACAGTCATGCAAAATGGATCGGTGCACACACACATACACATACAAATATACTGAAGTATGAGGTCAAATACCCCACGTTATTTATAATCCCGAATAACTAATGAGTGTGTATGCATCTATTTTGATACTTAATAAGGGTAGGTAGGTAAATGACCTAGAGTTAAAAAGATCACCTTTTGCTGTTTTCTGCTTGTTGCATTTTATGGGAAATGAAGATTGTCTATTTCAGTTCTCTGTCCTCATCCCTGACCTCTTCCACTTTTGGAAATGACACATCTGTGGCGCCTGGGTAATTTTGTAAAATTATTGTTTTTGCAAGGGAGAAATTTATAATATTAGTATGTGTCATAAAAAGGGGAAACTTTCTTGTATGACGAGTTTGATTGAAAGAGTTGTCCAGGTAGAGAGAGAGAGAAACAGCAGTGGGACTTGTTTTAAAGTGTATTGAGAGTGAAATTGTCATTAATATTTTTACGGTTAATTTATTATGCTGCACAACACGTTGGTTTAGCTAGTAAGAGGGAAGGCTTTTGGACTGAGGGCACATTTTACCTTAAACCAACTTCAGAGTCATCGTTGGTGATTCATACAAACATTAAGTTTTACTTTGTTGTGACGTTTGTTTTGGGTGACCGTTGGTCTTGTTAATGTTTGAAGAATAGACAGACTTAGATAAAGTCATTTAAGACTTCCATTCTCCCTTTGCACACAGAGGACGTTTTAGAGGTGTTAGGTCTTTAGGGAAGAGTGTACGTTACTAGCTTTGTGACCTTGAACCCATTATATAACCCCTTTGAGTCTTACTCCTCAAGTGGGACTAAGGTGGGGATGATCTATCTTGTCAGAGTTACTGTGAATACATGTATATTTTGTTTAAAGTAAAATCCAAACTCTTTACCATGGACCACAAGACTTCTGCCTGGTTCTTCAGCGCATTTTGAACAGCCCTCTCTCCGCCTTAGCACAAAGGTGTGGTCTAGCCTTTCTGTTCCTCAACATTCCAGGCTGGGTCTGGCTTCCTCCCCTTTGACAGTTTTCCTAGACTGCTCTTCAGTGGCTCCCCCCGTGGTTGGTTCGTTCTCAGGGTCACCCTCTCAGGGAAGCCTTCCCTGACCACCCCTTCCTTCCAGCTCCTTCAGTAATCCCATTTTATCAATTCGTCTGTTTCTGATACAACGTTCATTACTAAGTTCCTTGTGGGGGGCGTGGGCTGTGGTCTTTCTCCTTTGTCTCCCTCACACATGGCATGGAGCCTGGCCACTGAGTGGGCACGTGGTATACAGAAAGCACTTGTAGCTTTTACATGTTTGTCTGCATGTTAAAGGCAGAGGTGTGCTGGCTGGATCTTAGACATCCGTTGGGTTTTTTGTGTTTTTTATTTATCCCTGGCTGAGTTGATCTGCTCAACTGAATAAATCATAGCACTGATAAGGCCAACGTTCTCGACACTACATGGCCCCAAATCGCCACACAGGGAGAGCTACATCTTCTTGTAGAACCGCGGTGTGTGTCTGAATTCACTCACATGCCCCACTGGCTGGTCGTGAAGATGCACAGGCCTCTTGTCGCTTCTGGAAGCACAGTTAACTGGAGTGTGAGGAGAGTAACGGCCCCAGAGCACATTTCCCTTGATGCTGCCTTACAGAGCTTAGCAAGGTAAAGCTTCAGTTGTCTGGAACCTCGGGCATCCTCAGAATTAAGCAGGAAGGAAGGACTCGTTAGGAATTAGGCAAGCCAGAGACCTGGGTGACTGACCGCAGCTGGTGAAGGCAGTCTCTCATAGGGTTGCAGATCGAAGTTTGAATTTCAACACCGTGATTTTATAGGGTAGGTTTTTAAAAGAAAACCAAAGTCTTATTTGTCTTATCTGTAAAATAATCATGGTGCCTTCCTCAACATTGGTGTAATAATTGAGATAACGCATGTAAGTGTATGAGTTCAGTGCCTGGCATATAACAGGTGCTAACAGTAATAATTAGTTTAAAACATACTGTGATTAGTTAAAAGGAGTATTCTGGTTGATCAGCAATATCTGCGTAAGACTTGGTTTTTCTTGTTGAGGAAGCCCCGTGTGGGGAAGCGGTGTGAGACCAAAGAGACGAGAAAAATGGAAGTAAAAGAGGAAGGAGAATGGGAGTCTACAGAAGTATTACTGGTGCAGCTGCTAGAATTGTGAGGGTTACACATGGGTGCAGTATAAGCAGCGGTGGGTTGACTGGCTCTGGGTCACTGCAGTCAGTTGGTGGGAAACCTAGAACAGAAAGGTACTGCATGTGGCCACCTGCAAGGCCCTGGGCGCTTGTTCTCCTACTGATTGTTTTAATATTGTCTTATCACTCTCAACAGCCATCACACTGAAATTTTTTCTTAAAATTATTAAAAGGGCATCACACTTGGAGACTATGTTTGGGGAGCGGTGGCTATCCCATTGTCCTTGGGAGCCGACTCTTGAGTAGTAGAGAAGAAGGAAAGAAGAAAACACCACATCTCTCTGAAGGCCTGGGAGACGAAGTTTCCTGAGCACCAGTAAACCCTGCAGGCGTCACTATGCCGTCCTGAAATCTTCCAGCAGGTAAATTTGATCATGTGAAGAGGCGTCTGTCTATATACAGCATGAGATTAATGTACACACTTGTGTTTAAAGTGTCTCTTTTAAGAAGGCAGAGGAATATATGGCTCTTACTAGATAAAATTTCTATCAAAAACAATTTTAAGACTTTAATGTTACTCTTTAAAACTATTTAGAAAAGATGTGTTCAGCATGTGCTCTAGATCACCTATTATTCGGTGCTGCTTGCTGTCGTACTAACAGTGATAGACATTATTCTGGCCACACCAGTGACACACTGGGTGGTGTTAGCAACAGGGTTAACACACTTTTAAAGTAAGATGAATTCTTACTGGTAGACTTGTTATTTCATATGATTTTCCTTTTGTTTTGATGTTTATAATAATGAAGGTGTTTGTTATTAAACCTGAGTTTGGGTTTTAAAGGAAATATCATCGTCCCTCTAACAATAGTCATTTTTGTCTGTTGACATTGCTTTTAAAGTAAAAAATATATATAAATTTAGGGAATAACATTATTACCAAATACCACTGACTGTCAGAATATGTAAGCACGTACCAAACATAGAATTGTATTAGGATTTAGTGGTTTTGTACATTGGCAGAATTACTGCCTTTTAGAATTAGAAGGAACCTTCTGATAACCTCATCCTTATGCAGATGATGAGGAAATTGAGACTAAGAGTGGTTACATAATTTGCCCGAGTCACAAACCACATTGCTGACAGATTTTAGAATGCAACTCTTTTCTTGCTGTTGCTGCAAGATGTTTTCATTTACTTCTGGTAGCCAGGAAATTTGGATTTCTGTCTTCATGGAGGATGTCACAGTTGAGCTGACTCTTGGAGGGTGTTTGGGAAGATCTGTAGAGGGCAAGGACAGTATCCCAAACAGGCTGAGCAGTACGAACTATACCGTCAACCTAGAGATTCTTTTCTCTCCTCTCCTAAGTAGGGTCACCTGTTTTCGATTTCTTGGTTTACTTCTTTGATGTGATGGAGCTTAACCTCCTAGTAGCTTCCTAGTAAGGTGATGGGGTGTGTGTGCGTGTGTGTTTGAGACCTTGCATGTCAGAAAATGTCTGTGTTCTAAATATTTGCTTTATAGCCTGACTGTATAGAATTCTAGGTTACTGTTTTAGTCAGCATAGAATGGGTTATGCTGCAATGGCAGACTAACTCTGAAATCTCAGTGCGTAAATAAATGCTTATTGCTTGGTTTCACCCAGTCTGCTGTGGGCCTGGTGCTCCTCTGGCATCTTCCTGCAGTTCCCCGTCATATCACCCCATGGCTCCAGGTTGCCACAGCAGGTGCAAAAGAGAGCTGACAGGTCACAAGCTGGCGTAAATATTTGGCCCAGAAGTAACGCATGTCACTTGTGCTCACAACCCATTGGCCAGAACCAGTCACGTGGCCCTGCAGGGGTGCGGGGAAACGTGCGTGTGCTCAGGAGGGTTGCTGACTGTAAACGTGTGCCGCATCGGAAGCAGACTTTCTCCTGGAATTTCGGAGACATTGCTCCACTAACTTCCAGCTTTCAGTGTTATCACTGTGTCAGTTGCCATCTCTTTCCCAGTCATTTGTATGTAAATTTTTTCTCTTTCTGGAAGCTTATAGTATCTTTCTGCTATTGTCTAAATTTTAAAATTTCAACACGATGTGCCTGATTATTAGTTTTTCTTCTTTGGGTGGACTGAGCATTCCATGGATTCTTCAGTGTGTATACTTGTGTTCTTCAGTTCAGGGGAAAATTTTAAATTTTCTTCTGTAATGCTTTCCCCTTCATTTTCTTTCTTTTCCTGACTAAAGCTCTTTTTTTGTTGGATGTTGGACCTCCTGGATTGATATATTAATTTTTTTTAGCCTCTTCTCAAATATTTAAGTCGGTTAATTTTCTGGTTCTTTTTTGGGGGGAGAATTTTTTCAGTTTTACTTACGTTGAATTTTTATTTTGGTTTATAGGAGTTTTTGTTTTCTAATTGTTCTACCCCCACTTTTTAATAAATAGCATCTGACTCTTGTTTCAGATTTGCGATAGTTTTTCTTAGGCTTGTTTCTGTTGCCTTCCCTTCCAGTAGGCTTAGATTTCAGCTTTCGCTCATTTGTTTAAGCCAGTTAATTCTGTTGTCATCTGTTTTCCAGTTTTCATTGTCCTTGTGTTTTTGTGTGCGTGTGTGTGGAGATAAAAAAGTATCTGTTTCATTAGAAGCTCATTCAAAGTTTTTTTCTTTTTAATAGTTTTTGTTTGTTTTGCTAGGATCAGTGAATATTAAAGTCTTTTACTTTGGGGGAAACCCAAATCTAATTTTTCTTTAAATAAAGGTTTTCAGTGTGTTTTCAGTTAGTGCTGTCATGAAGCCACACCTATGTTACTGAACTTTGTGCAACTTAATTTATGAAATGCCTGCTGATCTATGGTGGGTAACATGAATTATTTTTAAGTTGGATCATTTTAAAAGTGTCAAGAGATCCCCTGTTAGGCAGCCTATAATAAGTGATTACTTTTGATAATTAAGTTATCATTTTACAGTGTGTATAACCTTTTCCATTTTTTAAGATTTTTATATTTGCTTAATAGGACTGTATCATTCGTTTGAATAATTATTGCTCTGCAGGATGCCCTTTATCGCTAATGATCAGTGAATGTGGTTTACATTCACTCTTAATATACATTTAATAAATCTTTTGTGGATTACTTTTTGTACCCCAAATCTGCTCTTCTTTATTAGGTATACTTATATAAAATGAGGGAAAGATTGTTATAACTAAAATCTCTTATTCTCTAACGCAGATTGAATGAAAAACTCTTACATATTCTATGCAAAAGCACTTGAACACATAATTGACACATTTCATTTTAAATTGGAGCTTTGTGTTAAGACCTAAAGGCTGAAAGCGCTCAAAGCAATCGTTTTACTTTTCAATTATTTTTATGTGCATGTTGCCATTAGGAGTTAAAAATTTTTGCTTTAGTAGTTCACAATATTTAAGAGACTTTATGTATGAACAAATTTTGAAGAAAGAAAAGTAGAGAAGGAACTCCATCATTATACTATTTGGTACAGCACCCCTGTCCCAGAATAAAAATAAACAGCAAACGGATATTTGGGCCCTACTTAATTGTCAACAGTTTGTCAAAAAATTCTCAAAGGAACTTACCTACTTCATAGTTTAACCAATAGTTTAATACTTTCTTATAGGCAGTGGAAGTGGTGAGACTAGGGATTTACTATGTTTTTAGCTAAAACATTGGTAAGTTCCTGGAAAGGTGTAAAAATGTATACATTTAAAAAATTAGCATGTATATACATAAAGACAGTAATGAATTGGTAATAGGTGTGCTACTTTTTAAATACAACATGTTAAAATCTGAATCAAAAAATTGAGAGTGTTTATTTCATTAATCAAATCTTATAAGCCAGCTCCATTAACAGTTTAAATGATTGAATTTATGAACATTTGTTTTATATTCAATTTAATAGCAATGTGTTGAACACAGTTACAGGAAAAGATACTTAGAAGTGCTCACAAAACTTCTCTACAGGTTAAATTTCTAAGTCTCTGTGTATTTTTGTTTTCATTGAATCAGATAATTTTAGAGCTTGATGTGTTTTAGAGATCAGCCTCTTTATTTTATGTGGGGAATCTGAGACTCACTCAGTGTCACATAGCAAACTTAGTGCTACATTGCATTTTTGTATATAGCTCACAAAGTGGGATTTGAATCACTTGAAAATTTATTAGGCCTAGAGTCTGTCATACAGAGTGAAGTAAGTCAGGAAGAGAAAAACAGATACCGTATTGCTAACACATATATATGGAATCTAAAAAAAAAAAAAAAAAGTGGTTTTGATGAACCTAGGGGCAGAACAGGAATAAAGACGCAGATGTAGAAAGTGGACTTGAGGACACGGGGAGGGGGAAGGGTACGCTGACACGAAGTGAGAGAGTAGTACTGACATATATACACTACAAATGTAAAATAGACAGCTAGTGGGAAGCAGCTGCATAGCACAGGGAGATCAGCTCGGTGCTTTGTGACCACCTGGAGGGGTGGGATAGGGAGGGTGGGAGGGAGACGCAAGAGGGAGGAGATATGGGGATGTATGTATATGTATAGCTGATTCACTTTGTTATAAAGCAGAAACTAACACACCATTGTAAAGCAATTATACTCCAATAAAGATGTTAAAAATAGAACATTTATTAGAGCTTTTGCTATAATTATAAATTCATTCTTAATTTTAAATTATGTGGCAACTTTAAGTCTACTTTTCTTAATTTGATTATGTTTAAATGTCTCTGTCTACCTTTGTAGCCATGCAAATACTCATATTGCTTTTTTTAAAAATAAATTTATTTTAAATTTATTTTTGGCTGTGTTGGGTCTGTTGCTGCACGTGGGCTTTCTCTAGTTGTGGTGGCTTCTCTTGTTGCGGAGCATGGGCTCTAGGCACGCAGACTTCAGTAGTTTTGGCATGTGGGCTCAGTAGTTGTGGCTCATGGGCTCTAGAGTGCAGGCTCAGTAGTTGTGGCGCACGGGCTTAGTTGCTCCGTGGCATGTGGGATCTTCCCGGACCAGGGCTCGAACCCGTGTCCCCTGAATTGGCAGGCGGATGCTTAACCACTGTGCCACCAGGGAAGTCCCCATATTGCTTTTTAAAATAAAGCTTATTGTGTGAAGATCCAGAGGATCTAAAAGAAGTGAAAGCAATTCTATTACATTTACTACATTTCAGTTATTTAGTGAGGAGTTGGAGATTTTACCCTTACCCTCCTTGCAAGCTATCAAGTTAGCCAGAAACAGTTTCATGGTTGCTGCCAGAAGACATGAGACTCCTGGGTCAGAGATACAGGACTTTGTTACTCAGGGTAGTGACAGGCATCTGGTGCCAGTTCCCTGAGCACCAGTGCAGTGTTGAGAAGACTGGGGTGGGGGCGGGGACAGAGGGGAAAGCAGGAAACTAATTAGGAGGCCGTTGCAGTGATGCAGGCAAGGTAGGACAGCAGCTTGGTCCAGTGTGGAGACTGGACCCCAAAGTGATTGGATTTTGCCTATATTTTGAACATAGGAATTGAGATTTTGTGACCTGTTGCAGCGGTCCCCAGCCTTTTTGGCACCAGGGACCGGCTTCATGGAAGGCAGTTTTTCCACGGATGCGGGGCTGAGGCTGGCGGTGTGGGAGGTGTTATGGTTCAGGCGGTGACGCGGGTGATGATGATGGGCAGTGGCAGATGAAGCTTCGCTCACTCGCCCACCGCTTACCTCCTGCTGTGTGGCCCGGTTCCTAAGAGGCTGAGGACCGGTATCAGTCCGAGGCCCAGGGGTTGGGAACCCCTGAGCTATTGGATGTGGAGTGAGAGAAAGAAAAGCCATGGGTGATTCTGAAGGTTTTGATCTGAGCAGTTGGAAGAATGGAGTAACCATAAATGAAAGTAGGAAAAACTGCAGGTAGAGCAGGTTTGGGGGTGGGATGGGAAAAATCCAGAGTTTAGTTTTGAACATGCTAAGTCTCAGATATCTATAAGATAGCGCAGCAGCAAAGTCAAGAGGGGAGTTGACTATAACTGGGCTAAATAAAGAGATAAAAGTTTGGGGGTGGATGACGCATCATTATTCCATGCATGAGAATGAATGACATTGCTGAGGGACGTGAGTGTAGATAGAGAAGAAAAGACCAGGGTCTGAGTGCAGGGTGCCCCAACATGAAGAGATTAGAGGCTGAGCATCTGAGGAGCATCTGAGGAGCTGTATCAGATGCTGCTGGTAGAGTGTGTAAGATCAGGACTGAGAGCCCGTGCCGGATTTGCAATGGAGACGTTATGAGTGACCTTGGCAAAAGCAGTTTCTGTGTAATGGTGGTGTAGTAGGTCTCTGGCTTGGGTTTAAGAGAAAATGGGAGAAAGGGAATTGCAGGTCTCAAGTATGCATGATTTTCCCAAGGCGTTTTGCTGCAGGGGGGATTGAAGAGGTAGAACCATAGATTGTGGGGAAAGTGGGGTCAGGGCAAGTTTATTTGTATCTATGAGAAGTGACATTTTTAGGAGTGATCCAGTAGAGGGAAATTTTTGGAAGGGGAAGGAGACCAAGCACACCAGTGGAGGGGGCCCTGTAGAAAGGTGCGTGGATGTATATAATAAAGGATGGATATGGGTTGATGTGGTGTCGGAGTTTGCAGTTTTCTTCTGAAGTTCTTAGTTTTCTCTGTGAAATAGGACACTGGGCCATCTGCTGAGCTTGAAGATGGGGGAGTAGGTGTTGGAGGTATGAGGAAAGATGTGACATGGTCGGCAAGGAAAGTGAGAGGTGAATGGACCAGGGGAATGTGGTTTGATTTCCAGGCGGCATTAAGGCTCCATCTGAGGTTCATGGTGATGACTACAAAGTGAGACCAGCCAGAGTGGTCACGTGTTTCTCCAGCCATGTTCCCTATAAGGGTGCAGGAGTGGCACAGGGAGAGTCAGATTTAACGGGTGTTGTGGTTTTGCCAGGGGAGTTTTTCAGAGTGAGAATGGGGGAAGGGAATTGAAGGTATGAGCTGTGGAATGACGGTGATTAATCATGGGATATAAGCTGAAGTAGGCAGGGAAGAGGGTCATTGAAGAGCTGGTGGGGTTATTACTCTTAGCATTTAAACTTTGAATATTTCATACACCAAATAAAAAGTGACGTCAGATTTGCAAAAAGTTATTTTAAGTGGGCTGAGGAGGAGGGGGCTTTCTAGTTTGTAATAAAACAAAAATAATGCAATATTCTTAACTATTGGTTTACTTTTCTGTTTGGTAGTCATGCCATGTACAAAAGCCAAGAAAAGACCTTGCATTCTGCTCTGACCTGATGGATCTACTCAGCCATTCCCTTTTAAAAAGTACCTTAAGAACAAACAAATTTACAGACTTTATTCTTATAAAAACACTCCATGTTTATTATAGAATATTTTGAAAATAAGGTATTGAAAATAATATTTACAAAGTCTTCTATGATCCAGTTGACAGTTATGCTGTATTTCTTTCTGGTCTGATTTTCCTCCCTATTCTTTCTACATAATCGAGGCCACACTTTACATAAGATTTTGTTTCCTGTGTTTTTGCACTTAACAAATGAACAATATGAACTTTTCCCCCTTGTTATTTTTAACTGTATAAATATCAATTTTAGTGGTTCCCTAAAGTTCCATTGTGTAGATGTGTAAGAATTTTGTTTACGGTTCTCATATGTTGGAAATTAGAATGTTTCTGGTTTTTTAAATTTAAATTTATTTTTCACCACATAATAATGCAGGGGACATTGTTATGTTTTGTTTTCATATTCAAGATTTATAAAACTAGCATTATCGGGTCAAAGTATGAATGTTTTTAAGCGTTGCATATAGCCAAGTGATTTTTTACAACTATATTAAGACATTTTTAAGTAGGGAACATCATCATTTAGAAAAATCTTTGCTGATTTGACTTGTGAAAAATCACTACTATTTTAATTTGCATTTCTTTGATGCTTATGAGGGTCAGTATTTTTCTGTTAATGTGTTGAGCCAATTGGTTATCCCTGTGGAAAAATGCAAATTAATCCCTACCTCACACATAAGTCAGTACTAACCAAGTATTAACCAAGGACTTACATGTGAAAGGCAGAACTTTTAATACTTCTTTATAGGAAATAACAGGAGATACATGCTTTCATTGTTGGAAGAATTTCTTAAGACAGTAGAATCGGCCTACAATGAGGGAAGACTTACAAATTCGACTAAAATACAGTGAGAAACTTAAGTTCTCCAAGACACCACAAAAAGAATAAAACGTCAATACACAAGTACTATACAGCTGTAGAAAAAAGGAAGTAGGTGATCTGTATAAACTGATACGGAGTGATTCCTAGGGGTCTGAAATTACCTGCCTTTCCATAAATCTTTGTTTTCTGTATATCTAGTCAAGCATTTTAATCATTCTTTCCTGTAATAAGGAAAAAAGAAAAATGTTTAAAAGCCAACTTATTTTACGTTGCCACCAGTGATGTAGGAGGGTTCCAGTTTCTCTACATTCTTGCTAAGGCTGGGTCTTGTCCTTCTAGTGGGTGGGTGGTGGTGTCTCATTGTGATTTTCATTTACATTGTCCTCACGACCAGTAGTGTTAAGCACCTTTTCATGTGCTTACTGGCCATTTGTATGTCTTTGGTAAAGGTCTTATTTAAGTCTTTTGCCCATTTTAAAACAGGTTATTTGTCTTTCATTCAGTCTTAAACAGTTGTTTATATATTTGTTCTGGGTACAAGTCCTTTATCAGATATATGGTATGCAAATATTTCCTCCCAGTCTGTGGCTTTTCTTTCCTCTTACTGATGCATTTTGCAACACAAAAGTCTATAATTTTAATGAAGTCCCAGTGTTCACTGGTTTTTGTGAATAAGCTTCTCAGTTGTATGCTGTTAGTTTATCTCCAAAATGCTGAAATGGTTGCTGTTGACAGTTTGGCCCAGCTTTATAGTTACTTTTTACAGAGAGGATTTATTAGCTTCCCTTTCCATCATGCCAGAAGTGGATCCCCTTTGGTATATACTTTTTAATTCCTATTTTCAGATGAGAAAACTGAGGCATGGATGCCCAAGATCATTGGGCGGTGGTGGCTGTGATTTGAACTCGGGCAGGATGGCTGCAGAGTCTCTGCTCAGAACCACAAGGCTCTGTCCTCCCAGGCTCCATATTGTGTTAACACAGTCAGATAAAGTGACACGTGACAGCTCTTGTGTCTATTGCTTGGCAACTTCCTTTGTGACTTTGGGCCAATTGTTAAACATTCTAAGGTTTCGTTTACTCTTCTATAAAATGGAGGTAAAGATAGGACCTTCCAAACAGAGTTCTTGTGAGGATTCAAGGAGATTAGTGTGCGTTTTAGTGCATAGTAACCTCCTAGTGGGTGGTGCTTGTGGTGGTGTTAGTAGCCGTAGTGACAGGACACCTCCCCTCTTCCTCCTGGTGTGAGTTAGGTCTCTTCGAATGATGGTCGCATCCTAACGTGTTCCTTTTACAACCCTTCTGCAAATGCTTGCTTACTTAAATTCTCTACTAGAATCTAAGGGCCTGGAGGGTAAGGAGTTTATCTTTCATCCCTGTGTTTTTACTGTGGTTTGCAGCTATCTCCTTATACTGTTCCAGGAAGTGCAGTGTTTTATCAGCGTCAAGACAAGTACGTGAGCTGGAGTGATAAATACTGTAGGAGAGGGAGGCAAAGAGGTGGGCATAGTTAAGGAAACATACAGAAATTGTAGTGAATGATGAGAACCACTTGTATGGAGTGAACTCACTGGTACCGAGGTGGTTTGATGTCAGGGATTTGGCTGGATCAAGTGTTCATTCCTGGTCTTCGTAGGGATCAGAGCTGCTGGGAGAGTCTGGGTTGTGAATAGGAAGCAAAAGACTGAAAGAAGAGAGTGCGGTATATGGAATGAGACAAGGCAAGGTGCAAAGGGGAAGATGGATCAGGAGATAAGAAGCTGGGGAGAACTGGGAACAGTTTAAGCAGGTTTAGAGAGATGGATGATTAAGGAAAGCGGTTGAGACCTTACCTTTGACCCTGAGGGCATCAGAGTCCTGCTTTTCATGACACCAGGTGGCTGAAACACACAGACACACATTCCTTTACACAGGCTGCAGATTTTCTTTTGTAAGGGGAGAGGGTGGTCATTGTTCTGTAGTAAAGTGAAACCTGCTCCATTGCCACAGGAAGATCTACTGTAGAAAATGTATGTCTTGCATGTAGGGCTTCCTGATCCCATTTCCTGTTCACTAGAAGTGTAATCACTGATACTCAGATATTCTTTGAGACGTTTACTATACATATTTAGGCATATAAATAAATACACTAATGGGATCATATTTGCATTTTATTTTGTAACTTGCCTTTTTCCAACAATATATCTTAGACCCCTTTCTTTATATAATATTCTGTCGTATTGATGGATTATAATTTATTAAACTAGTCCACTGATTTTTGATGTGTATTTTTATTGTTGCTCCCTGATATTTAGATTAATTCCACATTTTTACCAAAATGAATTATGCAGCAAAAGTCTTGTGTAGTGATTAAGCGGACTCGTTCTGTAGAATCAGTTCTGTGATCTTAGGCAAGTGCTGTGATCTCTGCCTCAGCGTCCCCATTTATGCAATGGGAATGTTACTATTGTTACGACTGCCTTTAGCTGCAAGCACCTGTATAGCTTACTGTGTGGTCAGCATTTTTTAAGGACATCACATTTACGAACACATTTAAATCTCACAACTAACTTGCATGATTGATACTGTTATTTCTAAGATAACACCGATAAAAGGTGGACCTGGGGATGTACGTGCATTCTGGTTTCAGAGGAGTGCTGCCCACTGTGTTATACTTCTTGTGCCTAATACCGAACTCGCTGGGTTATCAGGATTAAACGAGACGCACTGTATTCCAAAGGCTTAACCCAAGGCCTGGCACATATTAGGCCAATATGCGGCCTCTATTTACCAATAGTAGGCCATTACTAGGTAAATGATCAAGTAATATTAGTTTTCATTTTTTAAATTCTGTAGCGAACATTGTTTTCCATATGTTCCTGTTTTCGGCATGAATAGGGATCCAAAAGACAAATTCCTAATAGCATAATTACTGGTTAAAGCACATGTGAATTTTAAGATTTTAATTTTAAGATTTTGATTTTGATATTTTCAAATAGTCCTCCACAAGTTGTACCCATTTGCACTTCAACGATTAGTCATCAGTGCTAGTTTCCCATACCTTTGCCAACGTTGTTAGTTTTTTCAAACTCATTGGTGAAAGATATTATCTTGTTTTGCTTTGAATTTCCTTTTTAGTGAATTTTTAAGGTTGATATACAGTTTATGTACAGTGAAACACCCTTTATAGTGTACAGTCTGTTGAGTTTATACAAATGCATTCTGTCATGTGACCACCATCACAATCTCATTGTAGAACAGTTCGCATCACGCCCAAATTCCTTTAATTTCTTTGTGGTGAACACAAAGAAATTGTGAGTTGAGAATCTTCTAGGGTGTTGACTGGCCACTTGAATTCATTTTCTCCCTCTCCTGCTTGCCTGATTTCTCTCTTACTTGTTTGCTTGACTTCTTTTCTTCCATCGTTCTTTTTGTGTGAACTGTTCCTTTGTATATTTTGCCCGTTTGCTTATAGGATTGTGTGCCTTTCTCTTACTGATTGCTAAGAGCATGGTCTATGTGACAGAAATTAATCCTTGGTCATATGTGTTGGCCAGTTTGCTTTTTGGCTTGATGCCATTTTTTTGGCTATCCAGAGATTTATACATTTTGCATTGTTACATCTGTCGATCTTTTTCTTTATGGAGTCAAGATTTTATGTTGTGCGTAGAAAGTCTTTCTTGCAGTGCAAGTTTTTTAAGAGTTTCCTTCAACTTTTATTTATTTATTTATTTTGTTTACATATTTGATCCTTCTGGAATTTATTTTTACGTAAGAAATAAAGTCAGAATCTTGCTTTCCCCACCACTCCCGAATGGTTTTCCAACCTACTCTCATCGTCTCTTTAATAACCCACCTTTCCTCCGGTAGTTCCACCTGTTGTAGTTACAGAGCCTTTCCTATGTGTCTGGTCTGTTTCTTGACTTCCTAGTCCTTGTCCCTCCAGGTTTAGGCGCTCACAGTGTGTTCTGACATCCAGTGCAGCTCATCCTCCTTCATTTGTCCTTTAGGATTTTCCTTACTCTTTTCATTGTTTATATGTCAGAATTAACTTCAATATCATTTTGTCAGGTTTCTGGCAAAGACATCAGTGATGTTTTTATGGGATCTTGAATTAATATTTTGACAGAATTGAATTGTTTTATTGAAGAACAAGATAAGTCTTTCTATATATTTAGATCTCTTATGATCCTCTGAGGAGTTTTAGAGTTTTTCATGAAGTTCTGGACATTTAAAAAATGAATTTCATCTTTTTAAAAACTGTTATAAGTAGAATCTAGTCTTTTATTGTATTTTCTTACCAGCTTTTAAAAAATATAGAATTACTAGTGATTTTTACATATACATTTTGTAAGTAGTTACTTAACTGAGTTTTCTTCTTTCCCCCCAATAGTTCCTCAGCTGCATCCGTTGTATTTCCAGATATTCATTCAATCATGTCACTTGTAAATAATGACAATTTGTCTCCTCCTTTCCAATATTTATACTTATTTCTTACTCTTGTCTAATTAATTGGCTAATATGTTAAAAATAATGCTAAATAAAGTATTGATAATTGGCATCCTTGTTGCCGGCTTTCAGCATTTCTTCATTATTCATTATGGCTCATAATTTTGTTATATGTATCGTGTTAAATGTCCCATCTATTTCAATTTTACAAAGACTATTTTTGGGGGAAGTCAGAAATTGATGTTATTTTTTCAGATCTTTTTTGTTCTTTATAGCTATGCTCATATGATTTTGCTTCTTTGATCTATGATAAATTATACTAATAAATTTACAAATATACAGCCATGCCATCCATCCTGGGATGTACCTTATCTAGTTGAATTGTTTCCCCCCACTACTCTGAATGTTTGCTGCTGTTTAAGATCTCAGTTTCGGTGTTCGTAAGTGAGATTTTGGTGTTTTGGTTTTTTAGAATTTGTTGTCTCTGTCCAGTTTCGGTATCAGTGTTCTTTTGACTTCAAAAATAAATTTGGGAGCCTTTTTTTTTTTCCTCGCTATGCCCTGAAATAGTTTAGTGAGTATTGGACATATATCTATAGTGACTTGTCACTTTTTCTCCCCAAGGGAAGAGAGGGCCATAGTAGTTCTTGGATAACTGTCTCAGGTTCTTTGACAACTGTCAGCCTCTTTTGGATTCCTCCCTCTTCTGATATAAATTTTGGTAATATATATTTGCCATAAAATTATCCATTTCATCTGAGTTTCAGGTTAATTTTCATAGCATTTCAAAGTACTCTTAACATATTTTGATTTCTCATAGATCCATAGTTATTGCTCTTTCCATTTCTAATTTTGTGTAACACATTTTCCCTTTTTTCTTGATTATGACAGCCAGTTGTTGTTAGCTTATGCCTTTTTTCATTCTTTTCTATTAGAGGATTTTTTTCCCAAAATAATTAGGATTGGTATTTATCAGTTAATGGAAAAACTGCACTGAAGGGCTTCCCTGGTGGCTCAGTGGTTGAGTGTCCTTCTGCCGATGCAGGGGACACGGGTTCGTGCCCCGGTCTAGGAAGATCCCACGTGCCGCGGAGCGGCTGGGCCCGTGAGCCATGGCCGCTGAGCCTGCGCGTCCGGAGCCTGTGCACCGCAACGGGAGAGGCCACAACAGTGAGAGGCCTGCGTACTGCAAAAAAAACCAAAACAAAACAAAAAAAACTGCACTGAAACATACACTCATGTATTTTTAAACATTTTATTTTAAATTAAAAGAAGTAAATATGCACTGTCATTCATTTCCAAGTGTAGGACCAATGTCTTTTCTTTAAATAATCAGTGACTAAAAACTCTGTTTGAATTATGTCATCTCCAGCCTTCCATAATGCATCATCTTTGATTTCCAGTTTGGCACTTCTTTTAAGTAAAATTATAATCACACTTGCAAAGCAGCCTTCGTACAAAGGCCGAGATATTTTTTGAAATAACGTTTTCATAGTCCTTTAGAGTGGTTTTGCTTACACCTAATTCCACAGAAAATTTTTTTAGCCATCTGCATTTATTTAGTGTTTACAAATCGATTAACTTTTTTTTGTAGAAAGAACTAAAAAAAAAATAAAAAGACTCTAAGTTCAGAAAAATCTGGATGAGCATCAGCAGCGCCCAGAACTGTTTCAGTTACTGGGGTCTAACAAGTGACCAAGTGATAGTGTTCCTGATCTCAAATAGAGTACAAGTAGATGTAATTCAGCTGATAGAATAAAACAATCACAGGAATGCTGAAGAAGAGGAGAATTGGAAAGAGGTGGCTAATAGAAATTTTATGATGTTTTGAAACTTTATGAGGCAGTTGGTTTTAGTGTGTTGTTTTTATGTAACATATGATTGGATTTTAAAAACCAGATCTGAAAGTCTTTTTCTTTTTATAGATGGGTGTATCCCATTCATATTTACTGGCATAACAAACATTGGGACCTAAATTCCATCTCCTGTTATATTGGCCATTGACCTTATTTTCTTTTTTTATATGGTCTGTTTCTTTCCCTCATTTCTACTTCTCCCTTTATGGAAAGGCTTTAGTATCTCTTTTATATTTTTCCTTTTTTATAAAGATAGTGGCAGGTAGTGACCTGACAGATTCAGGAGCAGTGGAGTAGAATTCAAGGAGCTGACCTGGAAGGGCATGAGCCATGTCACATTCAGAAACTGGCTGGAAATTGAAATGCAGAGAGATGGTTACAACAGTGAACCTCCTATCTTGCTGATTTTTAATGTAGATGCTTTGCTTACATTAAAAGTCTTTCTCTTTGTTCTTTTAAACTGTCTTCACAGGTAGTTTAAGCTATCAGTTCTCAAAGTATGGTTTGTGGATCCCCTTTCATAATAATGCTAAAACATTTGCCTTTTTCACTGTATCGCCATTTTTACCGAGGGTGCAAAAGCAATGTGAATAAAATTGATGGTGCCTTACCACGAACAAAGCAATGGCACTAACTGTGTAATAGTATTAAACTTTCATAGTAGTCATATGTTCTTCACCTCCAAGCACTTGTAGTAAGAAGAAAATTCCAGTTACATTTAAGAATGTCATTGATGAAGCTATAAAAATTATTAATTTTATTACATTTTGACCTTGAGTACACACCTTTTCAAAATCCTTATGATGAAATGGAAGTGCGTAGGAAGCACTTGTACCACATGCTAATGAAGGTGTCTTGAGCGAAGCCTTGTGCCATTGAGTTACTTACTGAACTAGCTGCTCTTTCATGACATGCCACTTTTACCTAAAAGAACAATTGACAGACAAACTATGGTTAATCAACTTGAGTGTTCAGTCGATATTTTCTTATAAATGGTCAAAGTAAAGCCTTTCTCTTCACTGACAATATCGTTGCCCACGTTAGATTCAAGCAAAAATTAGAATTGAGGAAAACGTCTATCTACCACTGTTTGCTTAACTGCTTCCCAGTACTTACAAACTTTTCTGATGAGATCAGTGGTGATATTAAATGTAATTTTTTGATACTGTATAATGAAATAACTAATACATGATGTTAAAAAATCATGCCTGCATAAAGGATTCATTCAAAATGTCACCGAGACCAATGGATTTAAATGTAGTAGAGTAAAAAAATTCTTGATATGGCTGTAGATTTCTTAGCACTACTAACTTTTAGGAAACTAGCACTTGATTTTGTTCTAGTATCACAAGAAGACTATCCACAGTTATAGGAAAAGGTTATTAAATAAAATATCCTCCCCTTTCCAGTTCTATATCTGTATGTAGGAGGTTGGATTTTCTTCTTACACTTTAACTGAAACAACATATTGTAACAGATTGAATGCAAACACAGACGAGTGCAGTTGTCTTGTCAGACAGAGAAAAGATTTACAATAACGTAAAACAGTACTACTTCTCTCACTGAATTTTTGTTTGGGAAAATGTATTTATTTTTCTTGAAAAATTATTTATGTTAACATGTAATGAGTAAATTGTCATTTAAAAATGAATTAATAAATATTTTTATTAAATCTCTAATTTCTAATAGGGATTAAATGTAATAGAGTAAAAAAATTCTTGATATGGTTTCATGTTTCCCAGGGCAACTAACCCTTTTTGGGGTTTTTTTTGCTGTGTTGGGTCTTTGTTGCTGCGCATGGGCTTTCTCTAGTTGCTGCTAGTGGCGGCTACTCTTCGTTGTGGCGCGCGGGCTTCTCATTGAGGTGGCTTATCTTGCGGAGCACAGGCTCTAGGTGCACGGGCTTCAGTGGTTGTGGCTCGCAGGCTCAGTAGTTGTGGCACACGGGCTTAGTTGCTCCGTGACATGTAGGATCTTCCCGGACCAGGGCTCAAACCCGTGTCCTCTGCATTGGCAGGCGGATTCTTAACCACTGCGCTACCACGGAAGCCCAGGGTAACTAACTTTTAAGAAACGATTTCAGTAGATATAACCCACAGAGACAGAGCTTTTTGTGGCCTTCAGTAGTTTCTAAAAGGACAAAAAGGTCCCAAGACAGGAAAGTTTGGGAACCACTGACTTAAGCACGAGCACGACCAACAGGGCAGCTTGTTACAGGGGAAACGTGAGCTTTGGCATCAGCATCCAGGTTCAAATGCTGGATCTGCTAGTTTTCCTCGTGGCAAATTATTTAACTTATCTGGGCAAGTTCTAATCTCTCTGAGACTCAGTTTCCTCACTTTTAAAATGGCAATAATAACGCTATTTTGTTTGATGAAGGTTAGGTAGTTGTTTTGATGTTGTCCTTTAAGTTTTTTCATTTTACAATGGCAAGCATGACTACCTCCAATCATTCCTTAAAAAAGAGATTGTGAAATTATTTGAAGATATTATCTTCTGCCTGTATGGATAAAGTATTCATGTCTAAAACTTCCCCTTGAACCTTTATACACATTTTCAAGTATATGTGTAAACTTAAAATTTTACAATTAGAAAAGCAGTGAAACTAATTCAGAACATTTACTTCGGCATGATGAGACAGATGGTAATCCTATAAAAAGATGGCATGTATTTTTAGAAGTGCAAACAGAAAAACAGATACTCTTAAAAATTCCAGAGTAATCTTTGCCTAGAAAATGAAGGGAAGAGATAAAAGACCATATGGCCTACTAGAACTTTTTGTAGTTTCTAATGTTTAGGATTGAATTTTGTTTATTGAATGTTATATTAAGTTGCATATGGGTTGGTAGTTGAAAAAGGAATAATTATCAAGTAGATAATTACCAAGTACTTTTACTGTGGTTATCGGTCTTGTTTTTTATGAAATGGATGTGATAGTGGGAAGCAGAACCATTTGAACCCCAGATCTACTAAGGGTAATTTAAAGTAATACTTACCACGTCACAGGCAGTTACCGGTTCTGCTCTTGAGGCAATTAAATACATCAGCATCAAGTCGCCTGTCATTGTGGACCAGTGTTCTCATTCATTTTACTTTGTTGTTTATTCAGCAGATATTTATTGAGTGCCTTCTTTGGACCAGATATAAGCTAGGTGCTGCGATAACATGCTGGGAAAAAAATGGACATAGTCTCAATCATAGTCTGATGGGGTGATAGGTATTAATCGAATAATCATACAAACAGATGTAAGCATACATCCCAGATAAAAATCAAAGGCCAGAGAGGTAGGCAGTATTCTGAGATCATGTAATTGGGGGATTTCACCTAATCAGGAAGAGCAAGGTATGTTCCCTGAGGAACTGACAGATGAGCTGATGTGTGAAGGAATTAGTCAAGGAGGAGAATGGAAAAAAAAAACAAACCACAGTTCAAATCAAAGGAGCAGTATGTTAAGAAGTTGTGTGTTGAGTGAAAATATGGTGAATGTGAATGGAGCAGAAATCATCAAAAATAGCCAGACTCTGTAGAACCTTATTGACCATGTTGAGGAGTGTTGTAACATTTTCCTAAATGACGGTGAATTACTGCTTGAGGTGGGGAGTGAGGAAGGTGAAGATGGGCAGGGGATCCGTTCACCATACCTGATTAGGTTTGCATGTCTAACATTTATTGACTCCTAGTTACTGAGCACCTCCTGTGCCCGTGCTGTGTTCCTGGATGCTTGGGACACGTCAGTGAGTAAGGCAGAGTTAATATCCCTACTTTTGTAAAGCGTATGTTCTTTAAAGAGGGAGGAGAGTGACGGAGAACCTACTAAGACAGTTCTGTTGTCTGCCAGGGAAAATGAGTGAGCATGGTAAGCGGGTTTGTGTTGCAGCCTAAATGGCATGATCAGGGCAGGTCTCACTGAGAAAGTGACAGTCGTGAAGACTTGAAAGAAGTGGCGGGGGAGGAGTTGGTTGTGTAATGTTTGCAGCCAGCGCCCAGGCCCTAAATGGCAGCACGTGTCTAGTATTCTCTGAGCACCAGGACGCGAGTGGAGAGGGCAAGGGAAGAGTGGTATAGGAATGGGGGCGTGACATCATGTGCGGCCTTGCAGTCCGCTGTAAAGACCTGTTTTTCACTGGGTGAGATGGAAAGCTCTTTTGGGTTTTACTCTTCCTGCAGTTTGGCGGTTGGATTCGAGGAAGACCAGAGTGTATGTGGGCAGGAGATGAGGCTGTTGCCTTCTTATAGGCTGCCTGGATCCTGCAGTGTGTTCTTATTCAGGCCTCCTTTCCACTTCACTTTCTGAATCTTTCTTCGTCCTCTGAACCTACTTTTCAGAACTTACCTAGTTGTGAATCCCTAAAGCTTGGGCACGTGCTGCAGATGTTTTCCGTGCAACCTCGGGATGAGTCTGTATGTGTTCCTAGCTGCATTAACTGTGTCTACACACCTACACACACACACACACACACACACACACACACGTTTCTAATGACTGGCCTATCCATAAATGGTGGACCCTGAAGGGTTTGAAACTACAACTATTTCCTACCAGAATTGAAATTGAATGTAATTCACTAAAATTATATCACAAAATTGGGGCATTATGAAGAATTGCTTGCAAATGGAAACTAGCTATGAATAAAACCTTTATATGCAGTTGACTCATGTTTGAGTCTCTCCAGTGCTTTATGTTGAACTTGAACTCTCCCCACCCATCCATTGTTAGAAGAATTTAAGAGGCATGTGGCCTGTTAGGAGAACTTGGATAGCCTCCCCGAGATCTCCAAATGGCTCTGCGTGATTAGCATCTTACTTTTATTCAGAAACTGTTCATCTGTTTTTCAGATGAGGCAGTTTGAGACCCCTGGGTTCTTTGTGGGCTTTTTTGGTTTGTTTTCTCAACAAAGTTACACTCCTGATGGGTTTGTGTCTGTGTTGGAGAGGATGATGTGTGGTCTCAAAACTGGGAAGTGCATATATAAACTAGACCACGTTCATATTTGAAACCTTTTAGTTCTTCTCATTGCACTTCGAACCAGACCCAGGTACCTTGCCGTGCCTGTCTTGTGCCCACTCATCCTTCACGCCTTGGACTTCGGGCACACTGGGCTTCTCAGTTTTGCATCTGCAGTTTCCCACCTCAGGGCCTTTGCACATGCTCTTCCCTCAATCTAGAAAGTTGTTCACTCAGCCTTCCTTTGCACGACTGGCTCCTTCTCATCATTCCAGCCTTAGCCTAAATATTTGGCTGTCAGAGAGGCCTTGGATACGTGTCTTACGTGTTTATGGAGCCTAAAGTAGGAACCCTGGTGTTCTCTGATAGCCTCCCTTTCCTTCATGGTATCTGTCACACTTACCAACGATCATCCTCTTCGCTTTACTTGGTCTGTGTCTGCACGGCCCAGGCAGCCTCTCCCAGGAAATGGTGAGTACCGGGACCTTAGGGCCACTGGCTCTGTTACCACTGAGGTGCATTCTTCCCATGTACAGAGTTTTCTCTGAAGACAGAAGACCTTTTTGTAGGTCAGGACTCCTTTGAGGGTGTGAGGAAAGTGACAGGTAGGGAAAGGAACATAGAGTATTTGGTCTGTGAGTTCAGCAGATTGGCAGAACCACTGAGACCCACTCGTGAATTTTACCCACACGCTAGCATGCAGCAGGTCAGGGTGCAGCTAGGAAGCAGAATCAGGAATCACTATGCCCTCCCCTTGTCTTTATTTACAGTCTGGTCTGACTTAGGCTTTTAATCGTTGGTCATGTTCGTGGTTGACTGCTTAAAGATACTCTATCAGATTGTGTCTGTCCAGTCTCTTCCTATTGTTTTTTTTTTCTTTTTTTGAATTTTATTTTTTATACAGCAGGTTCTTATTAGTTATCTATTTTATACATATTGGTGTACCTGTCATTTTCTTTCACCCATCTTGGAGCTCACAGTTTTCATCTCTTAGTTTTGAATCACACATCTTAACTCCTCTTGGATCCAGTAGAGTATCTTACAAATGGGAGGGGGAAAGGGCAGTAGAGGACTTTATGAAAAGCAGCTTACAAGCAGAAAGGACAGTCTGGAGCACCTACTGTAATATTCTGAGACTGAGGACAACCTTATGTTTCTTTTGGACCTGATGACAGCATAGTACTTATATAGGTAATGTCATTGTTGTGCTACTTTTCACCCAGCTTCAACTTGTGAGATCAAAGATACTTTTTATTTTTAGATGTACTTATACAACTACATGGTACTAAGTATTGGGGGGTGGGATGTAATTTAGTATATTTACTTCCTTCTCTTTACTAGTATTTATTTGGTGGAATTTCTTCAGTAGTTTTCACATGTCTGAACACATACCATGTGAAGTATGGGAGTAGGCACCCATTACCCGGATGGTAGAGCTTGCTACAGATAGACACGTGTTTTTCTGTGTGTCTTTTTTTTACGTGGAATTGCCAATCCTTGATCATTTGTAATAATGACTTTTGATTCTTATAGGAGATAGAGTGCTTTATTTTTTTATTTTTTATTTTTTATTAGACCTTTATTGGAGTATAATTGCTTCACAATACTGTGTCATATGGATCAGCCATATGGAGTGCTTTATTTTGATAAGAGGAGATTTAGCCAGTTTTGCACAGTGTGGATTTTTCTATCCATTTACTTGACAGCTAAGGAATATTTATTTGGTATCAAAGAGTTTAAGCAGTGTATATTAAGTATCTAATGATAGTTCCTGGTTAGGAATATAAAAAACGAATAAGACATGGTCTCTATTTTTTAGTACTACGGTCTGGTTGGAGAGATAAGACATGAATAGAATACAAGCAGTTCTAAGTCACTGTGTGATATACTATTAAAGAGGTACAGAAAAAAAAAAAAAAGAGGTACAGGTTGAGTATTTGGAGTCCAGAAAAGGGAGGGAACTCCTTTCTGGCTGGGTGATCAGAGAATATTTAAGGAGGAAGTATATTTTTTCAGGAATTCCCTGAAAGGTGGATTAGGAAAGAAGAAGAGAACATTTATCAGGAGGAGGAAAATAGCATAAACGAGGCACAGCAGTAGAAAAACAAAAGACTTCATAATTAAGATTGGAAGTGAACTTTTTTTCCTTCTCTTTTTAGTGAAGTACAGCTGATTTACAATGCTTTCATTTCTGCGGCACAGCAAAGTGATGCAGTTATACATATATACATTCTTTAATATTTTTTTTCCATTATGGTTTACCATAGGATATTAAATATCGTTCCCTATGCTATATAGCAGGATCTTGTTGTTTATCCATTCTATATATAATGGTTTGCATCTGCTAATCCCAGCCTTCCACTCCATCCCTCCCGCAACTCTCTCCTCCTTGGCAACCACAAGTCTGTTCTCTGTGTTCATGAGTCTGTTTCTTAGATAGGTTCATTTGTGTCATATTTTATATTCCACATATAAGTGATATCATATGGTATTTGTCTTTCTCTTTATGACTGACTTAGTATGATAATCTCAAGTTGCATCCATGTTGCTGTAAATGACATTATTTTGTGCTTTTTTATGACTGAGTACTATTCCATCATATCTGTGTACCACATCTTCTTTATCCATTCATCTGTTGATGGACACTTAGGTTGCTTCCATGTCTTGGCTATTGTGAATAGTGCTGCTATGAACATAGGGGTGCATGTGTCTTTTTGAATTAGAGTTTTGTCAGGATATGTGCCCAGGAGTGGGATTGCTGGGCCATATGGTCATTCTATTTTTAGTTTCTTGAGGACCCTCCATACTGTTCTCCACAGTGGCTGCACCAACTTACATTCCCACCAACAGTGCAGGAGGGTTTCCCTTTTCTCCACACCCTCTCCAGCATTTTTTATTTGTAGACTTTTTAGTGTTGGCCGTTGTGACAGATGTGAGGTGGTACCTCAATGTAGTTTTGATTTGCACTTTTCTAATAATTAGAAATCTGAATTAACATTTTATACCATTCCTAGAAAGTCAGCTGGGCCTGACTGTCTACGTCGAGCTTTAAATAGATTTACATGCTTGGGTTTGGGAGGTGGTGGGGGTGACGCTCCTGACAGACCAGATACAAGCCATTTTGGATACCGATCCATTGATCTCGTTTATCGAGAATTTGCTGATGTTCAGTTATTATTGTAAACGTTACTTCCTTTGCAACGTCCCTGTTGTTGCAGCAAAACATGTTTGTTTTGTCTGGTTTTCACAGCCTTTGGTTTTATGGATATTGGTAGTTACGTTCTCTTAATATCTGTGTGAACCAATGCCCAGTTTTTTGGTGGACAAAATTGGGTTCATTGCTAGTGAGCCAGAAAATTATCACTTAACACAGGGAGGCTTTTATTAGTCTTCAGGTCACCAATTTCTACCTGTTAAGACAAATAAATGCAGTTTCTACTACTACGATGAATTGTACTTAGCTAGTTGTTAGGAGTGTTCCCTGCAGGTGAAAGTGTTGAAGCTGCAAGTACCCCTCTCGGGGCGCTCTTGGCTGTGCAGGGTACTGGCAACGCGAAGGTGGATGGGCCCTGTTCTTGCTGAACTAACTCATGGCTATAGAAGGACATTTCTAGGCTTTTCCTAGATAACTCATCACAGATGATGGGACTGCTTTAATTCATTTTTACAGATGTTTGAATATTTAAAAATACGTATAGCTTGTTGTAGAATCGATGAGGCTTATTACGGATGTGGGGCCTTCTCTGTTGAGTGCTGGCCGTTTGCAGGACACAGGCTGGTAGCTTGGTAGCTGGAGAGGCCGGGGCCGGTGTGGATCAGTGTGAAGAGGATGAGTGGCTCTGTTAGAGCTGTGTTAGGAAGTAAGGAACACCAACCGTAATTAGGGTAAAATCAAAGTAAGGTGCAGAAGGGAAAGAGGTAGAGTCGGGGTTGCTCTCTAAGCATTATCAGGTATTTGTCCAGTGCTGATCATGTAGGCAGTGATGCATTGTGCTCTGTGAAATGGAAAAAATATGTCTTAACGGAGCTTACCTTCTTATAAACATACTCGGGCATCCTTGTTCAGAAGCTAAAGGATTGAAAGTGACTAAAATAAAACTTTTTGTGGAGATATTTTTTAATGAGACCTTCTAACAGTTTTTATTTTTTGCATTTTTTTAGAAAATGGCTCCAAAGGGTAAATGAAGCGGGAAAAATACATAGATGCAGCATTGCGTGCAGCCTCTCCAGATGTTCGAGGATAATATTCCAGAGAGAAATTGATTCCCTTGGATTAGGTAACTAGTCAGAATGAAGAAGATTAGTCTTAAAACCTTCCGGAAATCTTTCAACTTGAATAAAAGTAAAGAAGAAGCGGATTTTATGGTTGTACAACAACCATCACTAGCCAGTGACTTTGGAAAAGAGGATTCCTTATTTGGTAGCTGCTATGGGAAAGATATAGCCAGCTGTGATCTCAACAGTGAAGATGAAAAAGGCGGAAAAAGTAGATCAAAAAGTGAAAGCCTAATGGGTACGTTAAAAAGACGGCTGTCTGCGAAACAGAAGCCGAAGGGCAAGGGCGGCGCGCCCTCCGGGGGCTCCGCGGACGAGGACACCTTCTCCTCCTCCTCGGCCCCCATCGTCTTCAAGGACGTGAGGGCGCAGAGGCCCATGAGGTCCACCTCGCTGCGCAGCCACCACTACAGCCCCACGCCGTGGCCCCTGCGCCCCACCGCGTCGGAGGAGACGTGCATCAAGATGGAGGTGAGGGTCAAGGCCCTGGTCCACTCGCCCGGCCCGGGCCCGGCCCTGAACGGCGTGCGCAAGGACTTCCACGACCTCCAGGCCGACACCGCGTGCCAAGAACAGACGAACTCACTCAAGAGTTCTGAGTCTCAGGATGGGGACCTGCATCTCCACCTGGAAGAACATGTGCCTGTCGTTATCGGACTCGTGCCTCAGGACTACATTCAGTACACTGTGCCTTTGGAGGAGGGGATGTACCCTCTGGAAGGACCGCGCGGCTATTGTCTGGACGGCTCCTCCCCCATGGAAGTCTCCGCGGTCCCTCCTCCAGTGGGAGGGGGCTCCTTCCCCGAAGACGAGAATCAGGTAGACCCGGACCTCGTGGTGGCCCCAGAGATCTTCGTGGACCCGTCGGTGAATGGCTTGCTGATCGGCACCACGGGAGTCGTGCTGCAGAGCCCGAGGGCGAGTCCCGACGACGCCCCGCCACTCTCACCGTTGCTACCTCCCCTGCAGACGAATCAGATCCAAAGGAACTTCGGCGGGCTCGCCGGCTCCGACGCCCACGTGGCCGAAAGTATGCGCTGTCACTTGAATTTCGATCCTAACTCTGCCCCCGGGGTTGCCAGAGTTTATGACTCGGTGCAGAGTAGTGGTCCCATGGTCGTGACAAGCCTTACGGAGGAGCTGAAGAAACTTGCGAAACAGGGATGGTACTGGGGCCCCATCACTCGCTGGGAGGCAGAAGGGAAGCTGGCCAACGTGCCGGATGGCTCTTTCCTCGTTCGGGACAGTTCTGACGACCGCTACCTTTTAAGCTTGAGCTTCCGCTCGCATGGCAAGACCCTTCACACTAGAATCGAACATTCAAATGGTAGGTTTAGCTTTTATGAACAGCCGGACGTGGAAGGACACACGTCTATCGTGGACCTGATCGAGCACTCAGTCAGGGACTCCGAGAACGGGGCCTTCTGTTACTCCAGGTCTCGCCTGCCGGGCTCGGCCACCTACCCCGTCAGGCTGACCAACCCCGTGTCGCGCTTCATGCAGGTGCGCTCCCTGCAGTACCTGTGCCGGTTCGTCATCCGTCAGTACACCAGAATAGACCTGATTCAGAAGCTGCCTCTGCCAAACAAAATGAAGGATTATTTACAGGAGAAGCACTACTGAGAGGCTGTGAGAACCCTGCGTCTTGCACTTGGGGAGGAAGGAAAAGAGATCGAAATACAGTTTACAGACTTTCCATTGCTATCAAAATCTTTTGCTGCCATACTGTTTCAGTTTTATGTGTAAAAGAGTACCCAGTTCGTTTAGGGGTGGGGAAGTGTCGGCAAGGTGTCTTGGGTTTACTTTGGTTCTTTGAAAAGGGAAGTCTTGAGGTTTTAGAAGAGTGAACTATCTTCCATCAGTGTGCAGAAAAATCACAATGTGAATTATCAGATGCTCCTTACCCACCCCGCCCCCAGTCCTTTGCTGCTATCCACTGTGATTTTTATGCATTAAAAGCACATTTCACGTGTATTCAATCCTAAGTAAAGTTAAATGAAACTTAGAGAATGAACATTGTTATGTCTCTTTCAATGGCCCGTTTTCAAAGATAGTGTTGAGTAAACATAGCCGTGTGATAAATCACAGAAGTCACACCTACACTGAAAATGATTTTTAATTTCATACTTCAGAAGGATTTATTTAGAATTATGAACTGACATAATCTTGGGTAATGGAACAGAGAATCTGCTACATATCTTTTACAACATTGAGTTCTAAATTATTTTCAAGGTTGTGCTGTTATTTTGGTTGTGAGAAGTTGGACTTTTCTGTTGCCTTCATTTTCATCTTGTGGTTTGTCTGTTTTAATAAATGGCCTTACAGAATTGTAAAGAAATGTATACCACCAATTTAGAAATTGTTGCCTTTTCTGTCATTAAACTCTGGTACAAATTGGCGTAACATATAAAGACCTAATGGAACTAGAACTATTAAAGAAATACTAGATGATCATAGTTTCCGGTGTTAAGCAGTTTTATTGTTATCTATACTTTCCTTTGGTAAAATGTTTTATCTGTGATTTCTTTAGCTTAGTCAACATTTTCTTGGGTGAACTTGATGTAGAAATGATTTTCATAAATGGACTAGATCCTCTTGCAACACAAAGTTTATATAAAGTTTTAAATTGATTTGAATAGAAAGAAAACATTGTTTTAAAGTTAGGTTTATATTTTTCGTTTATGCAGTCACTATTAAGATGTGCTAGATTTGACCCTTCCTTCCCCCCACCAAAAAAACAAAAAACCCCAAAAACCCAGTGACTTTAGTTGAAAAACTGTGGAGATTGTGGAGCACCACGTAAGAAAAATATTAAAACTCAATCAGGTGTATGGAAGTGTTTGCCTACCGTATATACTGACCTTTAAAAATAGGTTTTCTATTTGTTTCTTTTTAAGTCCTTAGTAAATTGACATCATTAGTTTTTTCATCTCTTCTGAGTCAGTCCTTTGGGCGGGGGTGGAGTATGTTACCTCCAATACTTTTTATTTTGAAATGCAGTGTTTATTTACTGCATGATTCTTTAGTGTTTCGGAATTGCTCCATCCAGAAGATGTTTTCTAGCTACATAACTTTAAAGGAAATGTTTCCCTCTCAGACGAAGCATGTAATTTAAGACATTTCTTCCTTTGTCCCTCGGTTTTCCTATCTCTTACCCCCATTTAAAAACAAGAGTAAAGGTCTCAGATCAAATTTAATAGCGTTGACATTCAGACATAAGCAGTATCCCCATTTTTTTCTCTCTTTGTTTTTTAGAGTCAACTGAGAATTACCAAGAAAAGGCACAATGCCATAATATCTGTTATGATATTTTGACTTAAAGGGGAAAAGGTACTTAATTTTGGTGGAATGTTTGATTGTACCTTGTTACAAAGACTCCTCTTTCATTTTCTGATGTTTTCACCTAATAAGATGGAATATGGAGTATACTGTAATAATATAATTTAAGTGTTCATTGTAAGCTATTTGGATTAAGAACTATTACAGAGTTGTAAACTTATCAAATTAATGCAAGACATTTAAACTATTTTTTTGCAAAACTATTTATTTTTAAACAATTTAAAATATATCTAGGGTGAGTTAAAAGTCCCTGTGCATCTATATTAGATGGCAGGTATTGTCACAGAGTCACTGTGTGTTAATAATAAATGTTGAGATGGCTTCTCCATGTTTCTAGAAGCATTTACATGTACTCTTTGTGAGATCATGGTGCACAGAGGTCTTTGGACTGCCCTGAACCCCATCTTAATGTGGGCGTAGCCTGTTCCCCACGCCTTCCTCATGATACCATGTGTTTAAGATCTAGCCATTTGGTTTCAAGTTAAGATCATTCTGATTTCCATATAAATGGTTTTAAAATCGTATTTTGTGTTTTTATGGAGGGCAAGTCTTGATACTGTTCTAATTCAGAAAGCCAATCTTTAATGTGCTTTTTTATGTTCATAATATAAAATACTTTTAAGTAAAATGCCCTATTCTAATCCAATTTCAAATTGCTAGGGTCTGATAGTGTATCAGTAAAAATAAAAATATTTGCCAAGAAGTTATTTACAAACAGAGAAAGGAGCGTTGCAATATTTTCTGCTTTTGTTTAAAGAGAACCATTTGGCGTATAGGCAGTACAACATAATGTGAAAGACTGGCTTTGTAGGGTAGTAAAACAGTCTGGTTAAAATTGGAAAGGGGAAAAAGAGAAATCATCCTGTAGTTTTGTCTAGGTAGCATTTGGGTGAATTTCTGGATTCTGTTGAATGGTAGCGTAGATGACATGGGCACTACCTGTAAGTGATTTCTTAAATATGTGTTTCTGAAAATCTGAGCTCAAGGCAAGAAAACGAAAACAAGAAAGCTGTATCTTTCTGCCATAATAAATGAATCAGAGTTGCTTTTTATCAAATATCTCGTCACAGAAACATGATGGAGGCCAGAAGCTATTTCCAGTGTTAGGAGGACACTATTATGCAATTTTACAAATAATAAGAAAGCATAGAAAGTACTTGAAAAAGTCTCTTTCTCTTTCTAAGGAAACCTGTTCTCCGTTTGGTGCAATAATGTGAAAATTTTGGAAGGTCAAAAAATATCACAGGAAACGATCATAGAACTAAAAGTAGTTTTTAAGGAAACCAGCTACACAGGGCACCATCTTGCTGTTAAAGAAAATCATGTGCCAAAAGGCTGTGTCACTGGCATATAGGAAATAAAACCCAAGTATATACACATGGTGACTTCTGAGCCAGTATTACTGAAACGGGATAAACGTTACTGAGATCCTAGGTAGGTTATATGCAGTGTCTCTACTCGTGCTACCAGTCTGAATATCTTTCTTAACAATGCTTTCAGAAATGCCAATTTTGATCATCGTACATTTCACATTGTATATGAGAGATACTTGCTTTATGAATGATTCAAAGTAACGCATTTTAAATGTTCATGGCTTTTCATCGAATGCGAAGTCGTAATTTGAAAATGAAATCATGCTATCAGCAACAGACAGTTTGGTTGAAAACTCTAATAAGGAACAGTCGCCAGTTCCGTAAATAAATAACTTTAAAATTCTAGAATAAAGTACTGGTACGCTAGTAATCACAAATTCGGTTTCTTTTAATACTTTTTTAATCCTGTAAAGATTTTTTATAAACATCCTTTTTTATTAATCAGTTAAAACATGGCGAATGTGTAGCTGCCGTTTCTGAAAAGTGATCCAAACTCTACATCCAGAGATGATGAAAAATTCTTATAGAATTTTGTAATAAGTATACATGTTGGGTTAAAGAAATTTTATAGTCGTTGGAGTGCCATGGAATTAATACTTGCAATCCAGATTGCTGTAGTTTACACTTTTCTGTATGTTTCGAATCAGGTGTGTACCATTTGTACTGAGAACACCACAGAATGAATTATCCAAAGTCCATTGATTTTAATACGTGTTTTGGTTTGTAAACAAATTAGAGTAATTTCTTGCACATTTTTGGAAATTAATCGTATAAAGAATTTATGTATCTGCTTCTAGATACAGTGTGTAAATAAAAATTTCGTTCACAAGGTCTGCCTTGCAGTCTATTTAATAACCAGATGCAGAGTTGGATTTTAATTAGTATAGGGTTAACTAGATAATTTCTGGCTGTCCCACAAACTGGGCAGTTACTGGAGGGTAGGTACCAACAAATTTTAGTAAAACAGCAAAAGTGAAATGGTGACATAGGAGACATCCAACAAATTAGGAATTAGCCAATGTTGCTGATATCCTAGAGCCTTCAATACAAAAGCTGGAGTGAGTTGGCAGAACATTTGCAAAGCAAAGACTAATTAAAATTGACACAGTAATAAAACCTCATTAAAAGAATGTTAGGCCTAATGGTAAAATGTTTGGATTGTGACATTTGAAAAAATATGTCCCTTATTACTTAATGGTATTTTCACAGATATAGAACCAGGTTATCAAAATAGTGGTTTGTGTAGAAGTCATTTAGAAATCCCTTCATAGGCAGGAATGATTTCTCGTAGCCCCTGAATTTCATTATATGCCTTTAAAGTTCTTAAACAACATATTGGGTTAAATGTTCTTTCGCGTTTTGTTGTTCTATTACTTTTTAGCAAGGCTTTTATCATAGCTGATACAAAGATAAATTTTTAAATGACCTTGTTCAGAATATATCACAAATTTTGTCTTTCACAGACTCCAAATAACGTCATGTTCTAACCACATTTTCCAGAACTGGTATCAATAGACAGCATTGATTCTAATGTCAGACTTTGCTGATGGTGGTGCTAGTGAAATATGAAATTAAGGAAAGAGAAGGGTCAGGCCTCAAGAACTATGTAGAAGTATGGACTTCACAAACTTACACCCTAGCCAAATAAACAGATTCTTACTCATTCAACAAGAGAGCAAAACTTGCTGTCCAGTATGAGATGACTTACTGAGAACATTGGGTCCGCCTCAGAGCATCCTAATTGATTATCATGCTGACCATAGTCAATTTCTCGTACTGCCTGCCACCTCACCTTTAATTTTTTTCTTTTTAACCTCACAGATTTTACTTATTCTTTTACTAGACCTTCAACTTTCTGAGTCAAAAATATGTTAACCTTTATTTCACTTCAATTTAGTCCTTATTGTCTGCTATTTTAACCTCCAATCTAGTTTTCTTTTTGTCTTTCAACTCTTTAGCTTCATTTAAACTTCATTATTTTTTAAAATATTTCCTTTAATTCTTTTAGCTTATTCGTATTCCAGTCTCCAGTTTTAAGGGCTTCCCAACCTTCTGAAACATCTTTTTTTAAAAAATTGACTAGTGTTTGTTCTTCCTGCTCTTTTTGCATGACTTGTCTTGCGAACGGATGTTTCTGCCTCAGCTTCTTTGTTCCCACCGTCCCCGTCCGCCTTCCCCAAGCCTCCTTCCCAGAGTCCAGGGCCTCCTGTTAACACCAGGGCCTGACACTGACAAAGAACCCAGTAGGAGTGGGTGTCTGCGTTAAGCATCCATTTCTGAGCACAGCTGAATTTTGTAGCCAGACTCCTGGAGTTTTGTTTTAAATTGCATTTTCCCTACTTAATAGCAGGCAGCCTCACCACCTCTTCCAGAAGGGTTGGAGGAGGGTCCTCCTGGGAAGGGCTCCTTCAGACTGTAAAAGCCAAGGAGAAGCTGACCAGAGCTGGGATTATTTTGACAGGGTTTATGAACAGGGCCAGTTGCCTTTGCCTAGAGATCATCTTGGGCCATCAAATTCCGTCCTTGGTAACTTGCTTGCGAATAAAGGGTCCATCTTAAGTTGAAAAGAAGACCCTTTTTGATCATGAGCCATGGATTTCCCCACACCAAGGAAGTTTTAGGAAGCACAGATTCTTTTAGGAAGCTAGCTTTTTCTGGTCTCTCACTTTGTTCTGTAAGTCTAATAGACACTAGCTTTTGATAACACCAGCCTAGGTCACAAGTGAAGTTGTATAATGTTCTCTTAAATACGTGGAATTCCGTCCTAGAATCCTGTTAAAGAGAACCTCCCTTCCTTTGTGTAAATGATCTGGCCTCTGGCGCCGTTCCACCCCAACAGCTTTAAGAGGTAGTGTCTCCGGTCCTCCCCATTGAGAACTGTCACTCTGAAGACACCTGCTCGCCTAATGCCTTTGTCACAGCCCACTTCTCACTGTAGTCCTTGACACACTGTTCCCTTGTGGCCGGCAACTGGCGAGCACCATTTGGCCCTAAGTATTACCAGCCTAACTGTGACTATTCGGTGTGACACTTGCCTGGAAAACCAATAGATGTATATCTTTAAATGCAGAAGAATCCATTTCCCTGCAAAAACTGGGGGTTCTCCGGGCGTCTACTTAGTAGAATCGACAGATGAAACCAGAGAGCTGGATTTTACACCATTCATTTTTTAATTATAATAGAAAACACGTTGTGAAAATACATATACTGCTAATAACCTAACATGTATTTCATATCCTCATAAGAGCTCTATGCAAGGCAGGCACTTGAGGGTCATAAAAAAGGAAACTGAGGCAGAGGTAAACTTCCCCAAAGCCACAAAGAACCCAGTTTTAAACTCATACGGTCAGGCTCTGAAATCTGTGTGCTCATCCCATGTGATACACTTCCCTTCTTCAGGGTTTTCTATTATTTAGAGCGTTTCTATCTGTGATTGTCAGGGGAAAGAACTGTAGCAGAAGCAAGAGAGTGACCTACTGTCTTCTCCTCTAGGGGGACTACTCTGTAGTTTAAACAACTTACGGAGGCCTAACTGGTGGAGTATCTGGGGGGCTTCATGTGCTATTGCCGAGGAAGGGGACCACTTCTTTCCCTTGTATGGCCTCGTCAAGTTTCTTAAAACTACCTAATATACTAATACAGGAACAAGATTCAGTGAAATTGAACTCTTCGGAGGACTTCTCCACATGTTTGGTGCATGAGGAAAAGTGTTAATTCTGCTTTTTTTTTGCTAATGAATTTGATCAGATTGCCTGAGACATTCATTGTGCCCTGTTGTACTAGGAGCCATGGTTTTTTGCTTTATAGCAGAAGAAAGACTCCACCCTTTCTCTTTCATTTCCTATACCCATGCTTGGCCAACTCACTTCCACACCCTGAGCAACAACTTCCTTCCAAAAGAAGTTCTAACTATACTTCCACCCTATGTTCAGCTTCTCTGCGCATACCTAAATGAGTAGAAAAATTAACCACCCGTGTTCATATGATAATTATGATCAATCTAAGTGAAATTCCCCTCCATACTTCTGGGAAATAGTGATTTATATTATACACAGCTCAGTACCATTAAAACAAATACTCTTTTCATTATAGACTTGGAATCGTTGTCCTAAACCCTATCAGCACATATGATTAGCCTGAAAAGTTTAGAGAATTAGGTGAAAGTAGCTAAATTCTATTTAAAATGAATTTTAGTGTTTCTCATAGTGCAAGTCTGAGGGCAATGAATTCTCTCATTTTTTGTTTAACTGAAATATCTTTATTTTACCCCTTTTTTGAAAGATATTTCCACTAGATGTAGAATTCTGGGCTGACTGTATTTTTCTCCTTACGCACTTTAAAAACACCATTCCGGGCTTCCCTGGTGGCGCAGTGGTTGAGAGTCCGCCTGCCGATGTAGGGGACACGGGTTCGTGCCCCGGTCCGGGAGGATCCCACGTGCCGCGGAGCGGCTGGGCCCGTGGGCCATGGCCGTTGAGCCTGCACGTCCGGAACCTGTGCTCTGCAACGGGAGAGGCCACAACAGTGAAAGGCCTACATACCGCAAAAAAAAAAAAAAAAAAACACCATTCCATTGTCTTCAGGGCCCCAATGTTGCTGATGAGAAATTAGCCATCATTTGTATTATTGTTCCTCTGTCAATTTTGTGTAATCCTCTGACCCCCAGCAGCTTTTAAGATTTTTCTCTTTCTCATTTTTTATTTTATCTTTTGGATTTTTCTCTGTATTTTTATTTTTCAGTAGTCTGATTACGAGGTACTGAGTTGTGTGTTTCTCTTTGTATTTATCCTGCTCGGGATGTATTATGCTTCTTGGATCTGTAAGTCATGTCTTTCACCAACTTTAGGAAATTTTTGTTAAATTATTTATTTAATACTTCCTGTCCCTTTCTTGCTGTCCTCTCCCTGTAGGATTCCAATTTCATGTGTGTTAGACTGCTTGATATTTTCCGAAATATCATTGAGGCTCTTTATTTGCTCAACCATTTTTCTCTCAGTGCTTCAGATTGTATAATTTCTCTTGCTGGAGCTTTAAATTAGTTAATCCTTACATCTGCAATCTCCAGGTTATTGTTAAGCCCATCATTTATTTATTTGGCTGCACCGGGTCTTAGTTATGGTATGCGGAATCTTTGCAGCAGCATGTGGGATCTAGTTCCCCGACCAGGGATTGAACCCAGGCCCCCGGCATTGGGTGTGTGGAGTCTTAACCACTGGACCACCAGGGAAGTCCGTACACTGAGGTTTTTTTTTTTTTTCTTAAACATCTTTATTGGAGTATAATTGCTTTACAATGTGTTAGTTTCTGCTGTATAACAAAGTGAATCAGCTATATGTATACATATATCCCCATATCCCCTCCCTCTTGCGTCTCCCTCCCACCCTCCCTATCCCACCCCTCTAGGGGGACACAAAGCACCTAGCTGATCTCCCTGTGCTATGCAGCTGCTTCCCACTAGCTATCTATTTTACATTTGGTAGTGTATATATGTCCATGCCACTCTCTCACTTCGTCCCAGCTTACCCTTCCCCCTCCCCGTGTCCTCAAGTCCACTTTCTACATCTGTGTCTTTATTCCTGTCATGCCCCTAGGTTCATCAGAACCTTTTTTTTTTCTTTTTTCGATTCCATATATATGTGTTGGCATATGGTATGTGTTTTTCTCTTTCTGACTTACTTCACTCTGTATGACAGACTCTAGGTCCATCCACCACACTGCAGATAACTCAGTTTTGTTTCTTTTAACTCAATTTTGTTTCTTTTTATGGCTGAGTAATATTCCATTGTATTTACATGCCACAGCTTCTTTATCCATTCATCTGTTGATGGACACTTAGGTTGCTTCCAGCTACACTGAGTTTTGACAGAGATCAAAGAAAATGTGAAAACCCTCTCAGAATAAAGTCATCTCATTAAGATGAGAACAGAGAGGAGGTTATCAGAATTTTACTACTGGTTTTACTACATTTTAACTTTAATAAATATTGCCTAAACTAAAACACTTTAAAAATTCTAAAGTATCTTTTTTTTTTTTTTTTTTTTTTTTGGGTACGTGGGCCTCTCACTGCTGCGGCCTCTCCCGTTGCGTAGCAACAGGCTCCGGAGGCACAGGCTCAGCGGCCATGGCTTATGGGCCCAGCCGCTCTGCGGCATGTGGGATCTTTCCAGACCGGGGCACGAACCCGTGTCCCCTGCATCGGCAGGCGGATTCCCAACCACTGCACCACCAGGGAAGCCTAAATATTCTAAAGTATCTTATTAAAAATAGCTTTAATCTTTCGATAGTTAATAATGTTTTTAAAAATAAATTATTTTTTGCCGCATTGGGTCTTCGTTGCTGTGCGCAGGCTTCCTCTAGTTGCAGCGAGCGGGGGCTACTGTTCGTTGTGGTACACGGGCTTCTCATTGTGGTGGCTTCTCTTGTTGCAGAGCATCGGCTCTAGGTGTGTGGGCTTCAGTAGTTGTGACACATGGGCTTCAGTAGTTGTGGCTCGTGGGCTTTAGAGCACAGTCTCAGTACTTGTGGCACACAGGCTTAGTTGCTCCATGGCATGTGGGATCTTCCAGGACCAGGGCTCGAACCCGTGTCCCCTGAATTGGCAGGTGGATTTTTAACCAGTGTGCCACCAGGGAAACCCATTGATAGTTAATAATTTTCAGATATATGAATTGCAGAGTAGATACAAGATTCCCTGGGCGTGAAATTTCCTACATTCCCTACATTTCTCATTTTCTTTTTTTCCCTAAAAAATAGTGTGCCGTGGTATGAAGACTCTGCTGTGCCCAGAGCATTTACTCCATAGAACATCAGGTATTGCGTGCACCTTTTGACCCATCTATGGAAATAAAGAAAAGTCTTTGTCTTACTGAACTATTTAAAGGGACAGCTTTTATTATAACAAGGTTAAGAACTTAGTATTGCCTAACTGGCAGAAATTAATTTCTTTCCCATTTAGTTAGATGTTTGGTTGTAATGATAGTTCTCATGACCTATATGACCTATAATGGTGTTTTTGGTTGTTTAAAAGTTCTAGACAAACCCAATCCCTAACCAAGAGAACTTTTTCCGCCTTTCATCGTCAGTAGATGAATTTACTCTGGATGGAAAACATCCTGGGATTAATTTGCTTTTACTCTGCTCTTGCCACCCCCATCCCTGGAGTCTTCTAACCCTAACTCAGCCTTTTTGCCTTTCCAGAAACAACATTTTTATTCATTCTATATTGACTTGTGCATGATGTACAGTATCTAACAAAATTCCCTTTCGAAAACGAGAATTGATTTTGGGGGAGAGGTAGAGATTCATTTCTAAAATATTTCCTCCATGTGAAAAGATTAAAGGTAAAAGGAAATCTCAGTTGCTGAAATGATTCCATGAAAGGTTAAAATCTACACCCTCTTTTCCTTCTTTTGGTACAGCACTGCCTTTCCTTATAGGTCTCCAAACGAAGCCATTTTAATGAAAAAAATATGACAAAGCACAAGACAAAAATATACATCAATACTTTACTCTGCTGTGACCTCGGGGCTCTCAATAAAATGTGCTTGCATGTCCCTCAGTAACTTTCAAAATGATTTTTTCACGGCTTTGATCACTTTCTGAACTGGTTTCTTGGTTTCAGGCAATGGTCTCATTTTCACATGAGAATGCTTCTTCAAGAAGTAACAAGGTTGAGAAACCAAACTTTGATCTATGTCCTTTGATTATGGAAAAAATACGAATGTAATTCACTTATTGGAAACCATGTAATTTTTAGAGCCTTCAGTTGAGAAGCACAGCTAAGGCGTGGTATGTAGAAGTTTATATTTATGCCTTCAAGATCTCACTCAAATCCTGACTACTTATTTCCCCGGTAATGATGGTTGATGGTTGGTTTTGATTGCTTTAAAAGTGATTTCATTTTCTTTCTTTTTTTGGTCTGCTTCTGAGGAAGTAATTTTTCACTGTTTAGAACTTAAAGACAATTGGTGGAATCCAGAAATTTGGCAAATGCCAACTAGAAAGGGAAGTCTGAACTTGAGTTTTTAGAACAATTTGAACCAAATATTGATTTTTTTCTTCTTTACATATTGAAATACCTACACATTTATATTATTTCTAGTCATTTGTGGCTTTTCAGGCTATGTGCATTTGCCGTGTGATGGGAAGATACGTTTGCCGTGGGATGAGAAGATTAAATGTTAATTCTGCATTTAACTAAATTAATAATTTAATTAATATGAGTTATTAGCTCAAGGGCACGAAAGAGTTCATCTAAGTACATTAAATATGTAACATTTATCAACTACTAAATTGCTAACCTTCATCATTAATTGATAGCATCTTGGATTTAACCTTTTTGTTAAACTGCTTCAGTTGAAAGGATTTCTCTATAGGAACTGGGTGATAAAACTGTAACAGGGTGGGAATATATTTCTATTGTTTTCAGAGGAAGTTGAAGTGTAAGAGGTCTAAATGTTCAAATAACTCAAAACTCTTAGTAAAACTCTGGGTAAAAGAAATAAATGTACTGTACTTAGGTTTTTCAGCTTCCATTTCCATGTTAGGCTTAGGCTAAAAATTCAGTTTTAGTATCATAATGTTTGTTCCTATTCAGAGCTTGTGGTAGAAATGAATATGCTTAGACCCAGAGGTTGAATATATATTAATCTGTTTGAATTTTAGTATAAATTTTTCAGTTGCATTTCTCAGCAACTTACAGCTTAGTAAATTTTATTTTTCATCTAAATAAATTACAGGATAAAGTTCTGGAGCAAATTTCCTAATAGTCTAGGTCTTACATCATACTGAATCAGCTATTGTATGTTCATAGCTCTCATTTTAGCAATTAATCATAGACTGCTTAACTGTTCACTGTATAGCTGTCTGGGCTCCACAAATAGATTATAAAAACCCAGAAATTAAGGTTATAACATTGCCATAATATTCAGCATCTAGGACATGGTGACTGTCATTAAAATTTTACTAAAATTAATAATAATTTTCTTTAGTAGGCATGTATGCCAAAATTGTTCACAATAAAGAGAAGGGTGATTAGAAAATTATTGAAGTCTTTCTTTTCTTCATTATCTTGAATCCTTAAAATCATCTTTATCTTAAAATCCTTAAATATCATGAATCTTTTCTATCTATAATGTACATATAAATCTTAAATTTTTCATATATTGCAAACAGGACCATATATGTTTCCAATATAAATTTTAAAATGAAAAATAAGAAGGGAAAATTGTAATCATTGATGATTATATTTGAATATTCTAGAATCTAGAGAAATTTAGGTTATTGAACATCAGAATCACAGAGAGGCCATTGAACCACTTTTCCTACTGTTCTATTAGGTGGAAGGAGGAGGTGTTACAGGAGAAAGAAAAGCTAAAGCTCTTTGTTTCTATAAAAAGTAAATAAAGGGTGAAAAGTAAAAAATAAGGAGAGAGTAAGAAAGCTAGGTTTTTTATTTCTCTCGACATTTTGGGTCCCACATTTCCAGAAAGAGTTAATTCTTTAAAACAGTAGTCCTCAAATGGTGTTAAGTATATAAAAGTCTAGAGGTTAAGTACATGAAAACTATTTTAAAATATGGAAGCATAGATATTTCAGGGAGTCATTTCCCAGATTGTCAAGTACTATGTCTGTTGTTTTCTAAAACTGATCTTCTTGAGAGCATGCTGTGGTGGAGGTGTCATTCTGGGTAACTCCTTCAAAACTGTCCTTCTCTGTTACTCCATAACAACAAGATGCCATATAGACCACCTTCCACATGATCGTCTCTCAAACCTCAATGTCATTTTGGAGACAGGGAGGAAGATTTACAACCCAGTATACTATATAGAGCCTAAACACTAAACAAAATAAAAATATTTTAAGACATGCAAGCTAAACAAAATCATGCACCTTTTCTCAGAGAGCTACTGGAGCATGTGTTCCAACAAAAAAGAGGGAGTAAAAGGGACAGTTAATCATCAACATAGGAGAAATGTGAAGGGAATCCTGGAAGTGATACCAAAAGAATATCTCCAGGTCATTAGCTATAATAGATTCGAGAACAATCAATCTAAGTTTAAGTGAAAGGGCATAAGGCCAAGGAGAGGTATTTTCAAGAAAAGAAAAAAATTACTAGATTTTCTGCTGTGTTTGAATGTACTGAGAAATGATTCCCAATTTTGATGAGAACCTCAAAGGTGATTGATACAGAGAAAATTAAGTGAATGAAAGAAATGACATATATGTAAGAAAGAAAAAATAATCATAGCATAATATCTATTTTAGTTATAAAAATAGTTACATACTTATAATAATCTAAACACCTGGATAATGATTTAACCAAAAATTGGCTAGAATATTTGGTTAACTCATTGGGAAATTTGTAGAATGGGGAAAGGAAGAGGGTGTATGTATGTGAATGTGTGGGCACATAAAAGAGTTAAATCTTTATCTTAATGTTAAGGCTCAAACAAGAAATCCAGAAATAATAATATACACTAGTAAAGTAATTTTTAAAAGACTTTGGGATTGGGATGGGGAGTAGTGAGTGTGATAGGTAGATGCCCCAAAGATGTTCAGGTCCTAATCCCCAGAACATGTGAATATGTTAAGTAACATGGCAAGAGGGACTTTCCAGATGTGTTTCTTTTCTTTTCTTTCTTTTTTTTTATGCTTTGGGGGAAGCTCTGTTTTTTGGTTTTATTTATTTATTTAGGCTGTACCTGGTCTTAGTTGCGGCACGTGGGATCTTCATTGCAGCATGCGGGATCTTTAGTTGCAAGTGCAGACTTCTTAGTTGTGGCATGCAACTCTTAGTTGCGGCAGGCATGCGGGATCTAGTTCCGTGACCAGAGATCAACCCGGGCCCCCTGCTTTGGGAGCACGGAGTCTTACCCACTGGACCACCAGGGAAGTCCCTGCAGATGTGTTTCAATTAAGGATTTTGAGATTGGGACATTATCCTTGATTATCTAAGTGGATCCAATGTAATCATATGAACCTTTGACAACAGAGAACTGTTCCTGGCTGAAGTCAGAGGGAGGAGAGAGAAAGAGGGAGAGAGATGTGACCACAGTGGAGGTGGGAGAGATGCAAGACATGAGAGGGACCTGACCAATCATTTCTGGCTTTGAAGATGAAGGGAGGGGGCCATGACCCTAGGAATATGGGCAGCCCCTAGAAGTTGGGAACAGCCTTTGGTGTTGCAAAGATCTGGGTAAGGTTTACTGCCTAAGATGGCATGTAGGTCCTGCCAGTTTCCAAAAATGGTTGAGAGCCATGGCCCCCAGCTCTGGCTGCACAGCACAGTTACCTGGGGAGCTGTTAGTCCCATGGCCAGACCTCACCCCAGACCTGCTGGATTACGGTGGGGAGGCTCATGCATGTGATTATCACCAGCATTAAAATAATCGAACCTAAAGACGTAAGACTGACTTTGAGTGGCACATTAACTCACCTTGAAAATTCCTCTTAAAAGTTTCATAAATCAGTCTAAGGAACTGTGACAAAACAGCCAGTTCTTCCTTCTTCCATGCTCTTCCTTTATGTAGATAACAAGTTTTTGACCTACATCATATTCCTTCTCTCTAAAGAACTTCTTTTAACATTTCTTATAAGGATGGTTTGGGCTTCCCTGGTGGCGCAGTCGTTGAGAGCCCACCTGCCGATGCAGGGGACACGGGTTCGTGCCCTGGTCCGGGAGGATCCCACATGCCGCGGAGCGGCTGGGCCCGTGAGCCATGGCCGCTGAGCCTGCGCGTCCGGAGCCTGTGCTCCGCAACGGGAGAGGCCACGACAGTGAGAGGCCCGCGTACCGCAAAAAAATGGGTGGTCTGCTGACAACAAATTCTCTCAATATCTGTTTGTCTGAGAAGTACTTTATTTCTCCTTTACTTTTAAAGGATAATTTCATAGGGTACAGAATTCTGGGTTGGTGAGGTTTTCTCCTCTCAACCCTTTAAATATTTCACTCCACTTTCTCCTTGTTTGCATGGTTTCTGAGAAGTTAGATGTAATTCTTATCTTTGTTTCCGGGTAGGTGAGGTGTTTTTCCCTTCTGGCTGCTTTCAGGACTTTCTTGGTTTTTCTTAATCTGTGATTTTCTGTAATTTGAAAATGATATACCTAGGTGTAGATTTTGGGCATTTATCCTGCTTGGTGTTCTCTGAGCTTCCTCAGATACATTAACTTAGATGAGGTAAGAATGCTTTGAGGTTGGTGCTATTACTGCTCCCACAGTAAACTCGATCAGTTAGCTTAAGGCAGTGAGCAGTTAAATCACGTGGCTAGTATGTGACAAGGCAAGGGTTTGCACTCAGGCAGTACTATTGATATTCTAAAGGCCCTGTGGTTCATGTAGACTTTATTCCCAGCCACCTCACATTATTTTGAAAGAGTTGTGGCATGCCTTATTAACACATGAAAACAAAATGCTCACTTAACCTCAGTTACCTCTCAAATAATACTTAATATATATCTAAACTATCTCTTCCCTCTCTGCTACTGCTAGTTGCTCTGTTTTTGCTTATTTTGGAGACATTATTTGCAAATATCTCTGACTTTTAAGCATTCCTTTGTATCGGTGCTTTCCTTATTATTGTTTTTTCTTTTTTTTTATTCCAAATGTTTAGGAGACAAAAAATGACTATGGTGCCTTAATTACAGTGATTTCAATGAGCTGGTTCGACTTGCCTTTTTGTCTGTGTTCCCTCTGAATCCTGTCCTAGTTTCTGGGAGGTGTAAGGAACCGAGTGACTCATTTGGATCATCTGCTGTCATCAGGAAAGAGTACCTGAGGGAGAGAGGCTAGACTGGGATTTAAGATAACTGGAATCTAATCTCTGCTGGCTTACTCGCTGTCTTTACATGGGGCTACATGTTGACTGTGATGTATGGGTGATCACTTAATTTCCTGTTCTTTGTATCTTTTCCCTCTAATATGGCAGTAATTATTCTTTATCCCTTCTCCCCCCCACAAGGATATTGCACAGATTAATTATTATTAAAAGCAAAATTATCAAGAGATAATTTGCTATATAAATATAAGAAATGATTCTCATGATTTCCTTGATCTTTATACCTGTGCCTGTAGGGTAAATAAGCACGTTCTCAATGAAGAGGGAGTGGTGAAATTCCTTCCAGAGAAGTCTGACACTCATTCTAAATTGCCATGGAGGCTCAGGAACCCTGGAATTGTTCCAGCTGGTTCTTACTCTGCCAGGTAAATATTTCCATGAACTAACAAGCTGTTTAAATTGATTATTCATGGATTTGGCCGTAACTGTCGCCAGTTCTTGAGTTATTTTTGTGTTATGTTTTTAGAACCCTTATAATTTTGTAGGTCCCAATGCTGAATCGGAGTCAGTATTGTTCTCTTAGGTGTCCTATTAAAACAGGACATTTATTGCAAACTTAATAAGATATTTAGAGGGAGGTGTTTCCAGATTGGTTTGTGACTTAGTATCATGGGGGTCCCATGTTCTTTCTTTCCTATGCTTCAACATCTGTAGTCTGTTTAGTTTTTATCCTTAGGTGTCAGGCTTCATGGTCACCAGGTGATTGCCACACCTACAGACAGCAAGTCTTTATGCGGCCGTGTATGAGGGCAGAAGGAGGAGAGCTGTCAAGGTGGCAAGAGGCAGCTCTTCTCACATACCTGTTTCCTTTTATCCAGGAACAAAAGTCTTTCCCAGAAGTCCCTCTACCTGACATCTCTTTGAGCAGAAAGGGGTCTCATGGCCTCTCTGAGCTACAAAAGTGGCTAGAAAAGGATCTCGCTTTTTTAGCATCTACATTAGGAGGTGGGCAAGGAGAAAGGATGAGGAATCGCCAACAAAAGAGTTTATTGCAACTAACAAGCTCCTTTTCTTTCTTTCCCTTCTACTCCGTTTATAGACAGCAGTGTCTGCCAACAGCCTCCCTCACTCTTGGAAATGGACTCTGACAAACTTACCGCCGAGGCAGCTGACACTTCCCATCGAGCATGGAAGAATGGGGTTCCGAACTTTGTTACACTATTTTTGAAAGGTAATCAGCTCCTGTACGTGAGTGGATGGAACAGGTCCATTTAAATCACTTTGAAGTTTACCTGTGCAAGCTGAAGAACTGAGGGGGAAAGTTGTACTGGCATTGATCCGTTTCTCATAACTGCCTTGGAAGGAGACAAATGACCATTAATCCTACTGATTTTATAAATGAGGATGAACAATTAAAGGGGTAGCAGTTTGAAATCTAGGAACTAGGCGTGAACAATTTCATTTCTAGGCTCCAAATGACCAAAGGTACCAGGACAGTAAGTTTTCTGTCCAAAACATGTTTGATATATGTCCATTGACAGCTGGAATTCATGGATCTCTCCTTTTAAATGATTGTTTCTCTGAATTCCATACTTTTACATTGAAATTTGTATTTTGTTTGCCCTAAATAGTCGGAGAATGCATAGGATGACCTTGTCGTTAGGCAGTATACAATACAATCAACTCTATGTGTTAATTCTAGAATCGTTTCCCATTGATAGGAATGTAGGAAACGTACACCGGCATCATTATCCTGGACATTTCTCTTTGTTTTTATTGTATTCAATAAAATATTGACTTCAGTAGCTCACCTTGGAAGAGAAGTGTGATGGAGTTGGACTCTCCTTTAGTTTTACCTTAATTGCCAAAATGCCAGGACCCCAAACCTGTCTTCCTCCTAGAGAGGTCAGATTGGAAACAATGAGCACATCTTTCGGAAGGTGATCTCCTTGATCTGAAAATGAAGAGAACCACTTGATGTGAATAAAACCCAAAGAATTTTGGGAAATGTTGGTGTTTCTTGATCCACACTCTTTGCTTGGGATAGATTTAGCTGAGAGGGGCAGGAACTTTGATACTGCTTAAACAAATAAGGAGTTTCATTTTTCTTGCAAAAAGTATGGAGGTGGTCATTTCAGGGTCCAGTGCATCTGTTCTAGGGCCAGGCTCATTTCACCCTTTTACTTCACCGTCCTTCATGCATAATGGCTGAGCATCTAAGAATCATGTTAGCATTCCAGAAACAAAGAAGAAAGATGAATGAGGAAGAATAAGTGGCTAGATCAGGCCTTGGAACATTTCCAGAAACCCTAGTAAATGTACACCTTCTTGCCCTGAGCCGTGTCCCACAGTGACCTTTAGCTGCAGTAGGGTCTGATGACTGTTTTGTTCTCTGGGCCCAGTGCCATTCCTGTCAGAATTGAAATTCTCTAACTGAGGATGAAACAGGGAAGTGATATTGCCTCAGCAACTCGCAGTGGACACCACACCCATCAGAGTCAGGCAGGTTACGGTATCTGTGTTTCGTTTGTGGGTCATTATTCTCAATCGCTATTGCCATAGCTAATGTAAGTCAAAACGATTAGATGTCAAAAATGAAGCTACCATTTTCTTTTCTTTTTCAGGTAAGCAACAGTAGCCTTCCTATGCGTGTTGACTTTTGTGCAGAGTGGAAGTTTGTTTTCTAGTTTTATGTGTGTCGTTTTACATATATTCCCAGTTTTGGTGAGGAAGTGAAGGTTCATTTGGATGATAAAGTGAATCTTGGAGGGGCAAATTCATTCAGTTGCCAGATGGGTCTGGGCCTCATCTGGTCACTTCTGTGCCCCCTGTATGGCGCCTGGGCACCTGGCCTCCCCTTTGGAACCAGGGCCCCCTCAACCCTGCCCGACCTGCAGAGGATCTGAGCTAAAGGCTGAGGAGAAGATTCTGCGTCCCAAGGTGGTTCATTTTGTGCTGCGCTGACCTGGCTGGCCAGCCGGGTCTGTGGGAACGCTGCCGCCGGTGTCAGGCGGTAGGTCAACAGTGTATTTAAACAGAGCGGGGGGCTGCTGCATGCACAGCCTGACTGCATCACGAGCAGGGATCTTTCCCGAGGGACCTAAAGTGTGATAGGCGTTCCCAGCCGATGGACTCATGGGGTTAGCCTTTTGCAGCCATGATACTAATCAGAACGTTATACTAGACACCTTTTTAGAAGAATCTAGAAGGCACTTTTCTAATTTCCCACCTGTAGGAATCTCAGAGGACCTCACCTAGTTCTTTGTGAAGACATCTACAGACACACACACATCATTTCTCAAGTCAGCCAGTTCTGAAGAGCGCGTCAGAAGGGTGTTGATTGTCTTAGGTGGATATGAGCTCCTATCAGATGTCAAAACATCATACTAACAGTAAAATTCCAAAATCCTATTGGATAAAATGACAAAAGGGACTATTGCACCGACTGGGTATTACACTGCTAGGTCTTCCCTTTTGCGTTAGGCTTTGTTGATTCAGAAGTGAGCGATAGTAAGTCTCTGTCAGCAGATTTGGAGGGGAGCTGTGTATGAAGCACAGCAGCAATTCTGAAAAATGTGATGCAGCATAAAACAGAAAGAAACAAATGGTGTTATGTGCCCTTGTGACTGGCGTCTTTAAGATTAAAATGTTGAGGATATATCCTTGCAAGGAACTTTGGTCATCTTCCTCTCCATGTTCGGAGAGATGGTAAAACAGGGCTATCTTCTCCCTTCTTTCCTCCTCCCTCCCTCCCTGTCTTCCTTTCCTTCATGCCTTCATTCCAGGACTTACAACTATGAGCGTTTCAAGGAGGAGAGCTTAATCACTTTGGTTTGAAATCATGAGAAGAGACATCAGGAGTGAGTTATTTGAGTGTTTGGTCAGATGGGATGGGACATATTGAATCAAAACATGTGGACCAATGCCATGCTTTTTATTGAGTCTCCTAGAGTGACTCAGTCATGATTATTCAGGCCACTGTTTCACAAAGTAAATATGCAGCCCACAGGCAGCCATCAGTGTTGACACTTCCTTATGCTTTACTTTGAGGAGGGCAAAGCATTTAGGAGCGCACTGATGAATACTCAGCTATTTTCAACAAGTTTCCCCAAGAGGCAGATGACCTTCTCAAGTGACAGGCTGTCAAGGAGTTACCTTGGGTTATGTGCCACTCTGGGCAAGCGACCTGTAACTGTGTCACCATCTCTCTTAACAGCAGACCGCAATCCAAGGAGAGTGGAAACACAGGGGGAAACAAATACAGGTGCCCTATGTGTTTTTAGAGGGTTGTCACAACTGATTTTAACGAAGTATATTGATGATGGTAGTGGAGGACTATCAAATGGTTGAAGACCACCTGTAGACTTTATCAAAGTCTGTTTATTCAGAGTTTCCTGTAGTGAGGGAGTCAGCTATTATTTCACTCCTTCTGCTAGAGACACAAAGGGATTCGAAAGGATAGTTTTATAGAGTGAAAGGAGGAAATTCAAACAGCTTTTGGTCCATGTCCAATTTGGGAGGGATTTTTTCCCCTTAGGGTGGGATTTTGGGAAGTGGTATGGAGGTGGTGGGAGTGCGTTGTGGGCCAGGAGTTTTCTGCTTGCCTTGCAAATGTATGTGACAGTCTTTGATTGGGTCACTGTCAGCAGGCACATAACTGGGGCCTACTCAGGCTGGGTAGGCCATGGGGGTTTTCCTGTTTCAACTGAAAGATTATCTGGTCCTCGGCTTTGGGCTCCAAGTGTAGCCTAAGCCAATGCTGCAGGAAGCTCCTTGTTCAGCATATACCAGTGCCTGGTGTATAGTAGGGAGTCAATAAGTATTTGTAGAATATGCAATACATATCTTATAAGAGGGACTTTTCTCCCAACATCTTATTGTAAAACTTCCAAATATAAAAGTTGAAAGAGTTGTACAGTAAGTGTCCATATTGCCACCACCTAGATTCCATAACTGAAATATTACTATATTTGCTTCGTCACATGTCTATCCATACATTTGCTCCACAAGAGGGATTTTCCTATGACACATTTGATTAAGCTAAAAAGAAAAGTTTATAGCCTTACATACTTACGTGAGGAGAGATCCTCAACAGAGTCCCAAGAGAATGTTGAGCGATGGTTCCAGAAATGTCTTAATTGCCCTTATAAACCACTATTTTTTGCCAAACGTGGGAGGGGCTCAGATCCCGTATGAGGCTTTTAGTGTCCACCAACTTTAGGCAGTTAAAGTACTACAGGTTCATTTGTCGATAGTATTATTGAGCCAGGATTTACCCACACTTAAAAAAGATTATTATTAAACGTGTAGGGAGAAATGCCAGTTTTAAAAAACTATATGGCATTTTAAGCTTAATGGAGCTACTACAGTCAGTGTTCTTCATATGATTTTTTTGGAGAGTCCATGTAAGTCAGCTTAACTCGCAAATGAAAGTTCATTCTGTAGGTGGAATGAGGCCGGTAAAAGTTGAATATCCTCCCGCATCACAGACTGGTAAGAGGCTTGTCATTAAAATGCGTTTGCTTGGTTTTTCCCCTGTTCTGCATTTTTTCTGGAGAGTTAATACATTTCTGTACTATTACTCTCTACTGCTAGATATCTGTGTGCTGTGGAAAGTCTAGCATATGGCCAGGGGAGGACTTGTGGGTACGCCTGGGAGTCAGTGCAGCCTTTGAGTACAGAGCCAGATGCCTTGAGTTTGGGTTCAGCCTCCATCCTTCATAGTTGGGGCAAGTTACTTAGCTACCCTGAGTCTCAGTTTCTGCACCGTGGAATTAATTTAATCCACAATGAAATTACCTCCCAAGGTTGAGATAAAGATGAAATGAGATACTGTGTGTAAAATGCCTGGCACATAGTAACAACCAGTAAATACTAGTTGTCATCAGTTAAAATGTGATAAAAGTCATATACTTAGGAGAAAAATTAAAATATACTTATATCAGTAGAATAGATTTCTAGTTTTGAGCTGGAAGGGGCTTCAAAAATCCTCTCCCTCGGTTCCTCATCTGACAAACAAGAAACTGAAATCCAGAGACATTAAATAATTTCCCCACGGTAACAGTTGAATTTATTCTGGAATAGGCTGAAAGCCAAGGTTTTTTTATTGCCTTAGTAAAAAGCTCGTTCCACTATTCCAGGTGATCCTGTTTGGAGGATGCTGAGGACGGCATACGACATCAATAAAGAGCACAGTCCTTGGAGGCATGCAGACCTGAATCCGCATCCAGACTTCACCTCTTATTATGTGGCCTGGGTAGGTTACACCTTGGTTTTCTCTCTGTCAATAGCTTTTGTAATCCTACCAGATGAGGCTGTTCTGAGGTTAAATGAGATAATAGAATAAGGCGCACTGCACAGTGCTCTGGCATATAACAGGTTCACTGTTACGGCAGCTGCTGTCAGTGAAAAGCAAGAAAAGGAGCTGGAGAAAGAGAAGGAGGAGGGGTTTTAAAGGAAGAACACATTCCCTAATTCTCATAATAAATTGTGAATGACTTGGATCCTGAAAAGACTGTGGTACTTTCAGAGGGAGTTAGAAGAAAAGCAGAAATGCAGTAGGAGAATGAGAGAAGGAAAGAAGAGTAGAAAGAAAAGATGTTGATGGAAGACAACTGGTGGTCATCAATCATTTCTGTTACTTTGGGGGCTCTTGACTTTGGTTAGGAATAGACAATCACAGACATGGAGCAATTTGATTCCGCCTCAAGATTCGCGCCAACAGCGCTCCACCTCACCCTCTGCATGTGCTTTGTTTTTCTTGACTCCTGTCTGAGCTTAATTTTTGGATTACATGGATGCAAAATTACTGTCTCAGAAAGTTGCTTTGCACCCTTCGACGTGTTATATTGAGTAGCTGTGTACAATGTAGGCCCTGAGTAAGCTGTTTTCTCAATAAGAGAATGAGATAACCTAAATATGTTTTGAATTCAAGTGTAAGCATTGCGATGGGTGGGTAGAGCAGACAGACTGCTGGAGTCCACGGTGCAGTGCAGTGTCATGGTCAGGAGCGCAGGGCTGTAGAAGTATCTGTGATGACGGAAATGTTCTCCACCTGCTCTGTCCAGTGGAAGCCACGAGCCACGTGTGGCTGTTGAGCGCTTGAACTGTGGCTAGTCCCACTGAAGAACGGAATTTGTAATATTATTTAAGTTTAATTAGGTTAATTAATTTACTTTTTAAATTTTATTTTATTGAAGTATAGGTGATTTACGTGTTGTGTTAATTTCTGCTGTACAGCACAGTGATTCAGTTCTGCATATAAATACATTCTTTTTCATGTTTTTTTCCATTATAGCGTATCAGAGAATGTTGAATATAGTTCCCGGTGGTATACAGTAGGACCTTGTTGTTTTTCCATTCTATATATAATAGCTTGTACCTGCTAATTCCAAACTCCCAATCCATCCCTCCCCCTTGGCATAATTAGGTTAATTTAAAATTTAAATATGGCTGCAGGACATATTGGGCTGTGTAGGGCATAGAGTGTAATGGTAGGACGCAGACACTGAGGCACGCAGCCAGGGTGTGCATCCCAGCCTTGCCCCTGCTGGTCGCTGCACTGCTCAGTTCCATGGTGTCCCCGTCTGTCAGAGCTGTCGTGAAGACCATGAGTCAATAGATGGGGTCAATATATGGAAAGTCATGTATTGCGCCAATATATGGCAAGAGTCACTATATGAAAATGAATCAATATATGGAAAGTACTTAGAACAATACCTGGAAATATCACATATATATTATACATATATATACATATATATATATAAGCTTGTTGTTACTATTACTTTTATGAGGAGGCCATGAGATCTATTTTAATTAACTAGGTCATTAAGTAGTTATTTGGCCCGATTTTTGCCCTCCTTGACTGCCTAGGCCTGGGTAGTTCTGTCAGATAAACATGGGGGTTAGTCAGTGCATCCTCTTCTGGTTCTGAGGGTCAGTGTCTCTGTGCATTGGCCGTTTTCACTTGTATAGATGATTGCTAGGAGGAAATTTTGATTTTGCTACAGATTTGTCGGTATGTTGTCTTCTATCCTCAGTTTTTGCATCTGATGGATGAGGAAAGCGCTATCTCAGATGTCTACATTTTAGAGTCACGTAAGGGATATTAGATAACATTTAAGTAAAGAGTTGCATTTCAGGTGTTTGGAACAGATTTCCCATGAATTATGATAATTATAAGATAGCAAATATTGAGTGATTTTTCTAGGCACTGGGCTAAGTGGTTTATGGGCATTATTGCCATTGGTCTCCAGTGCAACCCTATTAGGGAGATGTTGTCCCAGTTATTTTAAGGGGACAAGACAGAGAGTTTAAGCAGTGTGTTCCAGTTCCATTCCATAGCCAATGGACAGCAGAGACAGGCTATGTTCTCTTTGACTCTGAAGCGTGTATCCCGAAGTTTGCTGAGTGGCCTTCTCTTACTATCTGAGAACACACTTGTTAACTCATTGTGTTTGCCCATGTGCTTTAAAAAATTCAATGATTGAGAAATCAGTTTTAAATTTGGAAAAATTTTAGAAACAGGAAGCAAGATAGCTTTACAGAATGAGGAGAGAAAATGTTGGTTGTTTATGCCCCTTTTGTTGGTGAACTTTCAGTCATTTGGAATTTACCCTGCAATTTTCCTTCAGAAAATCTCTTGCTCTGGGGTTTCTTATGCTGTTGCCAACACAAAGAATCCGATGAAAATAAACTCCCAATTACCCCCGTTAGCAAATAAAGAAATATCTCACTGCCTGACAGCATTTCAATAAATTTTTTTAACTTGCAAATCTGTAAATGTAGAAAGGGTGGGGAGGGACATGACTGGATAGATTACTTAAGGTAACATTGGCACATTTTTTGGTTGTCTCTTGTCTAGAAAACCATCTCCAAGAGGTCTAGGGATTCCTACACAACTCCAGTCCTATCTCTGTGTACTTGTCTTCCTTTGTGCACGGCTATCAAGGTCATCCTTACTATCTTGTCTTTCTTATTCATTCAGAGAGTGAATTCAGAGAGTACAGGGCACCTGGTTTCCTCTTCAACAATCGTCTCTTCATTCATGTTGGTGGGATTGACCCCAGCCAAAATTCAGGGATGGACACTCATTGGTTTCAAACAATAAGTGCTTACCATTTCTTGTTTGTTTGTTTGTTTGTTTTTGGCCAAGGGATCTTAGTTCCCCCACCAGAGATGGAACCCAAGCCCTCATCAGTGAAAGCACGGAGTCCTTACCACTGGACCGCCGGGAATTTCCTTACCATTGTTTTTTTTAACATCTTTATTGGAGTATAATTCCTTTACAACGGTGTGTTAGTTTCTGCTCTATAACAAAGTGAATCAGCTATATGTATACGTATATCCCCATATCTCCTCCCTCTTGCGTCTCCTTCCCACCCTACCTATCCCACTCCTCTAGGGGGACACAAAGCACCGAGCTGATCTCCCTGTGCTATGCAGCTGCTTCCCACTAGCTATCTATTTTACATTTGGTAGTGTATGTATGTCCATGCCACTCTCTCGCTTCTTCCCAGTTTACCCTTCCCCCTCCCTGTGTCCTCAAGTCCATTCTCTATGTCTGCGTCTTTATTCCTGTCCTGCCCCTAGGTTCTTCAGAACCATTTTTTTTTCTTTTAAATTCCATATATATGTGTTGGCATACGGTGTTTGTTTTTCTCTTTCTGACTTACTTCACTCTTTATGACAGTCTCTAGGTCCATCCACCTCACTGCAGGTAACTCAATTTCGTTTCTTTTTATGGCTGAGTAATATTCCATTGTATATATGTGCCACATCTTCTTTATCCATTTGTCTGTCAATGGATACTTAGGTTGCTTCCATGTCCTGGCTATTGTAAATAGAGCTGCAGTGAACATTGTGGTACATGACTCTTTTTGAATTCTGGTTTTCTCAGGGTATATGCCCAGTAGTGGGATTGCTGGGTCCTATGTTAGTTCTATTTTTCATTTCTTAAGGAACCTCCATACTGTTCTCCATAGTGGCTGTATCAATTTACATTCCCACCAACAGTGCAAGAGGATTCCCTTTTCTCCACATCCTCTCCAGGATTTATTATTTGTAGGTTTTTTTTTTGTTGTTTTTTGATTTTTGCGGTACGCAGGCCTCTCACTGTTGTGGCCTCTCCCATTGCGGAGCACAGGCTCCAGACGCGCAGGCTCAGCGGCCATAGCTCACGGGCCCAGCTGCTCCGCAGCACGTGGGATCTTCCTGCACCGGGGCACGAACCCATGTCCCCTGCATCGGCAGGCGGACTCTCACCCACTGCGCCACCAGGGAAACCCTATGATATCTTTTTCATGACTTTTTATCATTACCAAATTACTCTGTGACCTTTTATTTGTTTTTTTTTTTTTTTGGCTGTGCCGCGTGGCATGTGGGATCTTAGTTCCCCAACCAGGGATGGAACCCGTGACCCCTGCATTGGGAGTGCAGAGTCTTAACCAATGGACCATCTGGGAAGTCCCATACCCTGTGACTTCTTAAAACATTAAATTCCCTATTAATCTTTTATTAATCTTGCTATTCCTACATAGTTTGTTTGTATTTCCCTGGTAAATTACTGCCAATTCCTTTATTTTCAACCCATTATGTATAGTTTCTATTTCACCATGTCCACAACTACTATCACACGTAACTTAGAACTCTACCGAACTGTAAACCTGAATCTGCCTTGATTGTATTTCTCTCAGCAAAGGAGATGTTGGGCTGTCAACCTCACCTTCTCTATGTACTGATACTGAGCTGTGTTATGGGAAAAACTGAGAAACCTGTATCCCATGACATTCTGTGCTTCAGCAATGCACTTATTGGACTGTAAGAAGAACATAGTGAGTGTAGTATTCTTTCCAGCTGAAGCCTGTGCAAAGTTTGATGCCACTGGAGAGAAAGAAGATTCTCTCTCTAAGCCCATGACTTGGACACTTGGATTCTGAGTCATTTTGTAAGGGGCACCAAGGTGGGTCCAGATGTGCCCCGCCCAGGTACAGCCCACACCAGTCCTACGTGCTTCTGATTTTGTGGGTTTTGCACAAATATAGCCTCCAGAAATGATCAGAGCTTCCTGGTACCGCAGATACTTCTGAAAGGCTCCTTTTGTTTCTGGACTGCACTAGATAGGGAGTGCTCTGTAAACATTCAAAATCCTTGAGAAGAGAGCTGTAAGTTACAGTCTAACATTCAGTATCTCTAACAGGAGGAGACAAACTCCCAAGACTTGAAATGTAAAGACAATGGCAATTGAATTGGTTAATTCAATTTTGGGTAATGAATTGGAGGTGACTTTCCTGGTCCTGCCCCACCGCCGGCTGGGAAGTGTCCATCTCCTCTGCCAGGACTGGCTGCCACCCACTCGTCTGTCATCTTGCCCAGTTGTCACCTACACAAAGCCTTTCTTCTCCTCCAGGCAGCACTAATGGCTTCTTCCTCTGGCTCCCACAGCCCTTTGTGTGTAAGTTATATTTAGGACTAAACAAATTGTTCTGTAATGATTTGTTTGTTTATCTGTTTTGCCCAGGAGGTGATGAGCATCTTGGAGCCTGGGGACTGTGTCCTCATCAGTTTTATACTCCATCTCCTTTTGCTGAGTGAATCTTTGAGTCTATTTTCACATCTTTCTGAACACCTTTTGGTGATTCCCACACTGTCACCAACATAAACTCCAAACTTCACTTGTGTCATATGCCTCAACCGGTCAGGGTGAGCAAGTGTTTACAGGCTCTCCTAAGCGCATTGGGCTCTCTACTGTTTGGAACGCACCTCCCGAGCATCAAACCACCACCCCCTTTCCCAGCTCTGGGTTAACTCTTCCTCATTGTCGAGATTGGTTAGGAGCACACCCTGGGTGTTCCTATCGTATCCTCTGCTTTCTCAGCACGTGAGCTAACACACGGTGTTATCATCGTCTGCCCGTGTGTGTGCTTTACCCCCTAGACTGAAAGATCCTTGAGCAGAGAGCTTGGTACTCAGTAAATATTTGCTGATTGTTTCTTACAAAATCCATGTAATGTATCAGGAAACTTTGGAGTAGAATAGAAAGAGTTCGTAATCCGAAATTACAAAACTTGTGTTTTCATCCAGGTTCTGTTATTTATGCACAGGGAAGAAAGTAAAATATAAAAGCCTAACTGTAAGAATATGTTAGCAAAAAGTAGACATGAGCAAAGAGAAACAAGCCCCTGTCAGGAAGCAGGAGCCAGAGTACAAGGGCAGTGAAAAACAAGAGACAAGTCAGCGTAGCGGCAACTGGGGTTAACAAGATCCAGCAGAAAGGGGCATCCAGTCCTCAGGTCACAATGGCCCGATGATGATGCAGGCCAGGAGGACAGGCCTGTGCCCAGGCAGGCAGTTGCCACCAAGATCTCCCCAGGGACAAAAGGAGGAAAGAACTGGTTTTTGGCGTTGGGTAAAAATAAGACATCAAGCCCGAGATTTATTTATTTATGCACAGGTCTGCCCTCATTCCCTGGTGAAGCCCTTGGAACAGATCCTTGTCAGCCGTGTGGCCTTGCTGCACGGAAGGGAGAGAGTCAGGCTCAGGCTTTGGTAACTCCTGTGACATGAATGCAATGTGACAGCCGCCTGGACTGCTCACCCTGGGCCTAGTCAGCACGGCCCACCTGTGTGCGAGGTGGCAGGTCATTCAAAGCCTTTGGGCCTCAGGATCTTTCTCGGTAAAAATGGGGATAGACATTTACGTTATGGATCTCCGACAGTGATCAGCCTTGAACATGTTATAGACGTATAAATCGTTTATGCCTCTGTCCACGGCCCTTCATGGACTTGAACGTACCTCTAGGAGGGCAGGGATGTGTCCTGTGTCCTCTGTGCCACCACTGAGCTGTCCAACCGGGCTGTCACATGCAGTGGATGTTTTAAAATAGATTGTATTCTTTGACAAATGTAGAGCCGTTTCTCATTAAACCTCTCCTTCTCTCTCTTATGGGTTAGACCCCAAAAGCCCACATTTTGCCTACCTTCCTTGTTAGTGTATTCATTTAAGAGAGATTTGCCGTGTGTCTCCCATCAGTGTCAGGAGTGAGGATGTGCAGACGAGTAGACTGGCCCCCAGACACAGGGTATGTCAGGATGTACAGACGAGTAGACTGGCCCCCAGACACAGGGTATGTCAGGATGTGCAGACGAGTAGACTGACCCCAGACACGGGGTATGTCAGGATGTGCAGACAGGGTAGACTGGCCCCCAGACACGGGGTATGTCAGGATGTGCAGACAGGGTAGACTGGCCCCCAGACACGGGGTATGTCAGGATGTGCAGACAGGGTAGACTGGCCCCCAGACACGGGGTATGTCAGGATGTGCAGACAGGGTAGACTGGCCCCCAGACACGGGGTATGTCAGGATGTGCAGACAGGGTAGACTGGCCCCCAGACACGGGGTATGTCAGGATGTGCAGACAGGGTAGACTGGCCCCCAGACACGGGGTATGTCAGGATGTGCAGACAGGGTAGACTGGCCCCCAGACACGGGGTATGTCAGGATGTGCAGACGAGTAGACTGGCCCCCAGACACGGGGTATGTCAGGATGTGCAGACAGGGTAGACTGGCCCCCAGACACGGGGTATTTCAGTGCTGTTTTGCTCATTGTAGTGGCAACGGCTAAGGGTGATGTCTTGCAGGTGATATGGGGCAGCGTATTTGGAGGGCCTGGCCTCGTCCGGGCTTGGATTCAAAAGGCAGAGGGGGGCAGCTCTGGAGTCAGGCTGCGTTCTGTCCATGCTCTGGGTCTCAGCATCTGTGTCACCTGGAGCATGTCACTTGCTGGTGGTGTACTGTCTGCGGGGTGAGAAAAAGAAAGTACCTGCTGCGTGAGGTTGACGTGGGGAGCCCGTGGGACTAGGCACGGTACCCTAGCCGTGATCAGCCTACTCGTTCCTTGTTGAGTACTGACACCAGCGTGTCAAACGGGTGCCACCATCCCTACTGTCCGTGAGAAGAGGACGAATCTTAGTCGGCTTAAATAAATGAAGATGACACTTTTCGTTAAGTGGCTGGTTGGGGATTTGAATTCAGTTCTGTCAGACACCCAGAGAGGGACTCTTTTCTTAGTGCCGTGCTGCACTGGAGGTGGTCTCTAAGCTTAGGAAACTTTCTTGTGACCTGTGCTGAGCCAGCTGTCTCTCTTTGCAGACTCCTTGCCTTCAAATCAGCACACGCTCTGCCTGCCCCCTTTCTCTTCCCTCCTGCAGCCTTCCCTCCTCTCCAGGGACAGGCCCTCGGGGAGGGGCGAGTTGAAGTTGGCCATAGTTACCTCATTCTCTCTGGGCAAGGGGCTCAGAGCAAGCTCCTGGAGGAGCGGGGAGGGAGGAGGAATCTTCTGGAGAAGCTTCATGACTCTGAGAAAGAAACACAGCTGGGAAGGACTGGACAGGGAGATGGGGGTCATCGGAGGCCGTAAAGTAGCCATTGCTCAAGTGTTAATTACACAGCCCTGCAACCAGCCACCCTCCCCGTTACTATGCCTCAGAACAGGGCTTTCTGCTATGAGAGACGATAATAATTTACTTGTCCTAAGGTTATTTCAAATAGGAACTTCTATTACTTTTAGCCAAAGAAATCTAAACAGTCTTTGGTTTTATCTCCACATGAATCAATCAGGGTGGCTATGAACGCAGTTAAATCTTCATGGGAGTTTTAGACACTAGAATTATCATTTCAGACTTAGTAAGAGGTTTATGTAGTGAATTATGGCATTTGGGGTTGGAAGGGCTCTTAAAGATTATTAAGCAAGAGTGTTTACTAAATCTACGTCCGTGACTTTCCCAGTTACTTCTTTGTGCAGAATGATTCACTTTCAAAACTCAATGACTTGAGACTTCCCTGGTGGCACAGTGGTTAAGAATCCACCTGCCAATGCAGGGGACACAGGTTCGAGCCCTCGTCCGAGAAGATCCCACGTGCCATGGAGCAACTAAGCCCGTGCACCACAGCTACCGAGCTTGCGCTCTAGAGCCCACGAGCCACAACTACTGAGCCCGTGAGCCACATCTACTGAAACCCGTGCACATAGAGCCCGTGCTCCGCAACAAGAGAAGCCATCGCAATGAGAAGCCCGCGCACCGCAGCGAAGAGTAGCCCCAGCTCACCGCAACTAGAGAAAGCCTGTGTGCACCAAAGAGAACCCAACGCGGCCAAAAATAGAATTAATTAATTAATTTAAAAAAACCCCCAAAACTCAATGACTTAACACAACCAAAAACCTTTCATTATTGTGGTGGTCGGCCTTGTGTGTCAACTTGGGTAGGTTGCTGTACTGTGTCATTCAAATATTCATCTGGGTTGTTGCTGTGAAGATATTTTATAGATGTGATTAAGATCTATAATCAGTTGACTTTAAGTAAAGGAGATCGCCCTTGATATTTTGGGTTGGTTTGATTCAATCAGTTGGAAGTCCTCAGGGGCAGATTGAGGCTTCCCTGAGGAGGAAGAGATCCCCACTGTGGGCCGCAGAGTCAGCTCCTCCTGCCCAAGAGCTGCCAGCCTGCCCTTCCTGGCCCCCACCATCATGACCTAACTCCTTGCCATAAATCTACATCCTTCCAGTTCTGGTTCTCTCCTGGTGGAACCCTGGTACAATTTTTGTGGATATCTCTCACAATTCAGGGGGGTTGACTGAGCACAGCTGCAGGTGGTTTTTGCTTGGGACCCCCTCAAGCAAATGCAGTTAGAAGTTATGCAGAAGGTATCACTCATGTGTCTGACAGTTGGCTGGGACTCAGCTGGGCATTGACTGGAAAACCTTGACGTGGCCTTGCCGTGTGGTCTGAGCTTCGTCCTAGCACAGCAGCTGGGTTCCCAGAGCGAGTGCCCCAAAAGAGCAAGGGGAAACAACGTGGCTTTTTTGTTTAAAGAGATGTGAAATTTATTTATTTTTCAATTTTTTGGCTGCACCCTGAGGCACGTGGGATCTTAGTTCCCTGACCAGGGATTGAACCCACGCCCCCTACATTGAAAGGGAGAGTCTTAACCACTGGACCACTGGGGAAGCCCCTGGCTTTTTTTTTTTTTTTTTTTTAATGATCTAGTGGTGGAAGTCACGGAGCCTCACTTTTGCCACATTTTATTGATAAGGCAGCCATAAAGGTCCACACAGGCTCATGGGGCAATTTTCACCAGTTCTTGGTGGAATGAGAAAAACTACAGCCAAACTGATTCACTTTAGAGGATGGTCCTTGATTCTGACCTTCAGTTCTGGGGTTGAAATGTCCTGTATGGAATGAAGTGGTAATTATTGTACTTGATGATTCTTTTTCTAAATGTATTTAGTACACAAGTAAATAGCTGGTAACTTAGGGTCAGTCACGGGGGTCTCGTGAAACTCAGAACCTGGCAGTTTGATTGCATGCACTTCTCCATTCAGTGTTGTGAGGCCTTTTGCGACATTCCCCATTCATTCCTTCTGTGGGCACTCCTGGTGACCTTGGGCTCTCCTCACTGAAAGATTAGCCGTCCTTACTGCTAACAGTCCTTGCTAGTGTAAAGTCCTGACTTACTTCCCTGCTGTAACTTGTACCCTTGATCTTGAATCTTCCCTCTCTATTCACTTAACAGCTTTTCTCCTATGTAACCTGTCGTCACTGCACCATTAACTCTTCCTTTTTTCTAGGTTTAGCTATAATTCCTGTAAGTGTTCTCTGTGGGATCCATCAGTAGATTGGGATCTAGGTGAGCTTCTATTTCATGGTAGTATTATCTCTACTTTCTATGATTTCAATATTCTCAATTTGTTCATATTGGAATTATGATTTTTAAGGTACTTGCTGGCTAAGAATGTCTATAGTCTGCAATTCTGTCTGTACACTTCTAGAATCAGTACAATTTGGTAATGTTCTTTAACAGGTGATTACCACAGAAAACGTGTTCTTAGCAATACAGAATACAATGAGCTATAAAACCTCTTCCAAAAATATCAGGTATGACATAGAGATGGTAAATGTTAAATATGTAATTAATTTAAAATCTACATATAATAAAATAGAACCTTACTTTTTTAAAGTCCTATCCTTGTGCAATTATTTTTACCTTCAATTTGGTACTTTTATTTCTATTTAATTATTAATATCACTATTGCTATTATTATTATTGTTGCTAAGCATCGATGATAATGCATTTCAATCACTAGTTTTTTTTTTAATTATTTAATTTTTTATTTTTGGCACGTTGGGTCTTTGTGGCTGCGCACCGCTTTCTCTAGTTGCGGCGAGCAGGGGCTACTCTTCGTTGCGGTGCACAGGCTTCTCGTTGCAGTGGCTTCTCTTGTTGTGGAGCACGGGCTCTAGGCGTGCGGGCTCAGTAGTTGTGGCACGCGGGCTTAGTTGTTCTGCGGCATGTGGGATCTTCCCAGACCAGGGATCGAACCCGTGTCCCTTGCATTGGCAGGCAGACTCTCAACCACTGCGCCACCAGGGAAGTCCTCATCTCCCTTTTTGAAAGTCAGCTGATTAGCATCCTTGATTCCATCTGCTACCTTAGCTCCCCTTTGCCGCCTAACATAAGTTTCACAGGTTGGGGGATTAGGATGCGGTCATCTTTGGGGGCCATTATTCTGCTACCACAGGTATTTAAGAACATCTGCATTGGAGGACCTTGGCACGTCAGCAGAACCCCTTCATGCATTGTCAGCAGCAGCTTCCTGGAGCCATTTTCAGCAGCGCCCAGGCTGCCGCCACCGCCGCCTCGCAATCCATCGCATCCACTGCCTCCATCCCCCCTCGAGGCCCCCCATCCCGGCTGCCCGGACCCTCTTTTATCTAGAACCGCGATTATTTTTGGCTCTCCGGGGCCAGTGCGGTGCGGAAAAATAAAAAGAAAAGAGAGAGAAGGGGCTCGGAAGCGCCGGGCGGGGAGGGGAGAAGGAAGAGAGACTTGGAAACTCGGACTGTAAATAATAAAGAAATTGAAAACAATATGTTAATATACTCTAGCAATAAAAAGCAGGAGCGAAGAAAAAACCTATATATATCTCTTGTTTCTTAGTTGATTAGGAAGATGTTGTATGTGGATTTAAAAAATTCTCTCGTTTGAAAACTTACAATTCGATTGATATCTCTATCATAGCACTTATGTATTCTATCAAAATGATCTGTTTATTTATGTGTCCCTCTCCCCCACTAATACATATGCTTCTTAGTCATCTTTGAATTCCCTGAAGACAGCACAGTGACTAGTATAAAGGAGATACTTTGAAATGATTATATGGAACTGAATGAATTTTATTTATTTTGCAACAATTTCTTGTAATCTCCGTCTTTAACTCTGACAGATGCTTTCCAAAATCCAAGTGCCTTTGCTTTCACAAATTTTGTCTTTCCTTTTATATAACACTTTTTCATCTCACATACACTGGAAAATAAATGATTTCTTTCATTCTTTTAAGTGGAAATTCACACAAGAAACACATAAAAATGAAAATAATAATAAAAATTATTTTCAAGGTTTTTAAAAGGAGAATGAAACTCTGTGAAGTTTCTTAATATCTGTAACTAGGATTTTTTTGCAAATGCAAAAGGAATTTGGACGTTATTTTTCTAGGAAACTTTGGTTCCAGTAACAATGAAGCATTTTTTCATTAATTTATTCAAAACATTTTTTTTATTGAAGTGTAGTTGATTTACAATGTTGTGTTAGTTTCAGGTACACAGCAGTGATTCAGTTACACAGGTAAATGTATATATTCGTTTTCAGATTCTTTTCCCTTATAGGTTATTATAAAATATTGAGTATAGTTCTCTGTGCTATATAGTAGGTCCTCATTGGTTATCTATTTTACATATAGTAGTGTGTATATGTTAATCCCAAACTCCTAATTTATCCCTCCCCTGCCTTTCCTCTTTGGTAACCATAAGTTTGTTTTCTATGTCTGTGAGTCTATTTCTGTTTTGTATATAAGTTCATTTGTATCTTTTTTTTTTTTTTATTTTTGGGCTTCATTAGGTCTTCGCTGCTGCTCATGGGCTTTCTCTAGTTGCGGCAAGCGGGGGCTACTTTTCATTGCGGTGCGCGGGCTTCTCATTACGGTAGCTTCTCTTGTTGCAGAGCACAGGCTCTAGGCGTGCAGGCTTCGGTAGTTGCGGCACGTGGGCTCAGTAGTTGTGGCTCGTGGGCTCTAGAGCGCAGGCTTAGTAGTTGTGGCACACAGGCTTAGTTGCCCTGCGGCATGTGGGATCTTCCCAGACCGGAGATTGAACCCATGTCCCCTGCATTGACAGGTGGACTTTTAACCACTGCGCCACCAGGGAAGTCCCTGTATCTTTTTTTTTTTTAGATTCCACATGTAAACAATATCATAAGATATTTGTCTCTCTATGACTGGCTTACAGCAGTGAACCATTTTTATAATGCATGATCCATGAATGTGAATCAGTTATTCCTAATTATGTGACTTTTCATTGTGTTTATTACATCAGTATCTGTATCAGTACTAATAATCTATCTAATTTTTGGTTGAAGTCAAACTAATATTTATCGCGTTATTCTGTGAATTTGACAATATGCAAACAATGTTCTGAGGAAAAACCTGCTGCTTTTGTTGCTTTTTTTTTTCTTTGTCATTATTCTGTCTTTGGTTTGCTCATCAAACTCATTCTCAGATCATCCATTAAAACTGATTGGGGCTTCCCTGGTGGTGCAGTGGTTGCGAGTCTGCTTGCCAATGCAGGGGACACAGGTTCGTGCCCCGGTCCGGGAAGATCCCATGTGCCGCGGAGCGGCTATGCCCGTGAGCCATGGCCGCTGAGCCTGCGCGTCCGGAGCCTGCGCTCCGCAACGGGAGAGGCCACAACAGTGAGAGGCCCGCGTACTGAAAAAAAAAAAAAAAAAAACTGATTGGCTAACCTAAAAAGATGGTCTACTTACCATATACTTTTTTTAACCATATTTAATTTTGATACTTTTCCTTAACAGCATTTTCTTTACTGTATACTCTTAACATCGTATAGTGTTCCTTTTTATTGATTTTTTGGCTACTAACAATCAACATTCTTTATTCCCATAATCCTTGCCAAAGTAGCAATCCCTCTCCCTTGGGAAAAGCAAGCATAGCCCTGCCTCTAAGTCAAAAGCCTCACGGCTTTTTGTGGACCCAATGAAAACACACAGTCATTGTCGCGAAGTTGACTTCTGTTCTTCAGAAGAAAGATTTACCTGTTCCCTGGGATCTGCTCCTAGCTCTATAACTCTGTGCACAGTGATTTTATATGAGTCACTGGTAACGCAGGATCAGTGTGGGAGCTTCTTGGACCAATAATTCTATGATTTCTAGTGATACTATAATTTTGAGATAGAGTGATTAAGTATTGGGATGGTGATTTCCTCCAATGTAAAAGAGGGGAGTTAGAGAAGATACTTCTCCTTTTCATTAACTCATTCTCCGTCATTTATTTCAAAATTAATCCATGAAAACATAGAAAAAAATTATCTATAGTCTCATCGAGGGTGACAGCTATTAGTCATTATTTTTCTAGTTTTTTTTTTTTTTTTTTTTTTTTTGGGGTACGCGGGCCTCTCTCTGTTGTGGCCTCTCCCGTTGCGGAGCACAGGCTCCGGACGCGCAGGCTCAGCGGCCATGGCTCACGGGCCCAGCCGCTCCGTGGCACGTGGGATCTTCCCGGACCGGGGCACGAACCCGCGTCCCCTGCATCGGCAGGCGGACTCTCAACCACTGTGCCACCAGGGAAGCCCATTTTTCTAGTTTTTATATAAATTATAAATATGTGTATATATAAAGCTTTTCTATGTGTATATCCTTTTTATTTATTAATTTTTATTTATTTATTTATTTTTGGCTGCGTTGGGTCTTCCTTGCTACGCGTGGGCTTTCTCTAGTTGCGGCGAGTGGGGACTACTCTTCATTGCAGTACATGGACTTATTGTGGTGGCTTCTGTTGTTGCAGAGCATGAGCTCTATGCACATGGGCTTCAATAGTTATGGCACATGGGCTCAGTAGTTGTGGCATGTGGGCTCCAGAGCACAGGCTCAGTAGTTGTGGTGCATGGGCTTAGTTGCTCCCTGGCATGTGGGATCTTCCGGGACCAGGGCTGGAACCCATGTCCCCTGATTGGCAGGTGGATTCTTAACCACTGTGCCACCAGAGCAGTCCCCCTTTTCTTTTTAAATAACAAAAATGTCATCATGTACACAATCTGTCCTGCTCAGTAGAATGAAGTTTCCTTGAGACTGTCTTCCTTATCTTTTTTTTCTTATTAGTCATCCATTTTATACACATCAGTGTATACATGTCAATCCCAATCTCCCAATTCATCACACCACAACCCCCATTCCTTATCTTATTATCCACTCTGTTCTAATTCCTAGAATAGTATCTGGTATAAAGTAGATAAGCAAGAAATAAATAGTTGTTATCACTGAACACTTTGCTGCGAGCCTTTTCCACAATAATTAATACCGATTGGGGGAAAAGTAATTTAACCTAACCTTACTGAGGAATGTTGAAAGGTATGCCTTAAATCACAAATTCTCAGTTGTAAAAGGAAAAAATTCTGGGGATCTAATGTACAGCATGGTGACTTGACTTAATAATAATGTGTTGTAGGGCTTCCCTGGTGGCACAGTGGTTGAGAGTCCACCTGCCGATGCAGGGGACACAGGTTCGTGCCCCGGTCCGGGAAGATCCCACATGCCGCGGAGCGGCTGGGCCCGTGAGCCATGGCCACTGAGCCTGCGTGTCCGGAGCCTGTGCTCCGCAACGGGAGAGGCCACAACAGTGAGAGGCCCGCGTACCGCAAATTAATAATAATAATGTGTTGTATACTTGAGATTTGCTAAGGGAGTAGATCGCAAGTGTTCTCAAACAAGCACACACGCACACACACAATGGTAACTGTGGGGTGGCCAGCGTCTTAATTTACCTGATTGTGGTAATCACTTCAAAATGTGGACGTATATTAAACCATCACGTTGTTCACGTTAAATATATACAATTTTTATTTCTCCATTATACACCAATAAAGCTGGAAAATAAAAGAAATAAATGTGAGTTACCGTATGGATCGTCAGTAGATGGACCGGCGGGTCAACCGCAGGTGGTATTGATGAAGAGTTAGGAAGAACAGGGACCTTTGCCTGCTGAGAGCTCGCAGCTGAGTCTCAGGAACGCCCTTGGCTGGAGAGCTGCCTCACCCACCCTTATCTTCTGGGGGCAGTCACACACAGGGGCTGATAGATAGAAGAGGGGACCCCAAGTCCCAGCCCTCTGGCCTCCATCCAGGTCAGCTCCGAAGGGCCAGCTGAGCTCCTCGTGGGATCTTGGCTAAGGCTGCAAACTCTCTCTTCACTCGGTCCTGCTTCCCACCCTTCTTTCCCTGAGTCATTCCTGAGAGCAATCTCCAAATAACCCCTGAAATCTCTAGGAGTCTGTGTCCAAGGGAACCCAACCCATTCAACATGTAGGCTGTTTTCAAGTATATATACTTGAACATTTTCGAGAAAAATTTCGTTGATTAGAAAGGATGAACATTTTTAAGGCTTTTGATACCGGATGGCAACTGACTCTAGAAGGGCTGAATAATTTACGTTTCCACTGGCAGTGTATGATGGTGCCCATACTCACCCCCTGCTTTTGCCATCACTGGGCCTTCATTTGTTGGTTTCTTTTTAATTTTGATTAATTTAATGGGGAGAAAAACCTTTGTCATTGCTTTTGTATCTGCAGTGCATTGATAACTAGTAATGTTCCACATATTTTCATATATCTGTGGAACATCTGTATTTCCTCTTTTGTTAATTTCTCTTATGGTCCTATTACCGTTTTCCTTTTGAGGGTAATAAATCAATAAAAACAGAGTCTAACTGTGTTTATATAAACTACTCTTTAGCTTTTTACAACGTTGTTATTCCTGATCTACATTTCTACTTTGTTAATTTTTTTAAATGCAGAGACATATTTTTATTTTTTGTGGTTAAACCTATCAGATTTATCATTCTTTTTTCTGTGTAAATTTTGCCTTTGGAGTGATGCTTAAAAAGTCTTTCCCTACCCCTTGAGACTGTGAATATGTACCTAAATATTTTTCTAAAGCTTTTTGATTAAAATAAATTTTTTTTATAAAGTTATTTATTTATTTTTGGCTGCATTGGGTCCTCGTTGTTGGGTCTTCGTTGCAGTGTGCGGGCTTTTCTCTAGTTGCGGCGAGCAGGGGCTACTCTAAATTGCGGTGCGCGGGCTTCTCATCGCGGTGGCTTCTCTTGTTGTGGAGCACGGGCTCTAGGCTCACGGGCTTCAGTAGTTGTGGCACGCGGCCTCAGTAGCTGTGGCTCGTGGGCTCTAGAGCGCAGGCTCAGTAGTTGTAGCACCACGGGCTTAGTTGCTCCGCGGCATGTGGGATCTTCCCGGACCAGGGCTCGAACCCGTGTCCCCTGCATTGGCAGACGGATTCTCAACCACTGCGCCACCAGGGAAGTCCCAATTCTTTAAAATATTTTAATTCTTTGGCATTTATTTTGCCATCAGAGAGAGGATACAAACTGTTGGTCTGGGCTGGATTGGACGTGTAGTTTGTTCTGCTTGTGTAGTGGGTTTACTGGGTCCCCCCAAAGAGTCTGTTCAAACCCTCACCTGTGAATGTGACCCGGTTTCCAGATGGGATCTTTGCAGATGCTTTCAAGTTTAAATGAGTCATACTGGATTGGGGTGGGCTTGTAGAACATGGGAAATGTGGACACGGAAGACACAGAGCTCGGACTGAGGTATCTACAAGCCAAGGGCTGTGGGCTACACCAGACGTCAGGAGGGAGGCAGGTAGCAGATTCTCTCTCAGAGCCCCAGGGAGGACAACCCAGCCTGGCCCCCAGCCTGGCCTCAGAGCTGTGAGAGAGTAAGTTCCTGTTATTTTACGCCATCCAGCTTGTGGTAATTTGTTACCACAGCTTTAGGAAGTTAATACAACTTGATTCACATAGTGTTTTAAAAATGTTTGAAATGGTCGCCTACAATTAAAAATTGGAAGATTTCCTATAAAAATGCTGATTTCTTTTAAAAGCACCCAAACCGTGAGCCCTCCTGTCAATACGGTCCCTGGCTGACCTCAAACCTGCTTTCTTTGCTCGCCCAATGCCGATGGGTAGGGGAGATCTACCTTTTTAATTAAAGAAATTTTTTTCTTTTTGTTTTTTAATGGTAAACTTGTCCCAATACCATCTCCTAAGCAAACCTCAGGAGATTAAAAAATGCTGCTTTTGTCATCTACTATATGCTTATCTAGCACTTGAGTCTATTTTGGGGCTTTCTATTCTGATCCTTGAATCTGTTCAAATAGCCTCTCATCAGCACTGCACAGTTGGACTTAATGGGAGTTTAAAAATATAACGTTAAATCTCACTGGGCAAGTAGGTGCTCAAAGTTTCCTTTAGTACATAAAATTCTATCAGTTAGGATAAGTGAATTTAATAGAAATGAGTACAGATTCTGCTTAATAGACTTTAAGATTTTTAAAAAATTTTTATTGAAGTATAGTTGACTTACAATGTTGTGTTAATTTCTGTACAGCAAAGTGATTCAGTTGTACATATACATATATATTCTTTTTCATATTCTTTTCCGTTATAGTTTATCACAGGAGATTGCTTACAGTTCCCTGTGCTATACAGTAGGACCTTGTTGTTTATCCAACCTGTATACAATAGTTTGCATCTGCTAATCCTAAACTCCCAATCCTTCCCTCCCCCACCCCCTCCTCCTCTGCTTAAGAGACTAAAAGGTGACCTCACCAACTTAGATAGGTCTTCCCACTGAAAATGTTAGCCATTAGTTTTCTGGCTGTGGATTGCTTTCCCACTACCAATTTGTTTGGTATGAAAAAGATAATTCAAATAAAGAGTCATCTCATTATCATTGCAGTTGTGAATATCATTTGTTGTCTGAAAAAAGTACGTGGCATTAGAATAAGGAAGATATTTGTCAAGTCACGTAAACGTCATTAAAATGCATGTGAACATCCTTTTTCCTGTAGCGAAGTGTCACCTTCTTGAAATTTTCTGTGCACAAAGTTTGAATTAATAGAAAAAGGAATACCTGAGGGAATCATGTCTGTAGACTAATTAAAGGTGTGCTTGAAATGATTAATTTATGATAATGTTCAGAAAAGCCTTGTATTTACATGTTTTTATTTTTATAACTCTTAAATGTGATGTAATTACAGATTCACGGGAAATTGTAAAGAAATATGGAGGGAGGTCCTGTGCGCCCTTCCCCCCCATGTTAATATTTTATAGAACTGTAGCGCCATAACTACACCAAGAAGCTGCCTTTGGCGCAGCCCGTAGATTTGTCCCGAGTTCACTGTTAGGTATGCACTCGTCTGTGTGCGTACGTTTGTGTGTTTATGCAATTGTACAGCATAACCACTGCCGCAGTCGATGCTAAGCTGTGCTGTCACAAGGCTGCCTCCTGTAACCCACACCCATCCTTTCTCCCCTTCTCTACCCTCCTGCAACAACTAATCTGTTCTCTATTTCTATAATTTTCTCATTTCAAGAATGTTATATAAATGGCATCATATAGTATGTAACCTTTAGGGATTGGCAGTTTTCACCCAGCGTGATTCCCTGGAGATTCACCCAGGAATGTTCATTCCTTTCTCTTGCGGAGTAGTTTTCCATGGTGTGGAGGCACCCCGGTTTGTTTAATCATTCATCCATTGAAGGGCATTTGGGTGGTTTCCAATTTTGGTCTATTACAAGCTGTGGGAGGCCAGCTGTACCAACATCATTAGTTAGAAAGATTGCCCTTTATCCATCGAATTGCCCTGTACCTTACCACAGATCAATTGGCCAAACCTATGTGTGTCTACTTCTGGACTCTTTATTCTGTTATATTAATATTTTTAAAATATGGCTACCGGAAAATTTACAATTATGCATTCAATTTCTGTTGCACCGCATTGCTCCAGAGCACGGATGATGGCACAGAGGGCTGGCCTTTGGAACTTTCCAGTCAGTCCCTGGCTGCAGGGCCCCCCAGGGGTGCACATGACCTCCCCGTCGTCCTTTCCAGGGGAGGTGGCTCTCAGGGCTGAGGGCAAACCTCAGATGCTCACAGCAACTCACGCTGTCAAGGGGAAACTGGTGGGGCCAGTTCCCCTTTAATCCATCCCTTCTAATCCTCTCACCTTTATATTTTGGTCTCTCTTTTCTTTCTCTCTTTCCTTTGTGCTGTTTAAGCATTGCAGTTCCTCCTTCCTATTCTGTCCCACACCCCCAATCTGTCTCTCTCTCTGTCTGTCTCTCTCCATTTAGCATGAAGTCTTATTATCTTAATTCATTTTCTCTTCCATGTGGACCTTAAATTTCTTTCTCCCTCCACTTTCTTACCTCTGACATAACACACTGCCAGATGTAAAACAGGTAGCTAGTGGGGAGCAGCCGCATAGCACAGGGAGATCAGCTAGGTGCTCTGTCCACCTAGAGGGATGGGATAGGGAGGGTGGGAGGGAGACGCAAGAGGGACGGGATATGGGGATATATGTATATGTATGGCTGATTCACTGTGTTATACAGCAGAAACGAACACACCATTGTAAAGCAACTATACTCCAATAAAGATGTTAAAAAAAAAACCCCAAACCTATAGACTTATTCATGATTATCTGGAAGGCCTTGTTATATCCCAATACTACTATTTAGTTTCGGCTTCTGTGTTTGTAATTTTTAATTGAACTGATGCTCAGTGATCATTTAAAGTGATACTATTTAATTTCTGATACAGCATTTCTCGAACTGGCCACAGAAGCAGCATTCTAGATTGGCCTGTGAATTCCCAGGGTTTGCAAAAACTCTAGAATTCTAGAGATTGACAAATTCATTCAATAGTGATTTTAAGCGCTTACTCTGTCGGTCAAATTGTTCCTGTTACTGAAACACCAACACGAACAAGGTCCAGTGTTTGTTCCCAAGGAACTTGTGTCCTAAAGGAGGCAGAAGGACGAGAAAGCAATGTTTACAATATGCGGAGGTCATGTCAGGGTGTGGAGGAAACCCTGCAAAGGACCACGAAGCGGGAGCAGCTACTTGGCCTGGGGGGAGACGAGAAGAGAAGAGAAGTGGGAGGGCTCCGGGGGAGGTGCTACTAACAGGAGCTGAGAACCGTGCTCTGGCAAGTGGATCCAGATCTGAGCAGGCGCGGCCATGCCAGGTGGAGAGGAGCGTGCAAAGCCAGGGGCGCGAAAGGGCCGGGTGCATCGCTATATCGGAGAACTACCAGGGACTGTACTCGGACGGAAATGCGGGCTGGTTGCAGGGGGTAAATTGGGAGGGAAGTTGGAAGAGAGCGCCAAGGGCCAGATGATGAAGGATTTAAGGAGTTTGTAAGTGGTGGGACCCTGATGAATAATCTTTTTTTTTTTAATTGGAGTATAGTTAATTTACAATGTTGTGTTAGTTTCAGGTGTACAGCAAAGTGAGTCAGTTATACATACATATATATCTATTTTTTTCATATATATCTATTTTTTTTCAGATTCTTTTCCCTTATAGATTATTACAAAATATTGAGTACACTTCCCTTTGCTATACAGCAGGTTATCTATTTTATATATAGTAGTGTCTATATGTTAATCCCAAACTCCTAATTTATCCCTCCCCTTGATGAATAATCTTAAACACAAGACCAGCAGGACCGAACCTGAAACTTTGGAAGATAACACAGAGCAGCATGGAGGACGGATTCTGGGGTCACATTGGGGTCGTGTAGCAAGGGGTTAGGAAGTTATTATTTTATTTGCAAGCATAAGAACACAATAAGAAAGTGAACTAAATGTTCCTGTGGGGAATGGGGAGATGGAGGGGTAGGAGGTTGCTAACTGGTGGGACATTAGCAGCACAGAAAGGAGATGATGTGTTAGGAAGAAAGGACCTGCCTTCGGGCTGCCTTGGTTTCCAGTCCTCTTTTGGGTCGCTCCACCAAAATTAACTTCATCTGTGACTGACTGCAAGCGCAAAACAACTGCTTACATGAGAGCCCTTTTCCATGAACACAGATGGATTTGTCCAGGCCTCCGTGGTGGCTCCGGGCCTTCATCTGAGACCGAGCCTCCTTCTGTTGTGTTACTCTGCCCTCATGGACCAGCTCCACCTTCCTGTGCTTAGGAAGGAGGTCAGAGAGCAGGAGGGACGCCTCCTCCCTTTAAGGAGCCCTCCCAGGATTAGCACGGCACACTTATGCTAACCTCACGGGCTAGCTCTCAGCCAAATGGTCGCACTTACCTGCAGGCACAGCCGCACAACATACTTTTTATTCTGGACGGCTGTGCGCCCAGCTACAATCTAGGGGCTGCGTTACTGAGCAGGAAGTGGGAAATGAGGAGCAAATAGTCTTTAGCAAGCCTCTCGGTGGCCTTTACATTAAAAAACAACGGGCCTTGTGCATATCTTGTGATGTTTATCAGAAGATATTTCATCATCTTTGTTGGAATTGCAGAAATGGATCTTCCTTTCCATCGTATTTCCTAACTTGCTGTTCTTCAATTGAATTGGTGATTGATCTTTATTACTTCTAAAATGAATCAATTTAGTAAATTTTTTTTTTTTTTTTTTTGCGGTACACGGGCCTCTCACTGTTGCGGCCTCTCCCGTTGCGGAGCACAGGCTCCGGATGCGCAGGCTCAGCGGCCATGGCTCACGGGCCCAGCCGCTCCGCGGCATGTGGGATCTTCCCGGACCGGGGCACGAACGCGTGTCTCCTGCATCGGCAGGCGGACTCTCAACCACTGCGCCACCAGGGAAGCCCTAAATTTAGTAAATTTTTAGTCACTTCCTTTGGGTTTTCTCTGTATATAAGTCCATCACCAGAAATTAATTCCAATTTGTTATTTCAAATTTTTATATTTCCTTCACTTGCCTGCTTTCACTGGCTAATAACTCCAGAACAATTTTAATGATAAACGTGCTACTGGTATCCTTGTTTTTCACTTTAATAGCAGTGACTCTTGTATTTATTCACTGAGCATGTGTGTGCTCTTACATGTGTTTAGTTTTATATATTTAGACTTACATATTGAGATTTTTAAAATTTAAGAATGCTGAGTTTTATCAAATGCTTTATAACATCTATAGAGATAATTATATGATTTTTCTCTCAATATGGTAAATTAAAATCTTAATAGTAAGCCATTGCCTCATTCTAGCTGTAAACTTTACTTGATCAAGATGTATTATTCTTTCACTGTGTTTCTAGATTCTGTCTGATAAGTTTATCGGCTTCATTATTACAATATTGATCTATATGTGAATCTCAACATTACTTTGCTTCTGCTCATTTACCTCCATTTACAATTCCTCGATTCTGGATGACTTCACCCTTTAAAAATTTGTATCTACTGCAGATGCCTACCCTACCTAGCTAATGTTTACCTAACTTAAACCTGTTTAATTATTTCATATAAGTTAGCCTTTGGTCCTAGGTATGCATTTTGATATTCCTTTTCATTTTTTTTCTGGACTTTTACTCATTGGCGAAAATTGCTGTTAAAAAATTGTAAAGAAAAGCAGTTTCCTCTAAAGAAAACTGAAAGTGAAAAACTACTGGTGGATGTAGCTACTGAGTCCCTGTGAGATGACAGAGCAGGATGGAGGGGCTGTGGCTTACTGACCCCCTTACAGTGTGAGGGGGTAGGGAAGAGGTGCCAGCCTATACTCAGAAACATCCTTATTTATAAGGAAAAGGTGGAGAGTCTGGGTGAGAAAGTAACCCAAAGCCACTTACTCAATATCATTGAATTCAATAAAAATTAATAGGACAGATTAGGTTTCATGATCATTTAACATGTAGTAAAAATCAAATTTTAAATGTAATGAGTTATGTTTTATGTTATTAATCTCTAGGAGAAGTACTGGAAACATCGCCATTTATTAACTGCAGGAAGATGCTTCCAATATCACTGGAGTAACAAGGCTCTGATGGGACAGGCAGGGACCCGTGAAGGACAACAGCACCCCAGATTTCCAGAGCTTTCCTTGTTCCCAGCTGTTTAGAAACAGAGCACCTCCAGTAGGGCTGGGCCTGGGAATAGTATTCCTGGTAACATTTGAAAGTGATGAAGAGATGGACCCTCCTGCTGAAGCAACGAAGTATAAATACTGAGCAAATCACACCAATGTAATTAAATAACCTTTAAAAGGTTAAACCACTGTCCATGTAGTCATAGTCTAAGTTGGCCCATCGCAAGTGGTGGTTAGGAACACAGGACAAATGGCTCCCATAAGTGACAGCCAGAGTCTGAAAGGCAGGCAGGGCGAGGTTGGGGTGTGGTTAGGAGAGGCCATTGAGCTGACCTCCAGCCTCGTCACAATTAGTTTCTTAGGTGTGCCAGGGTCTGACCTGTGCCCTGGGGATAACACAGATTAGAAATGAACTGTTAGAGCGTAATGTGGTATTGATGGTCTGGCATATCTCCCTTCTGAGAATGTGAGTTGATTAATCTTAAGGTCAGAGAAAGAATGTGCTAAATGACTAGACACAAAAGTGCGTGAGGTCAGGGACATATATTAACTTACTTAATACTTAGGAAACTGTCCATGAAATGGGGACACAGAGAGGTTAAGAACTTTTCCAAAGTCACACAGCTAGTGTGAAGAGCTAAGATTTGAATGAACGCTCTGAGCTGTTTTATTGCTACACAGATGAAGAGTGTAAAAGCACATGGTAATACTCATTAATTTTGAACTATCATTATTTTTTTAAAATATTTATTTATTTTATTTTTGGCTGCATCGGGTCTTAGTTGTGGCGCGTGGGCTTCTCTCTAGTTGTGGTGCACGGGCTGCAGAGTCCATGGGCTCTGTAGTTGCAGCCTGCGGGCTTAGTTGCCCCGTGGCATGTGGGATCTTAGTTCCTTGACCAGAGATCGAACCCACGTCCGCTGCATTGGAAGGCGGATTCTTAACCACTGGGCCACCAGGGAAGTCCTTAAACTACCATTATTATAACCTTGATTTGAAGAAGTGTTCCTTGATGTAGGCCGCTTGAGTTTCTCTTCCTGATTATAAGAATAATCTTTCCAAAGGAATTGATTCTACCTCCCAAGTATCTATCCCTTGGGGACTTCCCTGGCAGTCCAGTGGTTAAGACTTTGCCTTCCAGTGCAGGGGGTGTGGGTTGGATCCCTGGTCGGGGAGCTAAGATCCCACATGCCTCACCACCAAAAAACCAAAACATAAAAAAAAAGAAGTAATATTGTAACAAATTCAATAAAGGCTTTAAAAATGGTCCACATCAAAAAAAATCTTTAACTAAAAAACATCTATCCCTTGAATTTATCTATTTCTAAGTCATGGGGGAGTTCAGGCCACAATTATTTCTGCCCAGGATCACTGCGGCAGCCTCTACTTCTGCTTCCAGTCTTACCCCCTCCCACCCTTGTTCTTCAGGGCAGCTAGTCATCTTGCTAAAATGCCAACCTTATTTCATTTGTCTAATTCACCAAACACCAGCAATCAATCAATAATTATGGAATGAACAGATGAGTGAATTAAATATAAGACTTCCTTGGTCATAATTCCCTCTCCATCATCGTGGTATTTAGATGAACCCTACCACTGCGTCATTTTTTCCAGCTTCCTTTGCTAACAGTTCCCTCTTCCAAGCAATTATTCTTCCAGTATTTCATTTAATCCATCAAGTGATCTTGTGGGATTTAAAAAGTAAGAGGAAGAGAAGCGTTAGTGTGTTTTAACTGGGTGAGGGCTCTTTACCCTTCATTTTCAAATTGCTCTCAAACTTTAAGTAACTGATTATAATTAATACTGGTCTTAACCTCATATGGCTAGATCTGAGCTATGTCTTTTCTCTAAATTTTGTTGCTTATCTAATACAGATATTCCTCGACTTCGATGGTATTATATCCCAATAAAACCATCGTAAGTTGAAAATATCATAAGTCAAAAATACATTTAATATACCTTACCTACTAAACCTCCTAGACCTGCACCCAAGGGCCTTGACACACAAGACCTTCAGGCATTTGGGACCACCCAGAGACCAGGGGCGATGTCTGGATAGACAGTGGTAACTCGGGTTCTGATCCAGTGTGTCAGGATCACCATCCTCATGCCCACCCTCAGTCCCCTTTAACTTCCAGCTTAGTTTTAGGCCATCCTTGGATCAGATTTTAAAACTTTAAACCATCACCTAAAAAGATATAAACACTGACTAGGTCCTAGATATATGTTTTGATGTACTAGTGAGGCAGTGGGAGCTTGTCAGGGAAAGGTGGGTAAGGAAGCTCTGTGGACACTATTAAATTCTATTGGTAAAGAACTAATTCTCTCTCTTTCTCAAGAGTTCTATGCGCTCAAGAGTTTTTTCCTGGATTTTCATACCCAAACCCCAGCAGGGAGTTGGGACATCATGGGCTCCAGGCATTCTGGATTAGGTGACAGGTTGACTGGGTGACCTGGGAGCCACCGAATGTCGCAGAGTGACCGACGCTGACCTGAGTCTGCCCTGTACTCTGCTTTGAATGCTCTTCAGTTCGGTTGGCCTGGGCCCAGCATCGGGTGCGGCAGGGATGCACTCCTGTTGATGTAAGGGGTGCACGGGTAGCATCCAGTGGCTGATTTCACCCCCAGGAATACGAGCTAGGCTCTGCTGATTGAAGCACTCAGTGCTGCCCTCCGAACAACTGCAGGGCTGCAGAGAACCTTTTATCTCAGACTTTCCAGAAAGCAAAGTCAGCATTTCTTTTCCTCCGGGCATAATTTTATTTTGGAGCCCAAGTTTTGAATAAAAATAGCACACTTGCTGGTGCTTAGCCAACTCTTTGATAAAGCAGCCAGGCTTAGGAGGTGAGGCTTCCGACGGCTGGTGACTCAGTCCTGCTGAGCATGTGCTCAGGTAAATATCTCCCCCGGGGGCAGGGCTGGGCACTGAGTGCTTCATTCCGCTGCAGACCAGGCCACGCTTCACTGTGCGTGGCAGTGACCAAGGGCACAAGTGGGTTTTACAGTCAGGGCTGCCAGGGCACCAAACACCGCTGTGGAGATGAGAAGGGATTGGACGGGGCCGCTGGAGGGCCTGGAGGCAGAAGCAGGCAGGAAGGCACAGGTTTGCACCAAGGCTCGTTATAAAGCAACCAACAGGGGACTTCCCTGGTGGCGTGGAGGTGAAGAATCTGCCTGGCGAAGCAAGGGACACGGGTTCAAGCCCTGGTCCAGGAAGATCCCACATGTCGTGGAGCAACGAAGCCCATGCGCCACAACTACTGAGCCTGAGCTCTAGAGCCCATGAGCCATAACTACTGAGCCCGCGTGCCACAACTACTGAAGCCCGCACGCCTAGAGCCCGTGCTCCACAGCAAGAGAAGCCACCGCAGTGAGACACCCATGCACTGCAACAAAGAGTGACCCTCGCTCGCCGCAACTACATAAAGCCCACGCACAGCAACGAAGACCCAATGCAGCCAAAATGAATTAATTAATTAATTAATAAAAGAAACAACCAAGAGACAATTATGGGCACAGCCTTCCAAAATTCCTTAGAGTGAGGCGGGTATGTGAAGGGGGTGCAGCCCGCTCATACATCTCTGACATTCCCATTTTGTGGTTTTCCCTTCCCTCATTTTCTGTTCATTTTAGGCAGAATTCAGTCTGTAACAATGGTAAGACAGTGATGGGCAGGCCTTTAGACAATGTTCCTGGTGCTTAGAGACAGGTGTTGCTTCCTTCTTGGTAATTTTATTCAACTAATGTTTATTGAGCATTTATAAGCGCAGGGCATCACCGAGTAGGTAAAAATATACACATAATACACGTTCACCCAGAGATAGTCAAAGAGCTTGCTTTACATGGAACAACGAATTAGGAAATTCTCAAACGAAATGATTACTTTTTGGATTGCAAAGTATATATATGTAAACCTTGAAACATGTATTTGCTCTGTAAGAAGTTCAAACAATACAAAATATAGAAAATAGGGAATTCCCTGGCGGGCCAGTGGTTAGTGCTCCGTGCTTCCACTGCGGGGGGCACGGTTTCCATCCCTGGTCAGGGAATTAATATCCCACATGCTCTTCCGCATGCATGGCGAAAAAAAAAAGAGCAAGATGTAGAAAATAAAAAGGGAAACTACCCCATAATCCCCTCCAGATAGCCACACTTAACAGAGCATATCTTTAAAACCTCTTTAATATACTTTGAAACAACTATTTGGGAGTTTCTGGAAAGAAAGAATGAGAACATTAAAAATTCAGAGGACATGAAGATACTGGCATTCCAGTTAAAGAAAGTCATCTCAGAAACCTTCCCTGATTTCCTTTCAATATTGTACTAGAAATGATCTTATTTTCCTAGAAAGATGTTGTTGGTTAAGTCGTATATGAGATTTGTATCCAGAGCGGCTCCTGAGAGGTCAGGCCCGTTACCCGAAGTCCTTCTAGGCTGGAGGCTGCTGGCCTGGGCTGAGTCCCTGAAGCTGTGTCTGAGTCACTCAGCTTTGTGATTGCTCTTCCAGGGAAGGCCACACAGTACAATCTACCTTCTAAAACACAACTCTGGCCAGGACCCTCAAACTTGAAATTGAAGATCTCATTTCCCTTGACCAGTAAAACGAACACTTGCTCTGATGGCATCTGGTTTCCTGGAGGTGTGAGAGATAGGTTGAGATGCTGGAATCTAAGAGGGATGTAAAGACGCAATGCGTGTGTGCAAGGACGTGCCCCCGCTAAATACACCACCTAATCATTGTGAGCAGGACATTTACTTGGAGATCTTATTTAGAACAGTTTTGTAAACCATTTTAAGGAATGCCTTTGCTCTCTCAGTTTCGTCTTCCCAGGATAAATTTCCTCTCATTTGCCGATCAAAATCTCATCCATTCTTTGAAGCTGAGCTTAAATTTCATCTTTGGCATAAGGTCCTTGGTAAGAATATTTTTTCCACTCTTCTTTTTATTTTTACTTCTGCCATGGCACTTTTATTATTATGAGTTGTCGTTAGCTGTTTTCTTCACTTGATAGCAAACTTTTTAAAAGCAAGAATTATTTATTTCTGTAGATACTAAATGATTAGTTCAGTTATAAGCATAAGCTGATGTTCAATAAATAGACATTTTATTTATTTTCCCTATAGGACTGTAACAATAATTACATTGAGGCAATTTTTACGGTACCAGAAGGTCTAGAAAATAGGAAATACATGGTCTACATCTCCTAATGTTCACGGCTACCATTTATACCTGCTTCTCCACACTGCTGAGCAATGGAGCCAGTCTTTTCTTCTTTATTATTGCTTTTGCCTTTCTTTCTCATGGTTGGTAATCCATTGGCCAAGCCAAATGTCAATCATCTTTTCCTTTGTTTTTCCTTCTCCTTCCAATTGTGCAATCATGCACTCCAATTTTGGCTTGTTTAGGCAAGATTCATGGTCCTGACCATAGGACAGTTTTTTCTCTTTCCACAAATACTTCTTTGAGCAAGGATCATACTTCTTTGGTAGCTTTGTGACACCTGGGGATCTGTTTTCCTTATGGACAACAAAAGCATGGTCAAGGGATTCACCACTGAGCTCCACATTTAATGACTAAAGAAGACATCAATTTGAAGTATCACCTGTTCCAAACCTGGCATTTTACTTATGAGGGCCTTGAGGTTCCACCTAAGACAAAGGCAGGACAGAAAAGCAACCTCCATCAAGTTGCAGAGTTCTCCCTTCAGAAGATATCAGGCTAATGCATTTCTGTCTTCTACTCTTTGCTCCACTTTTCTTATCAGGCAGCCATCAGTTTTATCCCTGTTCTTTCATTTGGAGAGAGAACTAGTAAGTCTTGGTCAAGCCCTATGATTCATTTCCTTACTTTCAAGCAAAGGTCACTGAAGTTCCCATTCAGGTTCTGCCAAGTGCTCCCTTGGGGGGAGGGGATGCAACCTGTGTCCTCCTGACCTAAAAAGGCTCTGGTGGGGTGATGACTCATTAATTCCCTAATGTCCTTTCCAAGTGTAGATAAGGATCATAGTTGATTAAATGATGGGTCAAGGTATGGAATGAAGGTTGGCACCATGCTAGGAAATAAAGTACGTTTCCTTTGCCAAAGTAAAACATTTATTTTATTTGGCTCACAATAAATAGTAGGGGCAATTGTAGCTAACAAAAGAGAAGTGCACTCTGGAGAACCGGCATAGTATAGAAAAGAAAAAAATAAAGCACATAGAGAAAAATTTACATCAACCCTATTTGTACCTTAGAGCAGTTTCATAGGATGATAAAATTTGCTGGAATTAGTAGCTGTGGAGAGTAATTGAGAACCACAGAATTTCAGAGTTGAGAGGTACTTTACAAAGTAACTGATTCAACCCCTTTGATATTGCAGATGACAAAAAAGATGAGGTCAGAGTGTTTAGAGACGGGACCAGTTTCCCGATTCTTGTGTGCCTTCGACTGAAAAGTTTCGGTGAATCACAGATCTTGATTGCCGTAGGCCTCTAGAATTATCTAAACACCACGAAGAAGCTGCAACTGGCTGGCTTTTCATCACCTTTCCCGTAACTGTGGGATTGGGTACATATCCCTAGGTATCCAGGCTGGGTTAAAGGGCTGGACCTCCTTGAGATGCTCTGAGCTCCCAAAGACTCAGCAAACTTACCAGGACTCCAGATAGGTGAGGGTTCAGGCCCTTGGGACCCCTCTGTGTCTCTCAGTGAAACGTTCAGGTGAGTTTTGGGCTTCCTGTGGCTCTAAAGATGCTCTGGGACTTTGGAACGTGGCATGGAGGCGATGCTTAAGATGAATACTTTTAAACATAATTATGCTTCAAAGTCTTTAAAAGCCCTTCCTTGGCAACAGGGATGTTTTTAAAAGTAGGTTTTATTGTTACTCAGGCATGGTGAAACCAACAGATCAGCAATAGCTACAGAAAAGGTAGTTTGTTCTTCACAGTTCCCAAGAGGAGGGGGCAGGTAGTGCCATGGAGGGCCCCCTGGGGGAGCACAGGGTGGGTCAGGAAGCAGAGGAGCTGGGAGAGCATGGCAGAGCCTTTATTGTGGTTTCCTCAGGAAAAGAAAGGCAGGGTAAGCAGACTTAGAACTGGCTCATTAGAATCATTTCAGTGGGCTCTGGGGTGTGGAGGCTGACCTTGGGTTGATTAAGGCAGGGGACTATTGCCTTCGGGAGTGTAAGAACCATATAGAGGTGGTGGCGGGCTTGTGAGCTCTGGTTGAGTTAGTCTGTGTAGGAAAGGTGAGTCTAGGTGTGCAGTTTGCTGTCTTTGAGAACTAGCTGACCCCGCCAGGCGCAGAGGCCCCAGGTGTCAGAATTCAGAAAACAGAGTTAATACAACTGGCATTTGCAGAAGTGTGCATCTCAGAACAGTTTTTCTGGGAGACGCTCTGGAGGGAGAGGGTTCTGTCGCCCTTTTGGGAGCTGTTGCATATGGCGCCCTGTTGGTAGCACATTAGTAAGTTAAAGTTGTTGGGGAATCCTGCTTTAAAGAAACCTGTTAGTCTTGATTTAATACAACTTTCCAAGCTTGTTTAACCATAAAATACTTTTGAAATACATAACATGTGGGACTTCCCTGGTAGTGCAGTGGTTAAGAATTCGCCTGCCAGTGCAAGGGACATGGGTTTGATCCCTGGTCCGGGAAGATCCCACATGCCGCGGAGCATCTAAGCCTATGCACCACAACTACTGAGCCTGCGCTCTAGAGCCCGTGTGCCACAACTAATGAAGCCCTCACACCTAGAGCCTGTGCTCTGCAGCAAGAGAAGCCACCGCAATGAGAAGCCCGCGCACCGCAATGAAGAGTCGCCCCCGTTCTCCGCAACTAGAGAAAGCCCAGGCGCGGCAACAAAGACCCAACACAGCCAAAAATAAATTAATTAATTTAAAAAACTACATAACATGTAGTTTTTAAGGTATCTTGAATATGGTGTTTTAGACCTAGAATCCAGATTTGCTCTGTCCATAACCTGGCACTCATTTTCTCCCCTGGGGTTTCTAATAGAAGGGATTTCATTGCAGGTAGGCTGGTTTAATTAGGGTCAATAACAAGCTCTCCTCATTCCTGCCGCTAAGCTGTGTTCAAACCGGTTTTCCCCACTATTCAGGATTGTACCTCAGGCTCTGGACCTAATTCCACTCTTTCTAGCGCCAGCTCCTCTGTGAAGTCCTTGCCAGCTTCCCAAATCCACAAATACAAGGCTGTGTGCCATGTGCCAGACATTCTTCTAAGCATTTCAAAATATCAACTCACTTAATCGTCATAGTAGCCCTACAAGGCAGGCACTATTTTATCCCTATTTTATAGATAAGCAACTTGAGATACAGAGATGCTGAGTAATTCATCCAAGGTCACAAAGCCAAAAGGTGTTCAGGATGTAATTGGCATTGACTTCATGCTATTGGAACAAATGAAAATGTCTGTGGGGGTAAGGGAGGTGCTTTCTGATGGGGGTATGTGTGTGTGTGTGTGTATGTGTGTGTGCGTGCGTGTGTGTGTGCGTGTGTGTGTGTGTGTTAGTATGTGCTTTAAATCAGAGGGAAGAAATCTCTCTCTCTGTCTTTTTTAACACTCTGGAACTTTATTAAGACTCTACCCATTCAGAATTTGTTCAGAATAATTCATATTCAATTTTAACTTAAAGTTTACTTTGGCGTAGTGAGAGATTTTCTGAGTCCATCCTCTGAGGGTGTGAGTTCATCAGTAAACAGAATGCAGGGGAAATTGTAACCCACTTAAACATACACTTTGTAGAACTAGTTTTTTTTTTTTTTTTTTTTTTGCAGTATGTGGGCCTCTCACTGTTGTGGCCTCTCCCACTGCGGAGCACAGGCTCCGGATGCGCAGGCTCAGTGGCCATGGCTCACGGGCCCATCTGCTCCGCGGCACGTGGGATCTTCCTGGACCGGGGCATGAACCCGTGTCCCCTGCATCGGCAGGCGGACTCTCAACAACTGCGCCACCAGGGAAGCCCTAGAACTAGTTTTTATACGCATAAAATATGACTTCTAATTCATTCTTTTTTTTAAATTTAATTTTATTTATTTTTTTATACAGCAGGTTCTTATTAGTCATCAATTTTACACACATCAGTGTATACATGTCAATCCCAATCTCCCAATTCATCACACCACCATCCCCACCCCCCCTGCCGCTTTCCCCCCTTGGTGTCCATATGTTTGTTCTCTACATCTGTGTCTCTATTTCTGCCCTACAAACCATTTCCTCCATAACATTTTTCGAGGTTCCACATATATGCATTAATATACGATATTTGTTTTTCTCTTTCTGACTTACTTCACTCTGTATGACAGTCTCTAGATCCATCCATGTCTTTACAAATGACCCAATTTCGTTCCTTTTTATGGCTGAGTAATATTCCATTGTATATATGTACCACTCTTCTTTATCCATTCGTCTGTCGATGGGCATTAAGGTTCCTTCCATGACCTGGCTATCGTAAATAATGCTGCAATGCACATTGGGGTGCATGTATCTCTTTGAATTATGGTTTTCTCTGGGTATATGCCCAGTAGTGGGATTGCTGGGTCTTATGGTCATTCTATTTTTAGTTTTTTAAGGAACCTCCTTACTGTTCTCCATAGTGGCTGTATCAATTTACATTCCCTTCAACAGTGTAAGAGGGTTCCCTTTTCTCCACACCCTCTCCAGGATTTGTTTGTAGATTTTCTGATGATGCCCATTCTAACTGGTGTGAGGTGATACTTCAGTGTAGTTTTGATTTGCATTTCACTAATAATTAGTGATGTAGATCAGTTTTTCATGTGCTTCTTGGCCACCTGTATGTCTTCTTTGGAGAAATGTCTATTTAGGTCTTCTGCCCATTTTTTGATTGGGTTGTTTGTCTTTTTAATATTGAACTGCATGAGCTGTTTATATATTTTGGAGATTAATCCTTTGTCCGTTGATTCGTTTGCAAATATTTTCTCCCATTCTGAGAGTTGTCTTTTCATCTTGTTTGTAGTTTCCTTTGCTTTGCAAAAGCCTTTAAGTTTCATTAGGTCCCATTTGTTATTTTTGTTTTTATTTCCATTACTCTAGGAGGTGGATCAAAAAAGATCTTGCTGTGATTTATGTCAAAGAGTGTTCTTCCTATGTTTTCCTCTAAGGCTTTTATAGTGTCCAGTCTTACATTTAGGTCTCTAATCCACTTTCAGTTTATTTTTGTATGGTGTTAGGGAGTGTTCTAATTTCATTCTTTTCCATGTAGCTGTCCAGTTTTCCCAGCACCACTTATTGAAGAGACTGTCTTTTCTCCATTGTATATCCTTGCCTCCTTTATTATAGATTAGTTTACCATAGGTGCATGGGTTTATATCTGGGCTTTCTATCCTGTTCCATTGATCTGTATTTCTGTTTTTGTGCCAGTACCATATTGTCTTGATTACCGTAGCTTTGTAGTATAGTCTGAAGTCAGGGAGTCTGATTCCTCCAGCTCTGCTTTTTTCCCTCAAGACTGCTTTGGCTATTTGGGGTCTTTTGTGTCTCCATACAAATTTTAAGATTTTTTGTTCAGTTCTGTAAAAAATGCCATTGGTAGTTTGATAGGGATTGCATTGAATCTGTAGATTGCTTTGGGTAGTATAGTCATTTTCACAATATTGATTCTTCCAATCCAAGAACATGGTATATCTCTCCATCTGTTTGTAACATCTTCAGTTTCTTTCATCAGTGTCTTATAGTTTTCTGCGTACAGGTCTTTTGTCTCCCTAGGTAGGTTTATTCCTAGGTATTTTATTCTTTTTGTTGCAGTGGTAAATGGGAGTGTTTCCGTAATTTCTCATTCAGATTTTTCATCATTGGTGTATAGGAATGCAAGAGATTTCTGTGCATTAATTTTGTATGCTGCAACTTTACCAAATTCATTGATTAGCTCTAGTAGTTTTCTCGTGGCATCTTTAGGATTCTCTATGTATAGTACTGTGTCATCTGCAAACAATGACAGTTTCACTTCTTCTTTTCCAATTTGTATTCCTTTTAATTTTTCTTCTCTGATTGCCGTGGCTACGACTTCCAAAACTATGTTGAATTAAAGTGGTGAGAGTGGACATCCTTGTCTTATTCCTGATCTTAGAGGAAATGCTTTCAGTTTTTCACCATTGAGAATGATGTTTTCTGTGGGTTTGTCATATATGGCCTTTATTATGTTGAGGTAGGTTCCCTCTATGCCCACTTTCTGGAGAGTTTTTTAAATCATAAATGGTGTTGAATTTTTTCAAAAGCTTTTCAGCATCTATTACGATGATCATATGGTTTTTATTCTTCAGTTTGTTAATATGGTACATCACATTGATTGTTTTGTGTATATTGAAGAATCCTTTCATCCCTGGGATAAATCCCACTTGATCATGGTGTATGATCCTTTAATGTGTTGATGGATTCTGTTTGCTAGTATTTTGCTGAGGATTTTTGCATCTATATTCATCAGTGACATTGGTGTGTAATTTTCTTTTTTTGTAGTATCTTTATCTGGTTTTGGTATCAGGGTGATTGTGACCTCATAGAATGAGTTTGGGAGTGTTCCTTCCTCTGCCATTTTTTGTAAGAGTTCGAGAAGGATGGGTGTTAGCTTTTATCTAAGTGTTTGATAGAATTCACTTGTGAAACCATCTGGTCCTGGACTTTTGTTTGTTGGAAGATTTTTAATCACAGTTTCAATTTCATTACTTGTGATTGGTCTGTTCATATTTTCTATTTCTTCCTGTTTAGTCTTGGAAGGTTGTTACCTTTTTAAGAATTTGTCCATTTCTTCCATGGTGTCCATTTTTTTTTGGCATAGAGTTGCTTGTAGTAGTCTCTTAGGATGCTTTGTATTTCTGCTGTGTCTGTTGTAACTTCTCCTTTTTCATTTCTAATTTTATTGATTTGAGTCCTCTCCCTCTTTTTCTTGATGAGTCTGGCTAATGGTTTATCAATTTTGTTTATCTTCTCAAAGAACCAGCTTTTAGTTTTATTGATCTTTGCTATTGTTTTCTTTGTTTCTATTTCATTTATCTCTGCTCTGATCTTTATGATTTCTTTCCTTCTGCTAACTTTGGGTTATGTTTGTTCTTCTTTCTCTGGTTCCTTTAGGTGTAAGGTTAGATTGTTTATTTGAGACTTTTCTTGTTTCTTGAAGTAGGCTTGTATTGCTATAAACTTCCCTCTTAGAACTGCTTTTGCTGCATCCCATAGGTTTTGGATTGTTGTGTTTTCATTTTCATTTGTCTCTAGGTATTTTTTGATTTCCTCTTTGATTTCTTCAGTTATCTCTTAGTTATTTAGTAACGTATTGTTTAGCCTCCACATGTTTGTGTTTTTTACATTTTTTTCCCTGTAATTGATTTCTAATCTCATAGCGTTGTGGTCAGAAAAGATGTTTGATATGATTTCAATTTTCTTAAATTTACTGAGGCTTGATTTGTGACCCAAGATATGATCTATCCTGGAGAATGTTCTGTGCACACTTGAGAAGAAAGTGTAATCTGCTGTTTTTGGATGGAATGTCCTACAAATATCAGTTAAATCTATCTGGTCTATTGTGTCATTTAAAGCCTGTGTTTTCATTAATTTTCTGTTTGGATGATCTGTCCATTGGTGTAAGTGAGGTGTTAAAGTCCCCCACTATTATTGTGTTACTGTCAAGTTCCTCTTTTATAGCTGTTAGCAGTTGCCTTATGTATTGAGGTGCTCCTGTGTTGGGTTCATATATATTTATAATTGTGGTATCTTCTTCTTGGATTGATCCCTTGATCACTACGTAGTGTCCTTCCTTGTCTCTTGTAACATTCTTTATTGAAAGTCTATTTTATCTGATATGAGTATCGCTACTTCAGCTTTCTTTTGATTTCCATTTGCATGGAATATCTTTCTCCATCCCCTCACTTTCAGTCTGTATGTGTCCCTAGGTCTGAAGTGGGTCTCTTTTAGACAGCATATAGATGGGTCTTGTTTTTGTATCTGTTCAGCAAGCCTGTGTCTTTTGGTTGGAGCATTTAATCCATTCAATTTACCTTAAGTTACCATTTAAGGTAATTATTGATATGTATGTTCCCTTTACCATTCTCTTAATTGTTTTGGGTTTGTTTTTTAGGTCCTTTTCTTCTCTTGTGTTTCGCACTTAGAGAAGTTCCTTTAGCATTTGTTGTAGAGCTGGTGTGGTGGTGCTGAATTCTCTTTGCTTTTGCTTCTCTGTAAAGCTTTTGACTTCTCCATCAAATCTGAGTGAGATCCTTGCTGGGTAGAGTAATCTTGGTTGTAGGTTCTTCCCTTTCATCACTTTAAGTATATCATGCCACTCCCTTCTGGCTTGTAGAGTTTCTGCTGAGAAATCAGCTGTTAACTTTATGGGAGTTCCCTTATATATTATTTATTGTTTTTTCCTTGTTGCTTTCAATAATTTGTCTTTAATTTTTGTCAGTTGGTTACTATGTTTCTCCTTGGGTTTATCCTGCCTGGAACTCTCTGTGCTTACTGGCCTTTGGTGACTATTTCCTTTCCCATGTTAGGGAAGTTTTTGACTATAATCTCTTCAAATATTTTCTCCGGTCATTTCTCTCTCTCTTCTCCTTCTGGGACCCCTATACTGTGAACGTTGTTGTGTTTAATGTTGTCCCAGAGGTCTCTTAGGCTGTCTTCATTTCTTTTCATTCTTTTTTCTTTATTCTGTTCCACGACAGTGAATTCCACCATTCTGTCTTCCAGGTCACTTATCTGTTCTTCTGCCTCAGTTATTCTGCTATTGATCCCTTCTAGTGTTTTTTTCATTTCAGTTATTATATTGTTCATCTTTGTTTGTTCTTTAATTCTTCTAGGTGTTTGTCCTTTAATTCTTCTACGTCTTTGTTAAACATTTATTGCATCTTCTCAATCTTTGCCTCCATTGTTTTTCCAAGGACCTGGATCATCTTCACTATCATTATTCTGAATTCTTCTTCTGGAAGGTTGCCTATTTCCACTTCATTTAGTTGTTTTTCTGGGGTTTTATCTTCTTCCTTCATATGGTACATAGCCCTCTGCCTTTTCATCTTGTCTATCTTTCTATGAATGTGGTTTTTGTTCCACAGGCTGCAGGATTGTAGTTCTTCTTGCTTCTGCTGTCTGCCCTCTGGTGGATGAAGCTATCTAAGAGGCTTATGCAAGTTTCTAATTCATTCCTATATTGATACATTAATGACAATGAACATTTTCAGAACTGTATCAGTCAGGGTTCAAGAGAGAAATATTAAGAGGTTTATTGCAAGGCATTGTGTTATGTGATTGTGGAGCTGACTAGTCAAGTCTGAAATCCATAGGACAAGCTGGGAATTCTAGAATAGGCTGCAGCTCCTGTCCCCAGGCAGAATTCCTTTTTCAGGGAAGCCTCAATGCTGCTTTCAAGGTCTTCCAACTGACTGAATCCAGCTCAGCCAGATGAACTAGGAAAATCTCCCTTAACTAAGGTCAACTAATTATGGACTTGAGTCACATCTACAAAATACCTGCACAGCAACACCTGGAGGAGTGTTTGGTTGAATAACTGGGGGCTGTAGCCTCTCCAAGTCCACGCATCAAAAGATCATCTCAGGAACCTTCCCTGATCGTCATGACATTCGTTTCTTCTGTGTTCCTATTTGCATATGAAAAGTGGGAAATAATTTATTTAGAAATATTCTATTGGATAAATAAGATGTTTTCATCATTTAAGTGGGCTTTGTTTCCATTGGTGTGAAACCATGTGGCACCATGTATTGGTGTTTCCTTGGTTTGTGGTCATCTTACGATGCCTTTCTCTCTCCTCATGGTCCTGGCATAAGTATCTCCAGTTTATATTAACCCTGAGCTCAGTCACTTTATCTGAAAAGGAGGACAGTTACAGTACTGATCTCCATTCCAGATTGGAGGATTAACGGAATGAGTTAAATCACTTAGCACGATGGCGTGTCTGGCATGCAATGAGCAACATACTTTAATAGTAGAAGTTGTTCTTCTTTCCCTCTGTTACTTTTTTCTGGCCATGAACATGCCCTTGAGTGACAGGTCCTCTGAAGCAGACACCCAGAGGTTCTGATGTTGCATTTGGAAGAATTCAAAAATTGACATTTATCCATCCCCTTCTAATGCAAAAGGTATCATTTTCAAAGACCTGTTTCCCAACATCTTTCTGAGGTGCTGGAGATTCACACAGCCTCCAGGGTGGTGGCTGGAAGAGCTTTTGAATGTTCACTGTGGCTTAGCTGCTAGGCCAGGTGGTCGGCCTTTCACTTGATGTGGTCATGCTACTCATAAGCTCTCAGTAGGTTCAAAGACCTTTCTAAGCTTAAAGCCAGTTTTTCTAGGTAGCTTCCTTTTGAGGTAAATAAGTATGTTTTATTATCATCTCGTTATGAAGGAAGATACTAAGATGCCAAGAAAGGGCATTTCCCCTGTCTCAGCTCTGGAATTAGCGATGAGCTGTTCCAGGTGTCCAGACCCTCACCTGCCCGGTTGTGGAGGAAACTGGCTGGTACTGAACACTGAACTCTATCTTCGTTCTCAGTGGGCACCAACACCCGATCCTAGGTGAGGTGGTCAGGAAAATCTCCCATCTTCTTCCCCAGTTCTCTTTTCCTGGCAGGAAAGCCAATTTCTTCTGCCAGCAGTGATATTTGCCTCATTTGCTTTTAGGAGAGGGTGGCAAAATTTCTTCTGGGAAGACAGTAGCAGTTGCTGCCTTGCAAATAGTAGGCAAAAGCTCTCAGCATCCCCAGAGTCACCTCTTTGCAGAAACACTCCGAGCTGTTTGGAGGCGTGGGAGGGGGAGGGGTTGTGACGAGGGGGAGGAGATTGTTTTCTTTCCACATCCACCTCTGTCAGCTGCCCACAGCCATCTGGTGGGGATGGTGTATGCGTTGTCCCCTACACAGGCGGATAGAATCACGCCTCATGCTCTGAAGTCTCCAAGAAAAGTTGTCATTTCAGAGATATGGCCCATGTATGTGGAGCCAGCCTGGCAGGTCCTCTTGCTGTACCCACGTCCTTTTCCCCAGCCCAGTCCTGCCTCACCTGCAAGAGCGTGAAGTCCTCAGGTCCCGTCTGCATCTCCACGCTTCCCCGAGGAAGGCTCGAGGCGAAGCACCTGCTCGGCAAACGCTGCTTGAATGCGTGAATGAATGGATCCACTAAAGGCTTTCTAGGTTCGTCTAAAGGAATAGATAGTCGAGACGTTTCTCAGGACTCAGAGCTACCAGGAGCAAGAATTCAGAAATGGGGCTTCCCTGGTGGCGCAGTGGTTGAGAGTCCGCCTGCCGATGCAGGGGACACGGGTTCGTGCCCCGGTCCGGGAAGATCCCACATGCCGCGGCGCGGCTGGGCCCGTGAGCCATGGCCACTGAGCCTGCGCGTCCGGAGCCTGTGCTCCGCAACGGGAGAGGCCACAACAGTGAGAGGCCCGCGTACCAAAAAAAAAAAAAAAAAAAGAATTCAGAAATGGTTGTCTCAGTGAAGTGCCCGATAACGGAAGAGTGTTTCTGATTTACATAAGAGGATGCAGACGTGGACCAAGTGCCTAGAAATGGCATCTGTATTGTAAGAAGATGCTTCTTCTCCTCTGATGAGTAGATGTTTGATTGGATTTTGGTACCCTTACAATGGAATGTTGTATGTATTGAGATCATGAAAATATGATAATGAGAATGAAAATGTTGAGACAATGAAAATGAAATAGGATCATGAAAATATCCTGCTTTTCACTTAAAGGATGTTATTAGGTAAATGCCCACCTCAATCTAGCAGGTAGGACTAAGAATCCAGATTCAGTATTGAGTAAATGTTGTCTAGGAGTTGATGGAAGGTACCATGAGGAAAAATCATGAGATCGGATCAAAAAGGCCACTCTGTTAAATGCTAATCTGAACAATGAATTTGTGAAATCATCTCAGTAATTTATTCAAATCAACCGTCTTATAAATCGGGTTGAGATCGCAGATGGAGACCATTTCCTGAATTCTGACTCGGAAGGTTTCACATATGTGCTTATGGCCAGAGGTAAGTAGATAGAGGAAATATTTCACCTTCAGAACCTTTATCTTGAAGGTAGCTCAGGTATGTGGGTGAAGTCGGAAAGTCAAAGTGAAACTCTCTTGCCTGTGGTGAATTATATGAGAAACTGCTGATTTTAATCATGGCTTTTTTTAAAACAGATCAAATATTCAAGAGTCTATCACGCGTTCCCACCATTAGCTAAACTCATGTTTACTGCTCACTCCTCTAAGCGCTGCATGTGTATTGACTTATTTAATTCTGGAAGCAGTCTGGGAGGAAGTCATTCTCAGTCTTTTGTAAGATAAGGGCCTGGGAGTGTGTATGGGGGGTGATGACACGGCCGCTGAGCTCTGCCCCTGTGATGCACGGAGGGGCCTGTTGGAGTTCATATCTGGCCTATCGGAATACGTTCTTTCAGGGAAATTATGAAAAGCAGCATTAGGTGACACTCAGATATTGGTGGGATATCCACAAACACAAAATCGGGGCAGGCCGTGCCTGCTTCAGCTTTGGAAAGCTGTTTATAAGAATGGTCAGATGTGGGGTAGCTTCTGAAACAAAACCTCTAAACCAGAGAAACAGGATTCATCACAACTCAGGGCCGAATAAACCTCGATGATGCTGTTAACTAACAGTTTCAAAAAGGAAGACCTGATTGAGAGAAAGAGGCGTTTATATTTGGGGTTTGTTCGGACTGCAACCCGGGAAGCACAGGTTCAAGAAGCATCTGAATTGTGTTCTGCTGGATCACAGAATAAATGGAGGAATATATAAAGGCAAAACCCACAAGGCCACCGTTACTTATATAAGCTGTTTGTTAAGAATTATCCCTGGAGCTGGCAAGAAATGAGGATGCTTTCTAAGCGAGGGGGGTTGGGGTCTGAAAGGGTTACATAGTTGCAAGGGGGGATCTTGAGGCCACACGGTTGCAGCTGGTGGGCGTTGATCTAAAACAGCTGGCGGTGTCCTTGGGAGGTTGTGTTCTGGTTCAGAAAATTCAAGTTCTCAGCAGTGCGGAAAGGTGTCTATGAGCCCGTCCTCAATGGCCACCGGGCTCCACTTTGCGTGCCTGAACCAGGCTTACACCATTGTAATTTCAATCTGTCATCAGTGCCGAGGGGTGGGGACCCAGACTGTCCCCCATCCCCCATCCCCCATCCCTGGCTGCAGCCCAGCTTTCTCCAGCTCCTGACTTACAGGGAAATGCTTGCCCCTCGTTGGGATGTAAGAGTTTTGGCGTCTTTTTGACATTTGTTCAAATTCAGCCAGGCATTATTGAAGTTTTTCTGGAATTTTGCACAGTATTCTTTCATTTATTTTAACACCTCATTTGTGTTCCAAATGAGGAGACTCACTGTGTTTTTGTTCCTGATTTTCTTTGCATTTCTGTATCCCCCTCCCTTTAAATAAATGCAAGTGGAGGGAAAGAGATGAGAGAAGCTGAAATCTAGAGAAATGCCATGGATGTACCAACTGTACCTAAATGAAAAAACAGAGCCCCTGAAGATGCTCTCTCGGTGTTGCTTACACTGGTCTATGTCACATTCACACAGCACAGCTCACGGCATAGGAACTGAGTTTTTTTTCTGGAAGGCATACAAGAACAATAAACAAAGGGTGTTAAATAATAATGGCTTATATAAACCTAAGAACAGCCTTTACGATAAGTGTCGGGTATAATGTGCTGGATGAGAGTTCCAACAAATCCAGACTTCAGGCGATAGGAGCTCTCTCCTCAGTTTAGTACTGCAGTCCTAACAGTTCATTTTGTCACACATGTCAAGGAGGGTCATGCAGCAACGTGCTAGTAGAAGGCCTAAGGATGCAAAGTTCACGTGACACGAGAGGAAGAGCCATCCTGAGAGGGGACGGTGCTCACGAGTCCACTGGAACTGCTCCAGCAACCTCCCCACCCCACCCTGGACAAGTGCGCTCACTGCCCCAGTGACCGTGGGCACAGTAATTGTGTCACACCCAGAGGGTGCATCTCAGGATGCCGCAGAGCAGGAGCGGTGTGGGGACTTAAGGATGTCGTGAGTAGGAGGTAGAAGGAGAGTCAAGTCCAGGGCTCTCAGTAAGAGCAAAGGGACCACCCACCAAGTCTCAGTGTCAAGGTCGCCGACATCAGGGCCGACTTAAGAGTCTGCTCATCACAGCCACGCGGTCACACATGAGGAACCTTGGGTGGACAGCATAAGTATGTAAACATGTTCACTCTCAGTAGAAGCCAAGGAAAGGCAAATAAAAATGGAAAGTAACTTCCCACTCACCAATATGGCGGAGATTAGAAAGGAAAGATAATGGCCAGGGTCTGTGAGGGCATCAGGGAACCTTGGCTCACGCCAGGGGTAGAAGTGGAGCTGGTATGAAACTCATTCATTGCCCTCCCAGAAATATAAAAATACATATACAGTAGTATTGAAAACTATAACTCTCATCATTTTTACTGCCCAGGAATGGCAAATGATAGCAACTTAAGTATCTTTATGGTGGCAAAACGGTACAATGACTTACGTTGTATCCATCCATACAGTAAGATGCACTGTGGTGATTAAAAAGGAAAGTACACATAGAGGAGTATTCAAGGACTAGAAGGATGCTCAGAATAGATTTGTGGGAGGCAGATGATGGGCCCCACCCCACCCCAAAGGTATCCACAGCTGCCCTGGGACCTGTGAATATGTTGTGCTTCAGGGTAAAGGGGATTAAGGTTGCAGATGAAACTAAAGTGATCAGTTGAAACATGAGAGGGGAAGATGATCTTGGAGCATCTGAGTGGGCCCAGGGCACTCACAAAGGCCTTTATAGGCGAAAGCAGGAGGCAGGAGAGTCCAAAGTGGAGGGATGCTATGTGAGAGAGACTCGATGGACCACTGCTGGTTTTGGACATGGAAGTGGTCCAGGACTCTGCTGATACCTTGATTTCAGACCAGTGAGACCCACGTTGAGCTTCTGACCTCCAGAACTGTTAATCTATTAAACTGGCTTTGTTTTTAGTTACCAAGTTTGTGGTAATTTGTCACAGCAACAATAGGGAATGAACACAACATTGTTCAGTGAAAACTGTCTAGTTTTGTGTTGTGTACCCTGAAGAATGAGTTAAAAATATAAAATACATATACAAACACACATGCACAGACACAGCAGAAGAGTCTGAAATGTTATACAAAATGGCTAAATTTAATTGTGGTTCTATCCAGGTGGTGACGTTACCCTTGATTTATGTTATTTTTGGATATTTTATTATCTGCATTTTCTGCAGTACTACTTTGTAATCAGAAAAAAAAAATGTTTTGTTAAAATGTTGTAGAGATCTCTCAGCAAACCCTACTCTAAATTTGCAGTATGCATCCTTCACAGAGAAACTTTACTTTGTCATTTGTTTAAAGGTGGAGCTGTTGCTCTGGGGATTTTCTTTCTTGTAGGATAATATTTTCCCCAAATCATAGACAACTGGTCATTGATAGTCATGTAAAAACCCAAACAAATATCTTTCACTGCAGGGTGTTCTCAGGTAAGTACTTCAGATTTTTAGTACATTACAGGGACATAGTTGTTACTACTCCAAGTGTAGTCCCACATCTTGACAATGTGCCAATTCATTCTTTAAAAGTTTATTGCCGGGCTTCCCTGGTGGCGCAGTGGTTGAGAGTCCGCCTGCCGATGCAGGGGACACGGGTTCGTGCCCCGGTCTGGGAAGATCCCACATGCCGCGGAGCGGCTGGGCCCGTGAGCCATGGCCGCTGAGCCTGCGCGTCCGGAGCCTGTGCTCCACAATGGGAGAGGCCACAACAGGGAGAGGCCCGCGTACCGCAAAAACAAACAAACAAAAAAAGATTAATTATCATAGCTTTCCTTCAGCCACTGCATTTTGGAAATGTCAGAAATTACATCTCAGTGAATAGTCTTGATTTTCTATGGGTAGAGAAAGAAGAGTGACTCCATTTTGGAGGTGGCAGTGGCCAGGATAATCACCTTACCTCTCAGTTTCGGCTGGGGTGATGCCATAGAAAGGGTATCTGGGGAAAAGACAGTGCTTCAGAGAGATTGTGCCAGTGATTCGGTTACTGTCAGGTCACGCCAAGGGAAATAACTCTCAGACCATCAAAGTGGTGAGAGGCAGGCACGTTCTCGAAGAAGGCCAGAGCAGTCATTTTGTAAAAGTTAAAATGCAATTTAAAGCCTTGGGAGGTTAAGTTATTTGGTAGAAGCACAAAAACATCACGAGGAAGCCTTGTTGTTTATTTGCAGTTTTTGCTTGTACGGTTCAGTTTTGATGGTTTTGATTAGTCTCTGATATTTGGAGAGCATATTGTCATTATCAGAGCAGAAGTGTCCTTAGTGAGAAACAAAGCATCTAAAACGAGCAAAATGGTAGGGAGGAAAGACCCTAAGTTTTGAGAGGTGGGTTAGGTAAGTGTGAAAGAGTTCTGACTCCAGGCTTGCCAAGGGCTGAGAGGGGTCGTGAATGTGTGAGAGATTCTTAATGAACAGATGGTAGACAAGGCTGGGCCAGGGCTCGTCAAAAGTAACTCCTCCAAATTCCTGAGAGAGCCAAGGAACAGAACATCTTTGCATCGTTTAATTTTTTAAATTTATGAAATATTTCATAATTACAGAAAAGTACAGAGAAAAAGATGACCCACGCCAGCATGGCCACTGATCCCTATCAAAGCGCAGTGTTTGGCCACATGTACTTCAGATGGTTTAAAATGAGGACAATTACAGACACATTTGAGCCCCTCTGTAAGGTCTCCCTCTCCTTTCCCCACCTCTCCCTTTACATTCCCGGAGAAGGGTGTGGTGTTTCTTCTTCCCATGAGTGTTTTTTGTTTAAATCATTTTGTTACTGAGGTATGTATTTGTAGATTATTGATAATATTTGCAGGGGGTTGGACGGTGGTCTCCAAAAGATATGCCCACATCTTAACCCCTGGAACCTGTGAATGTAGCTTTATTTGGGAAAAGGGTCTTTACCAATGCAATTAAATTAAAGATATGGAGAAGTGATGACCCTGGATTATCCAGCAGGTCCTAAGTCCAGTGGCGAGTGTGTTTATAAGAGAGAGAGAGGAGAAGGCTGATGGAGTTTGAGGCAGATGTGGGAGAAAAGCAGCTACAAGCCAAGGAATTCCTGGAGCCTAATCTTTATGATTTGGTCTTTTCAATAAATCTTGTGTAGGAAATCCTTTCCCACCCTAGTCACAGCATCTTGCTCTGATATTTCCTTTAAATGTTTTAATGCATTTGCTTTCCATGCCTAGGTTTTTAATAGACCTTGAATTATTTCTGTATATGATGAGAGTGATGGATATAATATCTTCCATATGGGGGATCAATTGTTTCATACTTACTGAAAAGACCAGTGTGTGTCCGGGCTCCCTGAAGCCCTGGGCTGCTTGCCTAGTCCCTCCACCTAATTGGCCGTCGTTTTGTAACAGTTGCTGTTATCAGATAGGCAAGTCTCACCCTTACTACGGCTTTTCTTCTTCAGAAACGTCTTCATTGGGCTTCCCTCGTGGTGCAGTGGTTGGGAGTCCGCCTGCCAATGCAGGGGACGCGGGTTCGTGCCCCGGTCCGGGAAGATCCTACATACCGCGGAGCGGCTGGGCCCGTGAGCCATGCCCGCAGAGCCTGCGCGTCTGGAGCCTGTGCTCCGCAACGCGAGAGGCCACAACAGTGAAAAGCCCGCGTACTGCAAACAAAAAACAAAACAAAAAAAAAGAAATGTCTTCATTATCTTGGCTCTTTGCTCTTCTTTTTTTTTTTAATTGAACGATAGTTGATTTACAATATTGTCTTAGTTTCAGGTGTACAGCAAAGTGATCCAGATTTTTCAGATTTTTTCCATTATAGGCTATTACAAGATACTGAACTCTTTATGGATTTTAAAATATGTATGTTTAATTATGAGAAAAACCCTGTTGATTTTTAAAAATTGGAGTTTCTTTGTTTTAGATCAAGTCTGATATATTTATGAGTCTTTCTATCTAAGGACAGGGCATATGTCTCTATTATTCAAAACCTTCTTGTGTATGTCCTTCAGTGACGTTTATTGTTTCCTCCATAAAAGTCTTGCCCATACTTTTTAAGATGTATTCCTTTGCATCTTGCAGTGTATGCTACCACTTTTGGGGCCTTTTTTTCCTAATAAATTTTGCACTTGGTTATTACTTGTTTATTCTAAAGCTATAGCTGAACTCTTTAGTAGTTTTGCTTGCATTTTTAATGGTGAGACATTTCCTACAAATAAGGAATTTTGTAGAATTGTTATCTCTAACTTTCCACTTTTTATACCACTTACTTCTTTTCCTCTCTTTAACTGCATTGGTTAGGTGCCTGATACAAGGTTGAAGAAAAGGACTGTTATTAGTTATCCTTGATGTGGGGCATTCTTGTCCCTGACTTAAGTGGGAGTGTGAGTTAATAACTTAAGCTATATTGAGTGCATGGGAGAGGACTTTTTATTTTTCTCAGCCTTGCACTGTGGTGGTGAGACACGTAAGAAGAGACACATAGAAACACACTGCTGGGAATTCCCTGGAGATGCAGTGGTTAGGACTCTGCGCTTCCACTGCAGGGGGCACAGGTTTGATCCCTGGTGGGGGAAATAAGATCCTGCATAACCACGCAGAGACAAAAAACAAAACAAAACAACAACAACAAAAAAACACAAAACACTGCAAGGAGGGCTTCTAGAAAAATCGTTTTTTGGCACCTACTGAGATGGTGATCTCAGGCTACCTGTATGAAACAGCATGGGACTTTTTAATTTTATTTATGTATTTTTGGCTGCGTTGGGTCTTCGTTGCTGTGTGCGGGCTTTCTCTAGTTGCGGCGAGCGGGGGCCACTCTTCGTTGCGGTGCGCGGGCTTCTCATTGCGGTGGCTTCTCTTGTTGTGGAGCATGGGCTCTAGGCGCACAGGCTTCAGTAGTTGTGGCTCGCGGGCTCAGTAGTTGTGGCACACGGCCTTAGTTGCTCCACAGCATGTGGGATCTTCCCGGATCAGGGCTTGAACCCGTGTCCCCTGCATTGGCAGGCGGATTCTTAAGCACTGCGCCACCAGGGAAGCCCCAGCATGTGACTTTTGAATACCCACTGGTTGTTCATGATAATCACATTAATATGTGAGCACTTTACCCAGAAAAAAGTGGTAGACAGGGCTTCCCTGGTGGCGCAGTGGTTGGGAGTCCGCCTGCCAATGCAGGGGACGCGGGTGCGTGCCCCGGTCCGGGAAGGTCCCACATCCCGCATGCCGCGGAGCGGCTGGGCCCGTGAGCCGTGGCCTCTGAGCCTGCGCGTCCGGAGCCTGTGCTCCGCAGCGGGGGAGGCCACAACAGTGAGAGGCCCGCGTACCGCAAAAAAAAAAAAAAAAAAAAAAAAAAAAAGTGGTAGACAGTGTTCATGAACTTGGAGGGAGGGAAGTGAGTATTTCCCTGCGCCGTGGGCGGGACCGTGGGCTTGTGATGCTCTGCATCTGAAGCGAGGTGGGGAAAGCAGCCCAGGATGCTCTCCTCTCTCGTGGTCTCTGAAAAGAGGGGAAGTGGTTAAGCCCATGAGAGGCTAATGGTGCCTAAACCTTCTCCATAATATTTTAAACTGTGAGTTGGAGCTTAAAACACATTTTTTTAAAGCTGAGGCCTGTATAACTTTTCAAACTTCAAAATGAGCATCTTTCAAAACCTGCTGATCTGGGTCCATAATGTAATTTGAATGTTTACAATATAAAATTATTCAGTCTATTATAGACATATAAGTATAAACAAAATTTCCTTCTAACTATAATTTCTCAGCAGTCAATGATAGCGTCATCAATACGATTTTGGTCCAGGATGTAACGTCCTGCTGAAGCTATTATGCATCCGTTCCTTAGAAGATGCAAATGTAAACAGACATCTCTTTATGTCGGAAATAGCGAGGTTCCCCCAACCAGATCGCTTCCAAGGTAACTGCAGTTTGTTGCTTGACCAACAGGCAGGAGTCCAGCAAGTCCTGACTCTTTGCTTCTGTCCACGCTGAAGAGACTAGCTCCCTGAGGAGAGAGAGAATTTGAAGAAGGGCTCCCAGTACCATCTTATACTCTTTAGCTCAAATGGGCAAGTCTTCCTTGTGAAAAAAGAAATCAGAAAGAGCTTCATGGTGAAAAGAAAGCTTGCCAACCACTGATTCCAGGGGAGAAGCTGTTTCTTGCCCAATGGCATGAATTATCTCTTCCAGGTTTCTGTTGTCTCTGGGACACCCCTGGGGCAGACTTGAACTTTTAAGGCACCGTGTTTCCTCAAGAAACCGCCTTTCCTCTGCTCTGTCACGAGAACCTAATCTGGCTGTTTAGCTGAGTCAAAGCGTAGGACCCTGCAGACAGCTATTTCAAGCCACTGGCTTTCGCTTCTGTCTGGACTGTTTCTTCATCTTTATCCTCAAAATCCTATCCGCTCGTCAGTCTGTGCTCAAATACAGGTTTGTCCTTGAGGCCTGGAATGGCTTCCTCCCCTTCACTAATTTTTATTTTCTCATTCCCTCTCTCTCTTCCCCTCCCGGCTGTTCCACATGATATGTTTCTACCTCATTTTTGAGGAGCAGAGCAAGGGCTTTGGAGGCAGACCTCGGTTCACATCCCTCTCTGAGTCTCACTGCATGGACCTGATGGGCAGCTTTCTCAATTTCCCATCAATGAAACAGGGAAAATGATGCCAATGTCACCATATTTGTGAAAAATGAGATATGCATATGAATCATTTGATATGGCATCTACCAAACAGCTGGGCCTCAATAATCTATTATATCCCTCCTTTTTTTATAGTTAATTTACAATGTTGTGTTAATTTCTACTGTACAGCACAGTGATTCAGTTATACATACATATACATTTTTTCATATTCTTTTCCATTATGGTTTATCATAGGATCTGTTTTATTTCCACTTAGCTGCTGGTTGTTTAATAACATTTTGATTCATGGGTGTTGAGACTGCATCTTATAAAACTTTGTATCCTCCTGAACCAAAGATAGTGTCTTGGGTGTATCAGACAGTCAGTAGGAGTTGTTGAATTAAGCTGCTCAGAAGAGAAACAGAGAAGAAATAAAAGGAGATAAACTCAAAATGGACTAAAGCCCTAAATGTAAGATCTGAAACCATAAAACTCCTAGAAGAGAACACAGGTGGAACACTCTTTGACATAAATTGTAGCAATATTTTTTGGATCTGTCTCCTAAGGCAAAAGAAATAAAAGCAAAAATAAACAAGTGAGACCTAATTAAATTTAAAAGCTTTTGCCCAGCGAAGGAAACCAGCAACAAGACAAGAGAACAACCTACTGAATGGGAGAAGATATTTGCAAACTGTATGACCGATAAGGGGTTAATATCCAACATATGTAAACAGATCATACAACTCAACATCAAAAAAAAGAAAACAATTAGAAGTTGGGTAGAAGGACCGAATAAACATGTTTCCAAAGGGGAAACGCAGATGGCCAACAGGTACATGAAAGGATGCTTAGCATCACTGATCATTGGGAAAATGCAAATCAAAACCACAATGAGATATCGCCTTACACCTGTCAGAATGGCCGTCCTCAAGAAGAACACAAATGACAAATGCTAGGGAGGGTGTGGGGAAAAGGGAACCCCATGCACTGTGAGTGGGGATGTAAATTGGTACAGCCGCTGCAGAAAGCAGTATGGAGGTTTCTCAAAAAAAAAAAAGGAAAAATAGGAATAGAACTACCATGTGACCCAGCAATTCCACTCCAGTGTATATATCTGAAAAAAAGACACTAATTCAAAAAGATACATGCACCCCAAAGTTCATAGCAGCCTTATGTGAAATTGCCAAGATGTGGAAGCAACCTAAGTGTCCATCAACAGATGAATGGATAAAGAAGATATGGTGTATATATATATATATATATATATATATATATATATATATATATACACACACACACACAATGGAATACTATTCAGCCATAAAAAAGGAATGAAATTTTGCCATTTGCAGCAACATGGATGGACTTGGAGGGCATTATGCTGCGTGAAGTGGGTCAGACAGAGAAGGACAGATGCTGTATGATATTACTTGTACGTGGAGTCTAAAGAATACAACAAACTAGTGAATATGACAAAGGAGAAGAAGACTCATGATATAGAGAACGGGCTGGTGGTTACCAGTAGGGAGAGGGAAGCGGGGAAGGGCAGTATCAGGGTAGGGGGTTAAGAGGTACAAACTATTAGGTGTAAAATAAGCTACAAGGATATATTGTACAACACGGAGAATACAGCCAATATTTTATAACAACTTTAAATGGAGTATAACCTTTAAAAATTGCAAATCAGGGGCTTCCCTGGTGGCGCAGTGGTTGAGAGTCCTCCTGCCGATGCAGTGGACACGGGTTCGTGCCCCGGTCCGGGAGGATCCTGCGTGCTGTGGAGCGGCTGGGTCCATGAGCCAAGGCCGCTGGGCCTGCACGTCCGGAGCCTGTGCTCCGCAACGGGAGAGGCCACGGCAGTGAGAGGCCCGCGTACCGCAAAAGAAAAAAAAAATTGCAAATCACTATATTGTACACCTGTAACTTACATAACATTGTACAGCAACTATACTTCATTTAAAAAAAAGGCACATAATCAACATTCTGGATTTTCACTTCTTACTCTTCAATTGAGAAGATAGCAGCAGGTCTCAAGGTCTAAATACCAAGGAGTATTTTAGACCAGGACTACTGTGTACTGAGCCCTAACAATTCTTATGCTACCTTGTTACCAGAAAGGATCTCAGAGCCACTGTGACCTCACCTAAAAACCTTAAAATTCTGTCTCCTTTTCTTTTGCTACATAGGACTAGTGGTACGACTGGCAAACTTGTTATAAGATCTATAGGATAGATACTGGTAGTATATCAATGCTGATTTTCTGCTTTTGATAATTGCAATGTGGTAAGGCAGGTATTTGGGAAGAGGGGGTTATTATGTCTCTCACTCACTTTCCAACGCTTCAGAAAAAACATACTGTGCTTAAGACAGAGAGAGACTGATGGAGCAAACGTGATAAAATGTCAGTATTTGGGAATCTCCTTGAGGGCTCTGTGAGTATTCTTTGTACTAGTTTTACAGCTTTTCGGTAAGGCTGAAATTATCTCAAAAGACAGAATTGAAAACAATAGCTCTTTGAGAGTATATGTTTGCATCTTACTTGACCAGGTGAGGGAGTTACCAAACCAAATTATAGTTCTCTCGCTTCTTCCTAAAGGAAATGCTAATTATGACATTGGCTAAGCCTGATTCAAAACTTTTGAGACAGTCAGCTCTTCAGGGTCTGAGGCATTTCTGCTGCTCACCTGCAGTTTGAGTCCCACCATCCCTTATCCTGCTTAGATGGAGTGTCATCCTGGAGTTTGTTCTACATCGATCAGGGACAAGTACAGAGGCTTTGCTTGACCAGCAATGTCTGAAGTGGGTGCATTCATGGAGCTGGGGACACGGTCACCTTGGAAAAGATCAGCTTTGACAAACAACGCTTTAACGACACGCTTGCTTAACGGACTAGCATCGGGCTGGATTGTTTTCCAGAGGACTGGTCAGAATTGTTTGACTCTGTAACAAACTTGTACTTGGGTGGAGGGGGCGGGGGACGAGATAATGCTATAGATTTATTATATTTTTACGAAGAATAAAAGATAAATATTGGAACAGCTCTTTGCAAAGGCGGACTAAATTATATGTTTAATTGTAAATAAAATTGGCTTTTCTATAATTTTCCTTACAATATTACTAGTCTGTCAGATTTCCCTTCCGTAGCAAACAGAGGACTCTGGGAATGACTTTAGGAGGTCACTGCATGCCCCTAAATTGTGGTCCAGCTAGAATTCAAGCATTTCTGCCAGACCCATGGGAGCAGCCTTTTTGATGGGCAGCTCCAGACAATAAGGGAGAAGAGATTTGAGTCAAACTTGGTGTGATAGAGACACCCCAGATTTATAGATGAGAGAATTTCTAATGCAGCTGCCCTCACCCGCGTCCTCATCCATTAATCTCGGGGCCTCTCCTGCCTTCTCCACACACACCCTCCACCAGGTGCGGGTCTCACGTCTGGGGACCAAAAGCAGAAAGGCTAGTTTTACAGGTCTGGGAGTGGCATTGGGAGCATAAGGAAGCGCTTTGGGGAACCAACCTAGAAGTGTGACCGAGAGGGTGTGTGTGTGTGTGTGTGCGTACGCGCGCGCTCATGGCGTCATCAGACAGCACAGCACATCACAGCGTGTGTGCGCCGAGGGCCAAGCATGCTGACATCTCAGTGATGCTGGTGAGATCTCAGCCAGGCAGTGACTTTGGCACAGGGGAGGACTCGACACGCCGGGCACTGGCGCTCTGGGATTCCTACATGGCATCGCTGCCATGCACCGATGGCATCAAGGAGCTTCATATAACACCCTGCATAGGAAGGGAGCCAGAGCTGAGGAAGTCACCACGCTGGCAGCTCAGGGATCTGTTCTTGATTACCTGCGAGACAGACGCCTTCTGGAGATTTGCAATTTTGAGAGAGACCGATCCTTCAGTAACCAGCGCAGGACGAGCAGAGAAATAACTCATGTACTACTGCTGTAAAAAACCCAAATGATGGCTTCCCAGGGGGCGCAGTGGTTGAGAGTCCGCCTGCTGATGCAGGGGACGCGGGTTCGTGCACCGGTCCGGGAAGATCCCATATGCCGGGGAGCGGCTGGGCCTGTGAGCCATGGCCACTGAGCCTGCAAACCCCAAATGAAATCCACAATGAACCTACATAATCCACATGTGGGTTAATTGGCAGATTATTTGCATTTCTTACCTTGCTAACTTATAAGGATTGTTATTTTTTTTAATCTCAATTTAAATATATACATTAAAATAAATTTTATTAGATTGCCACAATCGTACTCTAATCTGATATTCGTCAAAGCAATGCAGAGATTCTGAAGCTGGGGTGCACATCAGAATCACCTAGAAAGCTATAAAAATACATATGCCTCGATCCCATCCTGAGAAAGTCAGATTTCAAGATTTGGGATGAAACCAACATACCTCTAGTTAAAAAAATTTTTTTAAGGAGATTTTAGGATTCATTTCCTTGTTGAGTACTAACAATGTAATCCTGTTACATAATATAAAATGTACAATTATAAATGTATGATACTTATACTCTACTTAGATAAAGCCTATAGTTATGATAAAATGTAACAGGTGAATCGTAAAAGGAAATCATAACCGATTATAATACTGTCTTGCATTGTATTGCTGTTTTTATCTTTTCAAAGCCCTTTACAACCATTATCCTGATTTGTTCCTACAGCAATCGCAAAAGAGAGGTGTGAAAAGTCTTTGGGCTGTTCCTTGGAAAAGAGGCAATGATGGGGATGAGGTAGCGATCCAGGGAGAGTCTTACCGGAACGGATCCAGGTAAGTGCGTGTCCCGAGCTTAAATGTGCCGATCTGAACATACTTCTGGTGTTTAGCAGAGATTGCCCAGTAACTACCTGTCTGTTTGTGCTAAACTCTTTTGCAGGAGAATTATAGCCGTTGTAGTTAACTGCCTTTTTAGCATTATGCTCTGTAATTTTAAAGTATTTCCCAAACCCCTACACCTGTAGCCTCCTGCAGTCTCCGCCTGGCATCTAACATCTTTTGAAATCTTTTCCCTTAGGATTCTACTCACAAGAGCGGCTGGTCCAGTTCTGCCAGATGGCAAGCAACTTGCCCAGGTAATCTCCATTTTCATTAGAAAGTCCAGAACTAATTTAGGATAAAGCTTTGCCCATTTAGTGTACGTTAGTCCTTGTTCTTTTGTTTTGTTTTGTTTTTGTTTTGCTGTACGCGGGCCTCTCACTGTTGTGACCTCTCACTGTTGTGGCCTCTCCCGTTGCGGAGCACAGACTCTGGACGCGCAGGCTCAGCGGCCATGGCTCACGGGCCCAGCTGCTCCGCGGCATGTGGGATCTTCCCGGACCGGGGCACAAACCCGCGTCCCCTGCATCGGCAGGCGGACTCTCAACCACTGCGCCACCAGGGAAGCCCAGTCCTTGTTCTTTTAAGATGATTTAGATGTATCCACAGGCCCGTCATTTTTCCTGTTAGTTGTGTGGCTGACATAGATACTCTTATCACAGTGCTTGCATGTTACTGAAAATGTTCCCATAGAATTGAAATTAAATTTGACTATAATTTATAGATTTGCGGATGAATATTTTTGGATTCAACATATTCATTTCCCACGAATATTTCTAAGAGAAAATAAATCAACAGAGATTTTGAACAATGGATATCAAATCAGAATTGCAAGGGAATAATCATCTTTTCATCTTTATTAAGTTTTGCAAGCATTTGGCTGAATATAGTTTTGCTTCCATTGGCATTAAAAAGTCATGGCACTCAACTGGTATTATTTTATGTACATAAATCAGAACAATCAACGATATATGATTATTTGCTACTTCTTTGTATAATCAGTGAAAATTTAATAATTCTACTTCTAAGGGGAAAGCTTAGTATTTCTTTGTAGAAACAATAAAATTAAGTTGCAGCTGTAGAGGCATAAGCATACAGTGGAGAGCAATATTGCCCCCGCCCCCCCCATCTGATCCCCGATAAGACCTGCTGATTCTCCCTCCAAGTGTCTAGAACCTGTTTCCTTCTCTCCATCTTCTCAGACATCGTCTTCCTGGACTACCACCCAGATTCCTAACCACATCTGGGTCTCCCTACTTCTGCCCTTGCTGAATCCCCACCCCAGCCATTTATACAACAGACAAATGATTTCTTTCCCTGTAAATGCAAATGGGATCGTGATTCTTCTCACTCACTGGTTTCCCATTGCACTTGGGATACATCTGAACTTCTTCAGACCCAGGATTTTCTTTCCTTCTCACTCACTGTGGTCTATCCATGCTGGCTTTGGTGTCTGTGACTCAAAATGCTCGCTCACAACTCTTAGCCTGAACGGTCTTCGGTGTGTCCACTTAAATGTCACTTCCTCCTAGAGGTCTTGTCTGGTTGCTCTGCTGTTTTCTTTCCGAGCCTTTATCACGATGTGTAATTGTATTTTCACACATTTGTTTGCTCGTTTAACACAGCTCCATGAGGGCTGGGATCTCTCTGTTTTTGTCCAGAGCAGTGCATGAATGAATACCCAAATGTTTCAGATAAGCGTGGAACTTGGGCAACATGGATGAATCAAAATTACACAACATATCCCCAGACTGGCCCCAATCATCCCAATGGGATTTCCCCAACAAGTCCACTGTAATTTTTTGTCCCTGTGTTTGAGGCGATCTCTGTTCTTCTTCACTCTTGCGTTACTTTGTTTAACTCTTCTGATCTTAGAATGAAGACATTGCAAATGTTTCTGCCGATGCTAATCTCTGAGTTTATTGCTTGCAGTAGAGCATTTATTTTTTTATTTTTACCAAGAGATGTTATGAGTGTGTGCCTGACCTCTTCAGTTACAGAGTAATTAAAGACATGTTTTTTCCTTTTCCTTGGCACTGAGCTCTCGGTGAGATTGAATATATATCTATATACCTATAGAGAGATATTTGAGGGGATGCGTGTAATTTTTATACATATATTCCTCCCCTCCCTTAATTTCTCTTATTGCTTTTGAATGAGGAGGGTCCAAGCTAATTTTTGCATGAAATATATATTTTTAACAAGTTGATTTTTTTTAACATGCTGTAACCATCTGTCAGTCAGTAAGTCTAAAATTCAGATATGTTGAAATTAACATTCTTTTAGAAGAAAATGTAGTCATTTCTTGTAAGACCTTTACACCCCCAAAGGGACTTAGGGTAATTTTGCTTCGAAGCAACACTGACCCCCTGTGGCCAGGGAGTCTTATTAAACAGTTTTTCTTTCCTTTTCTTTTTTTCTTCTTCTTTTTTAAACCAAGTTTTTTCCCTCTAATAATTTCTCTATCATGGAAATTTTTATTTTCAAGCCACAAGGTTTATTTTAACTTAACTGTGATGGTATGGTCAATCTATAATTCTCTCTCACCAAGGCAAAAGTAAAGAAGAGATCCTCTTCTGTCACTTGTGGGGCAGGTGCGGGGCTGTAGAGCCTCAAAGTGCAGGAGATATGGTATTCGGAGTCTGGTCGCTCTAAGTATGTGGCTGTTTACCCCATTTACTGCACTTTTCTCCTATTCCTTCCATTCAATAAATGGGTCAGTCTTATTTATCTCATGAAAACCTTGGAGTCAGCTCTTCTTTAGTTAGCTAAAGTTCATTATTCTCATGCCCCATCAATTTACTTTTCAAAATACCTTGTGTCTGAGTCTCTTCCTCACTTGCATTTTCACCACCTTTGTCTTCAGCTTCCTTGAAGATGACAGTAGCCCCCGAGCGCCTTCTCTTGATTTTAACTCCCTTTTGTTAAAAAAATTGGGGCATAATCAACATACAATGTTATATTAATTTCAGGTGGACAGCGTCATGATTCACTATTTGTATACATTGTGAAATGGTCATCACAATGTCTAGTTAACATCCATCACCATCCATAGTTGCAGAATTTTTTTTCTTGTGATGAGAACTTTTAAGATTTAGTCTCTTAGTGACTGTCACATATGCATTACAGTATTATTAACTCTAGTCACCATGCTGTACAGTACATCCCTAGGACATTTATTTATAGCTGGAAGTTCCCTTCACTCACTTCATCCATCCCCACCCCCCGCTTCTGGCACCCACTGGTCTGTCCTGTTTCTCCTCTTTTGTCATGCTCCACTCCTTGGAAGAGCTACTCCACAGTGTTGTCTGAGGATCAGCTGTTCCTTCTGGGTCTGTGATAACATCAGGCAGCAACTGAGAGTAAGAATTTCAAGGGCTTCCCTGGTGGCGCAGTGGTTGAGAGTCCGCCTGCCGATGCAGGGGATATGGGTTCGTGCCCCGGTCTGGGAAGATCCCACATGCCGCGGAGCGGCTGGGCCCGTGAGCCATGGCCGCTGAGCCTGCGTGTCCGGAGCCTGTGCTCCGCAGCGGGAGAGGCCACAACAGTGAGACGCCCGTGTACTGCAAAAAAAAAAAAAGAATTTCAAAATGTTCATGATCATTTGACAGAGTAATTTTGTGTATATTTGAATCTGATCACAAAAAAATTGGGTTTTGGGGGTAGTCATTGCCTTTTTTTATTCCATGTTCTAGATATCTATTTTTGTTGTATTTTATTGTCTTTTGTAGCAACCCTTCTTAGGCTGGAAATAAACCAGCCCTTCGCTACACGAGGTTCACAGAACACTGTTCTAGTCTAGCCCACTGGACTAATCCCTCTTTATCATCCTTCTTTAGGGGTTATTTCCTTACTCAAAGATTTCCATGCACTTATTTCACAGTGTATCACTTCTAAACTGTCCCTAGGATTTCTGGTGAATTTTAACTTCAGCGTCAGGAAGAAGCTGTCCAGTCTTCTTCTCAAGTCAGTCCCTGGGCTCTCAGGGACCTCTATGCAGATGCTCCTTCAGTTCCGTTCTTTCTTTGCTTATATTCCTGAGCTGCCCACCCCTTGGATCTAACCTAGCATCCCCTTCTTTCTCTGTGACCCGTCCAAATGGGACTATTGCTTCTAGGTCCCCTACATGTTTGCTTCCTGCTTAGAGTTTCCTGTTGTCTCAAACCTTAGTCATCTTCCTGTCCAGTCAGTTCCCATGGCAACCATAACGACAGGTCTTACATTTTTGGAGCGCCTCTTTGTGCAGCTGTTGCTCTCTGCACCTGTGCTTTCTGTGCAAAATCTCCTGTAATCCTCAAACTAGCCCTGCAGGGTAGTTGCTTCTTCATCCCCATTGTATGGGTGAGGAAACCGAGAAACAAGGTGTTAAGTCTCATTCCCGAGGTTGTAAGAGGTGGAGCGTCCATAACACCAAGTCTAAATTGGGTTTTGATCTCTCTGCGAGATAAGTATTATGAACCCTCGTTTAGAGAGGGCCACGGAAACTGGTGCGGAATGGATGTGAACCCATGTCAGTTGTATCAGTTTCCTTGGGCTGCTGTAACAAATCATGACAACCTGGGTGGCTTAAATAACAGGTTTATTGTCTCAGAGTGTTGGAGGCGACAAGTCTGAAGTCAAGGTGTTGAAAGGCTCCTGGAGACTGCAGGAGAGTCTGCTCCATGCCTCTGTGTCTCCCAGCTTCACGTACCAATAGTTGCCAGCAAGCCTTGCATTCCTTGGCTTGTAGCCGCAACACTCTGATGTCCACCTTCATGACCACACGACTTTCTCTTCTCTGTCATTGCTCCCTGTCCTTTCTCTTGTAAGGACACCAGTCACTGGATTTAGGACGACCTCCTCTCAAGACCCTTAACTTCATTACAAGTACAAAGACCCAATGTCCAAATAAGGGCACACTCACGGGTACCCGGATTCGGGGACATGAACATCTCTTTTTGGCGAACATGATTCAACCCACTACAGGGTTTGTCTAACTACACAACACACATTCTTTCCATGCCATGCTGCCTTGTGTCCGTTGCTGTCGTATTTGATGACATGCTCTCCAGACTTGCAGCTGTATGTTTCACAAGGCTTGGTTTTATTTCAACTATTGGTGCTTCAGGACCACACTTTATAGACCATCTGCTGCCCCTCAGTGCCTCTCACAGAGCAGTATGTAAGAAAGTGCTCAGGAGGGAATGACTGGCATCAGAAAGGATGCAAGAGCTGTCCTTGGAATTCTACATCACAGCCACAGAAAGGTAATTGACATCTATGGACAAAGCCATTCTTGGGTGTAAGCACATGAGTGGTATCCCTACACACAAACAAGGAAGCGTGCTGGAAGTCCTGGGGCAGGAACCCATAGTTATTGAGCTTCTACTACATACTCAGCCGTGTCACCCATTTTACTTTATTATTATTTGATTCATACTCAGCCCACTAAAGTTCACAGCAGTAGGGGGGAGAAAATGAAGCAGCTAAAATAGGTAAATTGCAGTTGATTTGGGGATAGTAGGTTAAGGCTAACAAGACTGAAGAAAACAAATTTTTGTGGCTCATTTTGAAAAATAATTCTTGAAAAATAATCGAATCAAGGTATCACAGGTCATATCAATCAAATAAATGCTTTTATTAAAAAGACAAAACTTTGGGACTTCCCTCGTGGCACAGTGGCTAAGAATCCGCCTGCCAAAGCAGGGGACACGGGTTTGAGCCCTGGTCCAGGAAGATCCCACATGCCACGGAGCAACTAAGCCCACAAGCCACAACTACTGAGCCCGCATGCCACAACTACTGAAGCCTGTGTGCCTAGAGCCCATGCTCCACAAGAGAAGCCACCGCAATGAGAAGCTCGTGTACTACAAAGAAGAGTAGCCCCCACTCGCCGCAACTAGAGAAAGCCTGCGTGCAGCAACGAAGACCCAACGCAGCCAAAAATAAATAAATTTATATATATATAAAAAAAAGACAAAACCTTAGCACTGAGAGAAGCTTCGTTTTGTATTGTCACTCCTGGGAAAGCTTTAAAGCTAAATCATAATGAGGCTTATAATCTTAAGCCTCTTAAGAATCTCAGCGATTCTTTCTTTGGTGACTTCACTTCAGGGCAAGTTAGGAATAGTGGAATTAATTCTGAGCACAGCAAAGCCTGACTCAGACTTTCAGAACTCGATTTGCAGTTTAAAACTTCGGTTTTTGTTTGTTTGCTTTTGTTTTTCACTTAGGCCTTGAGAATGTAATGGGAAAAGACAGCACTTTGAACTGAAATGATGTGCAGGGTAATTGGAGCCTGGCTGGTGCGGGCCAGGGGTCCCCGTGAAAGACTCCCCCCGCCGCCCCCCAGCATACTCAGCTTTCCAGCTGTTTTTAAAGTGGATTGTTCCCCAAAGAGAAGGAAGAGTGAATATATCTCAAGTGTAATGATCTGTTAAAAAGAAGCAAAGACTGCCTGTTTTTAAATGACTAAATCTGTGATGAGAAAACAAGATAAGGGAAGGCCTGGTATTCCCTTCGGTTTGCCTGTTTTCATGCGTGATGCTCTATTTCTGGATACATGTTCTTGAACATATCCTATTTTAAAATCCCTCCCCTCCTTTGTGAATTGTCCAAGTTCATCCTGATATCCCAGTAGGGTGGAAATGGGAAGATTGTTTCCTTGTGTTATCTGCGTGGCCACGAAAGGGCTCTTGTTGGTTTACCAACAGCTCCCCCTGGTGGCGTTTCTATGCATTTCATCATTCTAAATAGTTTAAAAATCTCAAGGACAAGATGAGGCTAAATTTGACTTATAAATAATATTTTACTTAGGTTTTCAAGTTGTTGATTTAATTACTCCTCTCTCCTGCTGTATCTGTTGTTTCTGCCTGTCTAAGGCGGGGGAACTGGTCTTCGTTATTCAATTTAGGGTTGAAGTCTGTGGCTTGGAGTGGACTGGGCCTCAGGTTCACGTAGGGTTCGAACACACGTTATTAAGTGACCACTAGGTCAGTGGCAACAGTCTGTGCCAAACCCTTGCACCCGCCTTGTTTTTAAACATTTGAGTAATTTAATTCTAAAATACACTTTTTCAAGACTGAAGTATTTTTCATTGTTGTTATTGTTATTTCAAGGTATAGTATTCCTTTTATCTTTATTTGAACTCAGACTTTTTCACCCAATCCAAAAATGGGCAGAAGACCTAAACAGACACTTCTCCAAAGAAGATATACAGAATGCCAACAAACACATGAAAGAATGCTCAACATCATTAATCATTAGAGAAATGCAAATCAAAACTACAATGAGATATCATCTCACACCAGTCAGAATGGCCATCATCAAAATATCTAGAAACAATAAATGCTGGACAGGGTGTGGAGAAAAGGGAACACTCTTGCACTGCTGGTGGGAATGTGAATTGGTACAGCCACTATGGAGAACAGTATGGAGGTTCCTTAAAAAACTACAAATAGAACTACCATACGACCCAGCAATCCCACTCCTGGGCATATACCCTGAGAAAACCATAATTCAAGAAGAGTCATGTACCAAAATGTTCATTGCAGCTCTATTTACAATAGCCCGGAGGTGGAAACAACCTAAGTGTCCATCATCGGATGAATGGATAAAGAAGATGTGGCACAGATATACAATGAAATATTACTCAGCCATAAAAAGAAACGAAATTGAGCTATTTGTAATGAGGTGGATGGACCTAGAGTCTGTCATACAGAGTGAAGTAAGTCAGAAAGAGAAAGACAAATACCGTATGCTAACACATATATATGGAATTTAAGAAAAAAAAATGTCATGAAGAACCTAGGGGTAAGACGGGAATAAAGACACAGACCTACTAGAGAATGGACTTGAGGATGTGGGGAGGGGGAAGGGTGAGCTGTGACAAAGCGAGAGAGAGGCATTGACATATATACACTACCAAACGTAAGGTAGATAGCTAGTGGGAAGCAGCCGCATAGCACAGGGAGATCAGCTCGGTGCTTTGTGACTGACCGCCTGGAGGGGTGGGATAGGGAGGGTGGGAGGGAGATGCAAGAGGGAGGAGATATGGGGATATATGTATATGTATAACTGATTCACTTTGTTATAAGGCAGAAACTAACACACCATTGTAAAGCAATTATACTCCAATAAAGATGTTAAAAAAATAATAAAAAAATAAATAAAATAAAATGTATATTTTGTGCAATACCTTATAAGCTCACACTGCACTTAAATTCTGTGTGAAATTATTTGGAAATTAAGTTGTTTGAATGAGAAATTCATATATGAGAGGTATAGATTCAGCAAATGACGGCTACCCTAGGCTTTACATCTCTTTTTTTAAAAAAAAAACCCTCCATGTTTTAAGTCAGAGCAATAAAAATCAGAATGAACCCATTTTACATGAGAGGAACATCTGGTTTTGAGCTTGGCTCTACCTCTTGGTATTTTGGTGTTCTCATGACATCGACATTAAAAATGCGGCCTGACAACTTCTTCCTTTTGGCCATCATCTTACTTTCAGGTCACTATGACCACTTTTCCATCTGTCTGTCAAGCGTTTGCCTTATTTGAATAATATAGGCGGTCATTCAGAGATCATTTAAAATATAGTTTTGCCTAGACTATAGTACGTATTTTACTCAGTGACTGCTTAGCTGTAGAAATAATCAGATCTAGGGCAATTAATTTAGAGGCCCAGGACTTATCTGTGTGTGTGTGTGTGTGTGTGTGTGTGCGCGCGCATGTGTGTGAGCAAGCATGCTTATGTGTATTTTAAAATCGTGTTAGGTTTACATGTGTTTTGAACGTATATTCTGAGAAACAATAGAATTTCTTCTAGAAGCAGTAGGTATCAGGTTCCTTAAACTTCTATCGTCGGTTTCTTTCTCATCTGGGCCATAGTTTTTTAAGTGATAAGTTTTTAAGATTTTAAAGATACTTCAACTTGTATTATCTAGCTCTGGTTACTCAAAGAAGTGCTTTGGATTTGCCCTATTGTTTTAGTATAATTAGCTATAACACGTACCGTAACCCCTATCTTTCATAGAACATTTAATATACCATCTGTGACCTTCTGACTTTTGAACTATAAGATTTTGCATACCTGATTTATAATCTGTGATGACTGTATTCTTTTATGAAGAAAAATCTTTGAAAGAAATTTCTAGAACTTTATGAAACTTTGGGTCTTCTAACTAGTATAAGCTTTGCTTGCTTGCTTATTTATTTATTTAAATTGTGGTAAAGTACACATAATATAAAATTACCATCTAAACCATTTTTAAGTGTATTCACATTTTTGTGCAACAGATGGCTAGGACTTTTTCATCTTTTATAAAACTGAAACTATACCCTTCCCCACCCCGCCATGTTGGGGCTTTATTCTGTTTTTTGCGGTACGCGGGCCTCTCACTGTTGTGGCATCTCCCGTTGCGGAGCACAGTCTCCAGACGCGCAGGCTCAGCGGCCATGGCTCATAGGCCCAGCCGCTCCGCGGCATGTGGGATCCTCCCAGACCCGGGCACGAACTCGTGCCCCCTGCATCGGCAGGCGGACTCTCAACCACTGCGCCACCAGGGAAGCCTGGGGCTTTATTCTTTATGGACCTCACAGACGGAGGACTAGGCATGGAGGAGTAGGGCAGTGACTCAATAAGGCAGCTGCTGGGAGAAAGGAGGGAATCAGGTGATGCTAAAAAAAAGCCAATTTACATTATAATCAGCCTCTTGCATCCAACTACTCTCCATGGAAAGCAAATTAATCTTATCCTACTGGTTAATATATCTTTATTTTTATGAACTCTCCTTCCCTTATTGTCCCTCAATTTTGATGATTTTTAATAATCCAATTTCATATATGAGGGAAGAATCAGTGTGATTTGTGCTAGACAGCTTTGATTTTTTTAAAAAACTTAAATCCAATATTTAAAAGCGCTTTCTAAGGAGTGTTTAAAAATATGAAATACATGGAATTCTGAGGCCTGATGAAAAGAACTTAGGTTTTTTTAACTACTTAGAAGAGAAACAGTCACAGGGACAGTGTCTCTTTTTTGTCCATATGCCTTTGTGAATGAGGGGAGGCTGCTACTTCCATGTTGATAATCCACTGGCCAGTTCTCTTTCTTCTCCTTCTTGAATATGGCTGAATGTATAGCAGCAGCCAATAAATATTTGTTAAATGATGAAATAAATAAATAGAAAGGACAAGCTATACGAGAGCAGCGAAGTGCTATGGAGAAAGAAATAGGAATCCGTTCTTGCTTTGGGTACATAACTGGGACCAGGAACTGCATGTCTCCTTCCTCACCCCACTTTCAAACAATAACCCTAAGCAATATATACACATATGCCACTGAAGACATGGCACTAGAGGAAGGAATAGAAGGAAGACTGCATCTGGAGAGGAGCAACTCAAAGAGTTGGGTGGAGGGACTTCCCTGGCGGTCCAGTGGTTAAGACTCTGTGCTTCCATTGCAGGGGACACGGGTTCGATCCCTGGTTGGGGAGCTAAGATCCCGCAAGCTGCTTGGCTTGGCCAAAAAATTAAAAAAAAAAAAAAAAAAAAAAGAGTTGGGTGGTAACAGCAATGGGAGGGAAGGTAAGTCATGCTAGTAACTTCCAGAAACAGTGGGCATGGGAGGGGCAGAGGTGGGAAGTTGGTCATGGAGGGAGAGGTGATAAGAAAGCGAGAAACACATTGGCTTTTATTGGTCTAAGAACTAGAACGATTGAATAAATGCACAGAGCAACATGAAAAGCAGGCTGCTTCATACTGCTAATTTAAAAAGAAGAGTAAATTACTTCATTCAAAAAAAGGGCTTTAAATATAGACAAAATTCCAGCAAATTGAGTGGAGCTTTCTTCCTTCTCATTGTGAAAGGTCACAGTGGTTGTAATTCCAATGTCCGATGTCCAAGCACCATCACCACAGCAAAGTGGAATCCACTGAATTTCAATCTCAGGCGTCTGCCTCACCTTTAACTAGCTTTGGTATGACTCACTGCGATTTTCTCATCAAAAAGCTAATTGGGGGAGCAAAATGTCAAGAAAAGATGAAAAAGAAGAGCCCGGTTTTGTGGAGGCTGGGATTTTTTTTTTTTTTTTTTTTTTTTTTGCATTTGGGCTTCACTTCTAAGCTACTTGTCAAGTCAGTCCCCCACAGAAGCCTGTCTGATGTTTTCGCTGTGCTCTGAGGAAAGAGAAAAGATAGAAAGACAAGCATATTTGTTCATTCCCTAATCTGCAAGGTAGGGTTAGCATTCTGTTCCAGACAATCCCTAAATTTTGACCTGATGATTCTTCAAAGAAAATGTTCATTTGCATGAGCAGACTTGACCTAATGAACATGGAGTCTGGTGGCTCCTTACCCAGTTGTCCTGCAAGAAAAGAAATCCTCTTGGTAAGTGAAATCTAGGGAAGGAGGGAAAAAAATAGATTTTCATTCTCTGGCCTGGTATTTCTGCTTTTTTGCCACAGAAGAGGAACGATATATTTAGTCCTCTGAATGATCATAACGAAACCATCAGCAAATTCTGTGATCAGGCCATACGAAGAGGTGTCCAGTGCAGGGCGATTTCCCAGAGGCTCTTGGTCTAAGCGTCCTGGTGTTTCAGGAACACTCACATCCTAGAACACACTCTGTAGGTCCAACTAGATCCCTCCTGTCACAATCTTGGAAAATCTTATCTTATTGAATCAACACGAAAATTACAGAATAATAATCCAATTACCTTTTTATTCTTCAAAAGCCAGACTTCTTATCCAGAAGCCAGGGGCCTTATCTGTCTTCTGGGACTTTAACCATATTTGCTGTCCTGTTTGACCCTATGTTTAAAGGCTGCCCTTGCCTGTGAGCAAAGATATGAGCTGGGATCACAGTTATTATTTTTTACCGTGTTATTTCAAGAAATTATTTTGTATTTACGACTGATCTAGTCTACAGATGGGCAGTTCAAAAAAAAAATTCCAAACGTTCGATTTTTTTTTTTCCCCAGTCTAGACAGTCATTATCAGCTGGTATTAAGAGTACAAAATAGTAACAAATCCAGAGGGATGTAAAAGGAGGCGGGGCGTGGCTTCCCTCCCCCAGTGCGGTCCCTGCAGCCAGGCCAGTGGTGGGGTTGGTGGGGCGCACCTGACTGCTCACTTTGGGCCCAGCACCCTCTGAGAACAAGCTCCCAGGCAGGAGGGCTCCTCACAAGGTGTGTGTGTTGCTGAGTGCGGGGAGCAACACCTGGGAAGGGGCAAGGGCTGTGTCCCACCCCAGGCCACTGGCATCTCCACGGCTTGGGGTAGGGGTGTTAGGCGGCTGGAGTTTGCTAACCCTACCCCTCTCCGAACCCAGGTATCTTTCTCCCGCCTTAGTTCTCCTCCGTCCAGTGATTCGCCAGGTTGGACTACCAGGCCCTGTTGGTGACCCCATCTGACCCAAAGTGAGTAGTTGCCATAAGGTATCATATTCTAGCCATGGTGTGGGCTGCAGGCCCCTCGGAGATGCTGGCGTCACCGTGGGCTGGTCCTTGCCAAAAAAAAAAAACAAAAAAAACCCCACAAAAAAACCCCCAAACAAATGAAAAAACCCTTTTTGAGCCACAGAAATCAACCCAAGATGATGAGCATTGATGCTACCGCCCCAAATACACTTTGTCTCCTGAAGGCAACTGACTCCCGAGACAAACAGCCCCTGCACCCCACAATCATTCTGGTCCATCTGCCAAGACCCCTAGCTTGGCCTTGAACCCACTGGGGCTGTTCGGTGGAAGGCCTACCCCTGTAGTGGTGCCGGGCCACCGGACCCCGGCTGCCTGTTTCTGGTCATGTCCTGCACACACTCCCAGAGGCCTTACCCCACGCGGGGAGGCCCAGTCCCTACTGGCCAGGGTCCGAGTCAGTTACAAGGCCGTCTGTTGGGATGGGCGGAGAGGGCCCGGGCCGGCAGGGGCTGCACGGGAGTCACCGAGTCATCGAGAGTGGCTCCCGAGGCCCACGGAGCTTTCCAGACCGGTGCAGAGGACTCCAGGCTGGCTCAGCGGATGCCCCTGCACCCCAGGCCCGGGGAAGTGGGGAAGAAGCGGCGCCAGAAGCCCGCGCCATGAGGGACAGGACCCGAGGAGGGCCCGGGGCTGCACGTGGCGACGATGAGGTGCTGCAGGTGCTCCGGCCTCGGCGCCGTCCGGGCCAGGCTCTGGCCTGTCCCCGCTGGGCGGACACCCCAGCCGGGCGTGGGTGCACCCTGGCCCCAGAGCCGCGGGGAGGCCCGGCGGTCAGGAGGGAGCCGCACGGACCTCGAACAGCCCTTGAGTCGCAGACTGAGAGGAGGCCTTGGCTCCCGGGGTCTCCCGGCGTCTCCTGGGGTCTCCCGGGGACGTGCTCACTGTCACCAGCTGCTGCTGGTTCGCCTCCTTGAGCATCAGGGCGGGATCCCGGCCCAGGCGGCAGCCCCTCCCGTGCAGGTTCACGCGCGCTCCGTGTTCAGAGCATTTGAGACATCTTCGAGTGGTGTGACTTCTCTGGCAAAGGCGATCTCAAGCCCAGGAAGTGGCCAGCGGAGCTCGTGTTGCTCTCTCTTCTTGGAAAACCCCCGTTCTTCATAATTCAAAAAGAGTCATGTACCACAATGTTCATTGCAGCTGTATTTACAATAGCCAGGACATGGAAGCAACCTAAGTGTCCATCGACAGATGAATGGATAAAGAAGATGTGGCACATATATACAATGGAATATTACTCAGCCATAAAAAGAGAAAAAATTGAGTTACTTGTAGTGAGGTGAATGGACCTAGAGTCTGTCATACAGAGTGAAGTGAGTCAGAAAAAGAAAAACATATACTGTATGCTAACACATATATATGGAATCTAAAAAAAAAAAAAAAAGGGTTCTGAAGAACCTAGGGGCAGGACAGGAATAAAGATGCAGACGCAGAGAATGGACTTGAGGACACGGGGAGGGGGAAGGGTAAGCTGGGAAGAAGTGAGAGAGTGGCATGGACACATATACACTACCACATGTAAAATAGATAGCTAGTGGGAAGCAGCCACATAGCACAGGGAGATCAGCTCGGTGCTTTGTGACCACCTAGAGGAGTGGGATAGGGAGGGTGGGAGGGAGACACAAGAGGGAGGGGATATGGGGATATATGTATACATATAGCTGATTCACTTTGTTATACAGCAGAAACTAACACACCATTGTAAAGCAATTATACTCCAATAAAGAGGTTAAAAAAAAAAAAAAAGCAACCCGGTTCTTATGTGCGCATGGGAGGGGTGTGGGCAGGAGCGTGCCAGGGCATCTCGCCCTCCTGAGTTTCTCCAGTTGTGTAAGGCAATGACAGGATGAGGGATACAGCCATAGCTCTCGATTCATTCTGTTTATCTGTGTAAAAATACAAATTTGAAGTCCATGGACTATTTTATTCTTTTGAGGAAAAGAGACATGTCTATTGTTTTTGGAGAATATTTTAGGCCACGCAACAAGGCTGAACGTTACAGAATCTAGCCTTTTGTGAAGAGATCAGACTTATGGTGTTTTTTTTTAAAAAATCTTTGCCAGCTTCATATTCTAATTGCTCAGACATTTTCATACAGGATTAGGGCTGTTTCATTTTGGAATGGAAAATGATATACACCCTCCCCCAATTGTTTCCCTGAACCTTCATCATAACATATTATTTACGACATGGGTGGGAAATGAATTCCATCCTCTTTCAAAAAGTTCGGAATGCTTTAGGATAAAATGTCAAGGATGGAGCTATTCCTTCTGGAAGAAAATCTGGAAGAATATTAAGAATTTAGCCAATTCTTTTTCCTGAATTCGTTTTTCATAAATTCAAGTATAATTTGAATTGTAAAAATATGAGTAATATACCAAATGAGTTAAAAATCAAACAAAACATTGGGAAAGTATTTGACACAAATTGAATAGCGCAAGTGTGAATTTTCTCAAAATGGAAAAACTCACAAACATTGAAATTTTGCTTTAATCTTGCATCTACTTCTTTGTAAAATAGTAAATCACATAATTGGATCCAGTAGTCGGTTTTTTCCCCCAGTATCAGATGTTGTTTTAGATGATTAAACTCAGATGAACTAAGACCTGGAGGGCTTTATTTACCATCGCCGGGTTAGTTAGTGGCCATTTAGAGTGACCTCAAAAGCGTGGCTATGTGGTGTCATTGCCATCTGAGCTTTGTAACTGTGCCTGCACCCAACTGCAAGGGATACTTTTTTGTGTCCACTTGGCTGGGCTAAGGGATGCCCAGAAAGATAGCTGGCAAAACGTTATTTCTAGGGGTGTCTGTGAGGGTGTCTCTGGGAGAGATTAGCATTTGAATCAGTAGACTGAGAAATGCAGATGGGCACCGTCCAGTTGTTAAGGGCCTGAACAGAACACCAAGGCGAGGAAGGGTGAATTCACACTCTCTGCTTGAGCTGGGACGTCCATCTCCTTCTGCCCTTGGATGTCAGTTCTCCTGGTTCTCAGGCCCTTGGAGTTGGACTGAGTTACATCGTGGGCTTTCCTGGGTCTCCAGCTTACAGACAGCAGGTCGTGGGACCTCTTGGCCTCTGTAGCCGCATGAGCCACTTCCCGTAATAACTCTTCTCTTGCGTGTATATCTGTACAGAACTGTTGGGTCTCTTTCTCTGGAGAATCTGACGAATACATTGACAGCCCTCTCCTGCTTATGGTCTTGTCATCATCCCTTGTGCAGATGAGGACCCTCTCCTTGCCCCTTCTTTTACAATACAGCGACAGTGAGGCCCAACTGCAGTTTAAGAGGGTCTGTGTGAATGAATGTATGGGGCCAGGACGACTGGAAAATATCAGAATGCTGGCTGTGGGTACTGGCTAGATATGAGAAAGGCGGGGGGGACAATTGAAAAACTTGAGAACATGGAAAAGAAATGCGGGAGTTCATAATTTTGACCATACATAGCCTCGTACTGTTGACTTAAGTGGCAAGTCATGTGTGAAGTGTAAAATTTCTCAGGAAGGAAAAAGCTGGAGATAATCATTTTTGTTTGTTCTCGGAAAAGTCAAAAATGTGACCGAATGAGGAAGATTAATTACAATATTTTTCAACCCACTCTTAATTGAAAATGACGGCTCCTTGCTATGGTAGGGTGAGCTATCCATTTAATAAATTGGAGGATTAGGGCAGCTTGCTTTCAGTGTGGTATTCCTAGCTAACAAATTAGGAGATTCTGAACATGTTAACACTTGAACTTTATCCTCATGAATCTTCAGATAGTTGCCAAATGTTACTAAGAACTTACAAATGAATAAAGAATTCTCAGCTTGTTGTCTTGAAAAATTTTATGTTAATGAATAGACACAGCTCAGAATGTCTATTAACAGCATACAGACACTGCCAAGTGCTTTTCTTGAAAATGCCATCATTTACAAAAGTTTAATACTTTAATAAGAAAATGCCATGTTAAATCTTCATCCACATCCACAGATCTATTAGCACTAGCAAGGCAATGAAGAAATGCAGCAAGTAAGAGTTGCAAGATTTTTCTTCTTTTCGTTCTCTGGGAAAACTTTATGAAAAATACATTAAAAATAAAATGTAATACATCCGTGCGGCACTTTTTAGTAACCCCCTGTTTGTATTATATTACATCACTTAATCCTTATGACAGCACCGTATGTTTTGGAGGGCGAGAGTTTATACCGTTTCACAAGTGAGGAAATGTGGATTCAAAAGCTTAAATGACCTGATTCAGGGCATACAGGCAGTTAAGTGAAAATTCAGGGTCTGACATCAAGGTTTTTATAGATCCTGGCTCAGCATCCTCTCCATAACACTATGGTGATGCTTTTCCACTTGTAACCATAAACTCTATTTATTTCTTTTTACAAAATATTCATAGTGTTGGAATGCCCATCGCTGCTGGGGATATAGACCTTGTGAAACCATAAACCAGGTGCATTATTTTGTTATCCCTCTCTGTGCTCCAGGCAGTAATCAATCACTGTGGATTAGTAGTAATGCTGATCTCACCTGGGATGTTTTTTACAGTACTGTGAGTCTGTGAAGAAACTGAAATGGTAAAAAAAAAAAAAAAAAAAAAAAAATGTTACAGTCCGGTAAGGTTTTATTTCAACTACAAGGCTGCTGTAAAAATTGCACTTTGTTTTCCGGTGCTTCCCTTTCCTAGGAATGAGCAACTTATGTGCATTCAGTTTTTGTAGGAGTGACTGCTTCCCTTCGAAAACAGCCCAGTCTTTTCATGTTAGCACTCAGTTTGGGGACTGGTGTTAACTCTTTGGCTGGCAGCACGCCAAGACAAGGAAAACAAGGGCTCCCTGGGCTGAAGGTGTAGGGGGGTCTGCCGCATGTGGGTCTGGGCAAGCCTCATGCTAGGCAAGGCCAAGTTTACCTTCTAATCACACCATAAACTAAAATACGATCAGCCAGAGGAATAGGGTTCTCCCAAGGCCTTCAAACTGTTACCTGACACACGGTCTGGATGTCTGACATTCTGCCCTGTTGGTAATTTGTTCTAGCTAACGAAGTTGAGTTGCTAGCAGCATCCATGCCCTTGGTGATTTGGCCCGAGGCAGGGCGTCGCCTCTTTATTATTTTCTGATGTGACTCATCAGGGAGGGGAAGAAACACTTTGCCTCTGTCCTCCTAGCTTTGATAACTGGCCTTTGGAATAAACTAACAGCGGGTAGATTAACATGAGAAAAGGTACCGACATTTATTCATTTTTAATATTAAATACGTGGGGAAAGCACAGGGGGGAAAAAAAGTGAATATCCAAAAAAGAATTGCGATTTGAGAGCATATATACCGTCTATTATGGGAAGGAAGAGGGGCCGTTTAGTCACTTAGGGGAGAGTAAATGATTTTTAGGCAGGATGAACGGGCTTGTTCTTGCCGGGAGGGAATTTTTGACAACCGAGTTCCTCTTGGGGATCTGTTTCTAGGCAGAGGAGGGGAGTTCAGAGAAAGACTCGCCCAGCACTGGCGGTTTTTCACGTGCCTTTGGCTCAAAATAATCAATATACCTGAGGGGCATATTTTGGGGTGGCGTGTCCTGAACACTCATGACAGGGATTCGCACACTCTTTGCACTCAGTTCGGCCTCCTGGGATGCTCAGGGGGAAAGTTGTGTCTTCACATCTGGCAGCTCAGAGACAGGGTGGTACGACTGGAGGGTAAGAGGCACTATTGGCAAATTGGTTCTTAAAATATTTTTAGGAACTGACATTATACCAGCATGTAGGACTCGTTTCTGATGTCGAGTGTTAGGATACGCTAGAACGTATTTTAGAGGAAGCTGTTTCCTGATACTGATACTGTTTCCTGATACTACTTTTAGTGGGGCTCCTATCCTTCTTAAGATCTCTTTTTATTTTTCTGATTATAAACTGAATATATGCTTTTTATAGAGTACTTGAAAAATACAGGTAAGTATAACAAAGAAAACAAAAATCACCCATTAATTCCACACAAAAAACGTTCACTGTTAATGTTTTCGAAGTATTGTGTTTATTACTTTTGAAACATATATGTATATGTAATATTTCAGACGTACCATATAAAGAGATTTTAGATTTTGCTTCTTATTAAACAACTTCACTAAGATATGATGTATATACTGTAGTATCCACCCATTGTAAATGTACAACACAATTAAGAGTAAGTGTGTAAACTTGTGCAACCATCACAACTGCTCATTTGCAGTTAATTCTTTTCCCCACTGCCACTCAATCTAGGCAACCACCGATGTGCTCTCAGTCTTTACAAATTTGCCTTTTCTGGACATTTCAGATAAATGGACTCACACAATATATAGCCTTTCGCGTCTGGCTTCATGCATTTGGCGTAGGTTTTTGCTGTAGTGTGTTGCAGCAGGTATCGATAGCTCGTTCGTTTTAATCGCAGAATAATAGTCCATGGTATGAATCTGCCACCTTTTGTTTATCATTCACCTGCTTTCGGTTATTATGAATATCGTTGCCATGAACACCCACACACACGGTTGCATTTCTATTGGGTAAAATCCTAGAAGTTGAACTGTTGGGCTGTAGAGTACATTTATGTTTAGCTTTTTAAGAAATTCCCAGACTGTTTTCCAAACTGGCTGTGCCATTTCACATCCCCAAAGGCAACATGTGAGGGTTCAAGTTTGTGCCTATCCTTGCTAACACTTGTCGTCGTCTGTCTTATTGACAGTAGCCATCCTCGAGTGTACTGGTTCTCACTGGGGTTTTAATTTGGATTTCCTTAGTGACGAGTACATGCAGCAGCTTTTCATGTGCTCACTAACTGTTTGTGTAGCTTCCACACTGAGATGTTTGTTCACATCTTTTGCCCATTTGAAAAAGTGAATTGTCTTCTTACTATTGAGTTATGAGTTCTTTATTCTGAATGCAATTCCTATTATCAGGTATATGATTTGCAAGAGTTTTTCCCCAGTTTCTGGCTTGGCTTTTCTTTTTTTTTTTTTTTTTTTTTTACGGTACGCGGGCCTCTCACTGTTGTGGCCTCTCCCGCTGTGGAGCATAGGCTCCGGACAAGCAGGCTCAGCGGCCATGGCTCACGGGCCCAGCCGCACCACGGCATGTGGGATCTTCCCGGAACGGGGCACGAACCCGTGTCCCCTGCATCGGCAGGTGGACTCTCAACCACTGCGCCACCGGGGAAGCCCCGGCTTTTTTTTTTTTTTTTTTTTTTACTGCAACAGTTTTTAATTTTGATGAAGTACAATTTATTAATTTTTTCTTTTATGTGTTATGCTTTTGATGTTGTATTTGAGAGCTTTTTGCCCACCCCAGGATCACTACAATTATCTCTTTTGTTTTCTTGTAGAAGTTTGATAGTTTTACCTCTTATAGTTAGATGTATAATCCAGCTTGAATTAATTTTTATGTTTGGTGTATGATAAGGGTTTCAGTTTTTTGTTTTTTTTGTGTGTGGCTATTCAGTTGTCCCAGCACCATTTGTTGAAGCGCCTGGGCATATTTGTCAAAATTCGATTGACCATGAATGTAAAGGTTTATTTGGGGACTTTCAGTTCTGTTCCATGGATCTGTGTGCCTGTCCTTATGCCAGGACCACCCTGTCTTCTTTACTTGTTTACTTGTCTTGATGACTTTACAGTCATCGTGGAATTGGGCAGTGTAAGTCCTCCAACTGTGTTGTTCTTTTTCAGAATTGTTTTGGCTGCTTTAGGTCCTTTGCATTATAAGAACATACACTTAGGATCAGCTTGTGAATTTCTACCACAAAGCCTGCTTTGATTTCGAGAGGGATTTCATTGAATTTACGTATTTATTTTATCAGAGCATTTTCCCATGCTTCTGTAATTCTGATACTTCTGGCTGGCATAGTTATGGAGGCATTTCTGGGAGGAAGAAGGGAGTTGGGCTAGATTACCTTTCAGTTTCCCTTTTCATCTTCGAATTCACTCAGTTTTTGCTACATGTATTTGCAAGAGATATATGGATCTTTACAATGGAGAAACTGGTGACTATGAACTCGTCAGTTGTTAGGATCTTACAGAGTTCTCCTTGGCAGGTCCTAGGGTCACCTGGAGGAGAATGGGTGGCCGAGGCAGTCCTGGAGGCTGGCGATCACGTTGATGTGTCCTTCAGTACCGGCGTGATCACTCCTTAATGCCACCAACAGTGTAGGTTACCAAAGATAACTCTCAAGATGACACAGAGATGTGCCATATTACTCAGCGGGCCAGACAGCAATTGTTGTCAGGAAGGCATCTGCCAGAATTGAGGGGAAAGAACATCCCTGCCATTTCCTGATATCAAGATCTGTGGGAGGCATCGCCCAGCCCAGCGCTGATGGGATCCACGCACGCAGCACAGGAACGGCCCTCTGGCTTCTCCCAGATCAAATGGTCCACGGTAGGGTTTACAGTCCTCATTGCTGATGTTATAAGGTTAGAGGCAGTGACCTTGGGAGAGTTTACACTCAATTGAATTTTTATTGTTTCATGAAATGGGCCTTGTTTTCTGCCAGTCGACAAAGCAGCGGGCATCCTGGTGTATAATGGACGTGGATAGACTATTACTGTTTGTTACAGCCGTTTAACTGCCGGGCAGTCTTATTAGTGGGGATTTCAGAACCACAGGACTCTTGCCAGCCTCAGGGCTAATTCTTTATCCAAGTCAGCGTTAACGCTGTTACATATAACAGGTTATGACTGCTTCAGAAGGAGAGGAAAGTTCAGCGTCCCTGAGGTTTAAAACATACCAGAAAGGAAAGGAGCTGAGAGAACCAAGATCTGAGCAGTCGGGAAGTTCGGGGCAGCCGTGTCTGAGATGTAAGCCAAGCAATCAGATGTTCCAGGACGCAGTGGCCCAGCCAACCTAGAAGGTAAAAGAAACATTATTGAAGAAATCAGCTGAATGACAGAGGAGAAGCACAATGACTAAGACAAAAATCATCATTCGTTTAGGGATGGAAAAATGATCGATCATTTTCCCTGCATGTTATGAAAAAAATACAAACCATCCTAAATCCCTCCAATTCCCAATTACCTATCCAAATTGAGCAGAAGTCCTATTGAAGCTTATATGAAAGAGCAGGTTATAAAAGGGATCATAGCTTGGCTTCGGAAGGCCAAGAAAACGTCCTCATTATACTGGTGTGGTGTGATCTGACAGTGATGCCGCATTCAGGATCATGGCCGATTAATGCAGAGATGTCCGGGAGAAGGGGAGAGTCCCAGGCCGCCGTGAATACAGGAAACAGGGAACAAGAAACCCTTCTCAGAGGTGACATGTGGCATCGAATAATACTGTGGGTGAAGAAGTTTTGTAGTGGGAATAGACTGCAGGGGTGTGTGTGTGTGTGTGTGTGTGTGTGTGTGTGTGTGTGTGTGAGAGAGAGAGAGAGAGGGATCTCCAGTTAGTCTTTTTTTTTTTTTTTTTTTTTTTTTGGGGTACGCGGGCCTCTCACTGTTGTGGCCTCTCCCGTTGCGGAGCACAGGCTCCGGACGCACAGGCTCAGAGGCCATGGCTCACGGGCCCAGCCACTCCGCGGCATGTGGGATCTTCCCAGACCGGGGCACGAACCCGTATCCCCTGCATTGGCAGGCGGACTCTCAACCACTGCGCCACCAGGGAAGCCCTCCAGTTATTCTTTGTGCTTATATCTAAGTCAGGTGGTGCTATTTCTCCTTGCTCTACTTTTTGCTTCTTCCATAGCACTTATCACCTTCAAGTATGTTACTATTTACTTATTTATTATGTTTGTTGTCTGTCTCTTCCCCATTAGAATGTAGAGGGCAGGAGTCCTGCTTTGTTTTATTCACTGATGTATCCCAAGCACCCAGAACAGCGCCTGGCGCATGGCACCCAATACATAATTGACTGAATGAATAAAGACCCGAAAGGGAAGGAAAGGAGGATTCTTAGCCAAATAGGGAAGTAAAGAGTTATAACTTCTTACTGCGGGAAGGAAGATGGTGGCACAGAAGGAGACTGGAAGTTGTTCCAGATCTCTGCTCAATCTGGGTCTCGTCTGCTTCAGTCCAGAGAGAAGCATCTCCCTCAACAGTGGGTTTTAATGGTCCAGCTGCAACAGCACAGACAGAGAACAAGTCCTGTGCAATCCCATAATTTGACGAGCAGTCCTCTGTTGTTTGTTTCAGAAGTAATGTACCCATCCATTAGAATATGTTGCCAATACTCAGTCACAATGTTAACTTGAAGCATAGTATTTGTCCTTATTTTCAAACCACTCCATTTTAAAGAAGTTCAGTTTGCCAGGTCTATATTTAAAATCCATAGGCTTTAACTAATTTAAGCAAAGGTACAAAAAGTGACAAGTGCGAAATAAGTTTACCTACCAAAAGGGGATGTTCCTGGCAAGCTCTAACAGTACAAGTGGGTTTGTTAATAATAGATTCATTTTACTGAGAAACTAAGCATCAGAGAAGCCTAATTTCCTGAGTCACACAGTTACTAATTGGTTACAATCGGTGTTTTTTCCGAAGAAGTTTGAATCACGGGAGCAGTGTTCAAATCCCATTGAATGTGCAAATGAAAGGGGCCTTGAGGACACCTGATGTAACTTCCTCCGTTTACAAATTAAGACACAAGCTCAGTGTATTAGTCTGGGGTCTATAGAATAGAACAAATAGGATATATATATATATATAATATATTTCTTATGATAATTTATTATATGTTTATTATAACAAATAATTTGATATTTATTTTCATAGACTATAACCTATTTATTATTATATAAACTTATTCTTATTATATATGCATATTTATTTATTTATTATATAAATATAATATATTATTTATTTATTATAAATAATAAATTTATTATAAATTATTATATTATTAAATTAAATTACTATATTATTATAAATTTTATATTTATATATTGTTATAGTTATATATTTATACATAAGGAAAGCTGGAGACAGATGGTATAGCTCCAGTCCAAGTCCAAAGGCCTGAGAACCAGAAGAGCTGGTGATGTAAGTTCCAGGTCCAGTGTGAGTCCTGAGGCAGGAGAGGACCGATGTCCCATCTCAGAATCTGTCCGCCAGAGAGCGTGGATTCTCCCTTTCCTCAGCCTTTTTGTTCGGTCCAGACCCCCAGTGGATTGGATCAGCCCCACTCATGTTGGGAGGGGCAGTCTGCTTTATTGAGTCTCATTCAAATCTAATTTCATCGAGAAAAACACCCTCATAGCCACACCCAGTATATTGTTTAGTCAAATATCTGGGTGCCCTGTGACCCAGTCAGGTTGACACAGAAAATTATTCATCACACTCTGGGAGGGGATTTGTGCACAGCCTCCACTGTGAGTCAGGCCAGAGCTGCCAGGACCCTGACATGGACGGAATTCCCAGTTTCCTGTGCTTCCCTCTTCACATCCTTACACCTTCAGATCAACGCACATTTCCTACATAATTCCATAAATTCCTAATAATTCTCATACATCTAATTAGTTCTCATTTATGCATATTAAAATCATTAATTTCTAACAAATTTCTTCAATGCCTTGTATATAATTTTCCTCAACTGCTTAGCAGGAAGCTATTTAATCTACATATTTAGAGGAATACTGTCACTACAAGTTAGATTTTTTTCCCCATAGAAGTAATTGGTTCATTACTGAAATTAAGGTTCCTTATCATTTCACTGTCCCTCTGTGGATATGATGGGAAGATGGTACAGGTGTTATGGAGGGTGTTTGGCCTGAGACAGTTTAGAAAGGGGCGATGAAATATTTTCTTGATTGAGACGAGGCACAAAATAGGATGTTTTCTGTTGCTTTCATCTTGTTTTCCCTCATGAGAAAGGAATTTTTTTGATCTTTCCATTAGTATAACTTAAGTAAATCATCTCCATAAAGATATTAAAAATACCTGCTGAGTGTTCTAGAAATCAGAAGAATCAGAGTAGTACATCAAAGCAGATTGGAAAAATGGGCACAATTTGTGCCACTAGACAGCTTGTGTGAAAGGGGAGAAGGTGGGCAGAAGAAGGTCGCCCACTGTGACAAAATGGAGTTTATCGATCCTTCATTGAGGACTGCTCTGGGCCAGAGACCGTACAGGAGGCATTTGGCCTGAGGCTGGGAAATGCGCTGTGAACTTGCCGGAGTCACATGAGTCCCAGGAGGCTGAAAACATCTCCCGGGGTTTCCTGCCGCCGCTCATTCTGGGAACCACCGTTTCGGCTGAGCAAACGAAAGGTGGTAAGTATCACCTGGATGTTTGTTACACATTCAGATTCCTGGCCCTGCTCTCTTGACATTCTGGTTCAGTAGGTTTGGAAAGAAGTCCAGGAGTTGGTGTTTTCTGTTTGTTTATTTGTTTTTGTTTTTTTAATTTTTTATTGGAGTGCTGTTGATTTACAGTGTTGTGTTAGTTTCAGGTGTACAGCAAAGTGAGTCAGTTATACATATACATATATCATCAACTCCTTTTCTTTTTTTTTAGATTCTTTTCCCATAGAGGTCATTACAGAGTATTGAGTAGAGTTCCATGTGCTGTATAGTAGGTCACTGTTAGTTATCTATTTTATACGTCAGTCCCAATCTCCCAATTAAAGAACCCCAAGTGTTGCTAAGGCAGGTCGACAGTGAACTTCCTTTGTGAAACAGTGCCCTGTGCTCTGCCCTCATCTCGGGTCTCAGCTACCCCAGGCTTCTGGGAGCTGCATCCACCACTGCCCTTCACCTGTTTCCAGAGCGCAGAGATACATAAAGAAGTGTATCAGTGAATCCACCCTGGCTTTTGGGAAAGTGAGGAAATATTAGGACACATGCAGACTCAGGATTTAAAGAGGCCCCCCCCGCCCCGCCGCAACATGGGGTTGTTCCCTTACTTTGTTTCTTGAGTCTCTTTTCTGCCAATCAGGTCCAGGCCTCTTGGGGTGTTTATGGGGCTCTGTGGTCCTTCTGTGTTGTAGTTCACCCTTCACAGAGTTGCAGCCTCCGGCTCCTCTCCAGATCGCACTGTGAGTTTCCCAACTCCTTCAAGCCCTCCTCCAAATCGTGGTCAAGAAGAGGGGGCTTTATTCATCCTGCAGGGCTGTAACTTTGCACCCTCTGCCAACGTCTGTCCCCAGCCCCCTGCTCCTGGGAACTGCCATTCTACCGTCTGTGTCTACGCATTCGGCTTCTGTAGGTTCTGCCTAGAAGTGAGATCACGCGGTGTTTGTCTTTCTGTGTCTGGCTTATTTCACTCAGCATAATCCCTCCAGGTTCATCCATGTTGCTGCAAAGGTACAGCATGGTGATCGTAGTTAATAATACTGCATTGTATACTGGAAAGTCACGAAGAGCTGCTAAGATCTCACCTGCTCTCACCACACACACACACACACACACACACACACACACTGGTAACTAGATATGTGAGGAGACGAACATATTTATTAGCGTAACTATAGTAATCATTTCACTGTGTGTATTGAGACATCATGTTATATAACTTAAATAGATAGACTTTTCATTAAAAAATTTAAAAAGTGAACAAAAAGAAGGGGTGCTCTATTCACCCCTTTTCATGCTTCTGACAGCCAGGCCTATCCCCCATCAGGGCCCTGCTGTCCGGGCCACATCCCCCAGACCAGATCCACCTTCCCATGACCCCTGAGTGTTGACTGTACAGGCACTTGCGCTCCTTTCCCATCTCTCCATCTGATGAGTGGTAACTGTGGCTGAAGGTCTTTGTCTCCCCTTCACGAGCTCTGGAATCTGCTCAGCCAGCTCCTCGCTGACTTTATTTCTTGCATCTCCATGTTGCCCTGTCTCTTTCCAGTCCCAGCTATTTTCTTTCCCTCTCTTGCCCCTTTCTGCCTGTGTCAAAACCTATTACACATTCAATATTCTTGACCCTTAACTTCACATGGTTCTTCTGTATAACCATAAAGAATTACTCCTGCCTATTCTCAAAGAATAGATTCGGCTACCTTTAAAAAGTGACTTTTCTGTTGCCCATGTGTATTAATCTGCCAGAATTTTGCTCTTCCAAGCGAGTGTGTGGCTACTATTTCTTCTATGATTCTAGTCGTCCAGATTTTGTCACTGGGCAAGTTTAGCTTGCAAATCCCGAGTCCTAACTTCTAGCTCAAAAATCCCAAACTGCGAAGAAATTCTCCTTACTGAGTTTGCATTTTTAACTTTGAAAACACATCTTCCTTATAATAATTTCAAAAATGAAGAAGATTTTAAAAAATAAAAGGCTATTCTTTCTTTTCTCATTCCGCACCCCAGATGGGATCATGTTTAGAAGTTTCTTGTATCCTTCCAGACATCTTTTATGCATATCGAAGCATGTCAGTTTATAGATATTTGCAAACATTGGTTTTTCTAGAGCATATGTTTTACCTAATTTTGATTGAAATCGTCATCCTTAACTTTTATATAGCTCAGGCTTCTGGCAGAGTGAACTCTTAACAGAAGGTACGAATTATTGTTATTATTGTAATTTTTACATGAAGAAATGTGTTGCCACACGTGTAAGATTGCTGAAATCAAAAGGATTAAAAACTAGTTAAGGAAGGTTCTTCCACACTGGCGGTTCTCAACCTTGGCTGCACATTGGGATCCCCTGGGAGCCTTGAACATCACCAGCTCCTTTGCCTCCCCTTCAGCGATCCTGACTCCATCGGTCTGTCGTGTGGCCGGGATTTCAGGAGTTTTCCGCGCGTGCCCAGGTGAGTCTGTTGTGCAGCCAAGACTGAGAACCGCTGTTCCAAACACAGATTAAGGACCATCACCATTAAAATACAAACATAGCTGGGAGCAGCCCCTTGGAGACCGACTCCCTTTCTTAATTAAAGGTTTCTGATTTTCACTTGACTCCCATGAGTGTGTGGTTTTCTTAGAACGCGAACAAGCAAACGCCCCGCCAGAAGCAACAGCCCTGCTACCCAGACAGTCTTTCCAAAGGTGTCACGTTGGTTGGTGATGGGGGCAGGGCTGGCCCTGATCTGAGCCTTTTCTGCTTCTCTGGGCTGTGGCAGGACCAGGTGTGGTGCCGCCCCCTTTCCGGGAGCCTTAAACTGAAGGTGACGCAGGGGCTGAGCCTGGGTGGAGAGGTGCCAGGAGGACACAGGGAGTGACTCATCTGTTAGGGTCAGAGGTCAACAGGGTGCAGATTAGGAAGTGGTGGGTAAGGAAAAGGAGAGAGGCGTAAGCATGGGTTTGGGAGAGGAGGTCGCTGGGACGATGCTTATGTATCTCCAGGGGTCCCAGCCTCACGTGGTGCCACTTCCACGTGCCAAGTCAAGACCTAGCCAGAGGCGTCTGCTCGGACGGGCCGTGTTAGGATCCGGCCCTGCCACTCTCTTCTCCCAGATGGGTATTGGCGGGCTCAGGGGAGGCGACCTGAGCTAATTGCCTGGCAGGCGTGACTCCCATCAGCCTCCACCAAGGAGGCAGGTAGGCAAGGAGGGATCCCCAGTTCCCTCCTATAGGGCACCCCTCTTAGGGGTGACGGTCACTCTCCTCTTTTCCCCAGAGGCAGCACAAATGCAGCTAATTGTACCTTCAGCCAGAATGTTTAAAGAGGCGGAGTTATACCCCCAGCAGGTTAGAGGTCGAGCTTTCTGCAAATGATCAAGCGTCTAGCTGTATGTCTATGACTGTTCATTTGGGGTTTGGGCCGAGAGGGTGAATGTGCTCCTTCCTGCGGACCACCTCCCCCAGAGCCCTCACACTGGGCAGAGGTATTTCAACTAATCATTCCTGAGTGGTTAGGAAAAAACAACTCTCTGTTCTTTCAAAGAGTCAGAACAGAGTAAGATAATGGCGATTCAAAGCTAGGATTTGGAAAAAAAAAAAAAAAAAGCTAGGATTTTTTTTTTAAAGTAGTTATGTATTCAGTATTTTATTTATTTATTTTTGGCTGTGTTGGGTCTTCGTTTCTGTGTGAGGGCTTTCTCTAGTTGTGGCAAGCGGGGACCACTCTTCATCGTGGTGTGCGGGCCTCTCACTATCACGGCCTCTCCTGTTGCAGAGCACAGGCTCCAGACGCGCAGGCTCAGTAGTTGTGGCACACGGGCATAGTTGCTCCACGGCATGTGGGATCCTCCCAGACCAGGGCTCGAACCTGTGTCCCCTGCCTTGGCAGGCAGATTCTCAACCACTGCGCCACCAGGGAAGCCCGAAAGCTAGGATTTTGTATGCAAACATTGGAGTGAATACTGTGTGTAGATAATTTATTTGAAATCCATTTTACAAATTAAGGCAATTATTTAAGAATTTTCATTGAAATTTGGTCTAAATGCTACAGAATGAAACAGTTATTTTCCAGCAGATTCTCAGGGAGGTGCCTGTGTGAGCCTGACCGAGAATCCCCCCGAGAGGCATAGAAAATTTACTCAACTTTGGTCATCGGGAAATGGTAGAACACCACCCTCCATCGTATAGGTTCTCTGAAATAGTTTGCTAGTGATGATAATTATAACTATAATATCATAAAATTTGGTGGTGGTTGGGGACCGGTCAGTTTGGCAAGAGGTCCTGCGGATGAAAAGGCATCTTCTTCCCTCATTTATAAGTGCCAGTTGGAAGACACAGATGGAGGTTGGCATGACTCCAGGTATAATTATAAGACTTGATTCCGTTACAGGCCTGACTGAAGGGAGAGGGTCAAGCTTGCCTGCAGTCCAGAGTCAAAGCAGTGAGTTCCCAGACGCTCAGATTCAATTATTTAGGGGAGACCTCTGCCAGCTCCGGTTCTGTTATTGCACCTTTGAGACTCCCTACCTACAGTGGATGCCTGCTGACGGTTACGGCTGATAAACCAAGTAGGAGATTCCTGCTCTGGGGGCAGCAACAGCTTCTGCTGAGACCCATTGCTGGCAGCAGCTCCGGCAGTGGGGACTCCAAGCTACAGCATAAAAGCCAGAGATTATCTGGCAGTGACTTAGCAGGGCTAAGAGCCACTCTAAAATCCAATTTTCTCTCTGTTTTGGACTGATTCAGAAGGCTCCAGGGATCAGGGTAAGTGCGATCCTAAGATGGTAGAGTCCTTGGGGAAAAAAATCTCTTTGGTGGGTAAAGCACTGACAAACAGAAGTGGAGATGACTGTTTAAATGTTACGTACTCTGCCGATATAGATTTGAAAATAAAAAGAGGATTAGAGCTCTCAGGATTAATACAGGATTAATCTAGTTCTTTCCTTAATACCAAAGACACAAATGTCCTGAAGGAGGAATTGATGCTCTCTTTAAAAAAAAGAGTTCATAATTCTATAGAATTAGAATTCTCATAAGGAGATCATCTTTTGTGAGCAAGATGATTTAGAAGAAATTCATTCCCTGATCAGCTTATGTTCATGATGAATGTAAATGTTGTTTTTTAAATTGCCATTGATGGCAACAAGGCAGCACTAATCGAAGGAGTGCTGAATTCTGGTCGATGAACAGTATCAGAGTTTGGGAAGTTAAGTTTCATGTTTACAGCTTCGAGATGCCAATGAAATACCAGCTTGGAAGTGTTCCTGGTTATTAACCTTTGGAGAAAGGGAGCTCATCAACATTTTATTAAACCTATTTTCTTTAATGTGGCCTTTTTATTTACTAATCATCGTTCAGCTATGCCGAACAAATTTCAGAGCGGTTTCCTCAGGCAGAAGTTTCAGAGTATTTTGTGACTATTTTTTTCTCCATCTCGACACGCAGTCTTCATTGATATTTAAGATGTTAATATCTATATATAGAGAAAAAAGAATGCCGTTCAACATCTCTATTATTTTTGGAATAAGCCTCTGGATGAAAAAGACGGTGGTATCAATTTAGGGACCATTCTTGACAAAGATTCTAACTACAAACGTTCAGGACCCCGAATCTGGAAACATGTTGCTGGTGATTTGAGGGGCAATAAAGGAGAGGAGATACATCTGCGGGGACAAACCCAGGAAAGCACTTCTGAGTGCAGTTAGATGAGACCACTGGCAATATAAATTACCGTTTATGATTGTGAACTTCGGAAACAGACAGACTTGGGTTCACATTCTGATGCTGCCTTTAAGACCCTGGGTAAGTTACGCAGCCTCACTAAGCCTCAGTTTCCTCATCCCTAAAATGGGGACGGTGAAAGTGCCAACATTACAGCATGGCTGTGAGGCTTAAATGATAATTCTTATGGCACATAGTACATTCTCAATAAATGTGTGCAACCCTTTTGGCTGCAGTTGGGGGTCAAAATGATGGCTCAAAGGAAGTAGGCACCAGATAGAAGAAGAACATCTGTTTTTGACAAGGACTAACTCTTACAGCCCTGGGTACTTTCATGACATTCTTAAGGAGGATTCAGGAAAAATATGCACCAGGTATACACTCTGTGAGCCTAAGAGGAAAATAAATTTTACTGACCAAAGAATAGCAGGGGGTCATTTAAGGATTGAGTCAAATTTGATTGCCGACAAATGCAACAATATGTCATAAAATAAAGTCTTACATCTGCATAATACTCTTGAACTTTTTTCTCTCTTGTGTTTTTGGCACTGGCTCTCCCTTGAGTTCCAGATGGGTTTTTTTGTTTTGTTTTGTAGTACGCGGGCCTCTCACTGTTGTGGCCTCTCCCGCTGCGGAGCACAGGCTCAGCGGCCATGGCTCACGGGCCCAGCCGCTCCGCGGCACAGGGGATCCTCCCGGACCGGGGCACGAACCCGTGTCCCCTGCGTCGGCAGGCGGACTCTCAACCACTGCGCCACCAGGGAAGCCCGAGTTCCAGATGTTTTGATTTGGGCTTTCACTAGGTAGATTAGAGGACTGTGCTGAAAGTTAGTGGTGGGGCTCGATGAGCATGGCTGGCGGAGAGAACGGTGTGAGGTGAAACACAGAGACATGATCTACTGAAGTTCACAACCTGTAAGTGGTAGAACAAGTGTGCAGGTCTTACCTTATGATGGGTGAGTGAATAAACGAATGGTAATTCTATGCACGATGCCTTCTTTCACTCCAGGATACCTTAGTAGCTCAGTATCAAGAATAATTTTGTGCAATGCCTAGTTAATTTGCAATCATAACTAATCAATCATTTCATTGATTCAGTTAGTATTTATTGAGATCCTACTAGGTACATTGTATTAGATAATGTCATTTAATAAATATGTCAAGACATATACATAGATTACAGTGGTGGCAACAACCCACCAAAGCTTCAGGCCATTTTAAAACAAGACATCATCACCTTTTTTATAAACCCATTGAAGATTTTTAGAATAACTACGAATTAAAGATTTTCGTTTTTGAAAATGGACTTAAAAATTTTTTTTTTCCTAACGGTGGAGAAGTGACCAAAGCTACAAAGGGATCATGGAACGGTGAATTCCTTTAGGAAAAAGGATGTAATTTATACATTTGATTGCCAAGATGTTTGTAAAACCAGCTGTAAAAATTGACACATTTTGTCTAGGGAACCAGGCAAGATTCCGTCATTGAACAATAAAACCGCTGTTGGAGGTTGCAGGATACCAGGGGCCGACACCGTGGAAAACTGAGGCCTGTGCATTGTAGGCTTGTGGATAACATGTTAATGTCTGGGAAAAACCCTTGATGTTGAGAACCCAGGATACAACAGCTCTCGGCATATGTGTTTCATTGACAGAGATGAAGGGAGAGTGCTGGATAATTTTTGTTCTTTTATTTTATTTTTCCTGAACTCACATAACACAGAAGTTTTGTTCGGTCCACAATTACTTGAGCTCTACAGGAATCACACGGTCTTCATTCTCCAGTAGAACCAGGGGTTTGCGGAGCGTAGGGATACAGCCCTGCGGCAGCTGAGGATGGGCAGTCGCCCCAGAGCAGTGTTCTGTATTACATTCAAAGACCTCTCAGCATCACTGGATCCCCTGAGTCTTCAGCCTGCACTTCTGCTGGGAGTGCTCGACTCCCACGTAGCAGGGGCCGTGGGAGCTGAGCGGCTGCCAAGGTCCCTGCATCCTGGGCTCGTTTTTGAGCATCCGTGCATCCCTCCCCGGAGCCTCTGAGAGCTCCTCTTTCCATCTCGCCATCTTGTCACCCTATTTGTTTGACAAGTTAGAAGCTAAGACAGAATGACTTCATTGTTCCTATACGTATGCAATTCACATTGTAGACACAGAATTTCTGCAGAGAGTTCTTTTTAAACTTTTAAATGTAGTTTTTAAAATTTATTTTTTGAAAGAACCGTATACGAATGCGGTTAAAAAATAACCAAGCAGTACCAGAGTATACACTATGCAGTGGAAACTAAGTCCCCTCCCCCCTTCCTCCCCAGCCCCCCCTTCCCAGAGGTCATTCCATACTCTTCCAGAGCAATGCTGTTGATCAACAAGCATGTATATCTGTTTTGTTTTTTTGTTTTTTGTTTTGCGGTACGCGGGCCTCTCACTGTTGTGGCCTCTCCCGTTGCGGAGCACAGGCTCCGGATGCGCAGGCTCAGCGGCCATGGCTCACGGGCCCAGCCGCTCCGCGGCATGTGGGATCTTCCCGGACCGGGACACGAACCCGTGTCCCCTGCATTGGCAGGCGGACTCTCAACCACTGCGCCACCAGGGAAGCCCCATGTATACCTGGTTTTTAAACACAAAATGGGGGTGTATGATATTCTGTATTCTGTACATTTTTCCAAAGAAGAGTGTCTCAGAAATCTTTCCAGATTGATATATGTAATTCTACTCTTCCAAATGTCAGTATAGAATTCCATTGGAGAGAGGTAACAGGATTTATTTATTCAGCTTCCTCCTGGACATTTCTGTTGTTTCCAGTTTTGTTTTGTTTTTTGCTATTATAACATATGATGCAACGAACATCCTTGTATCAGCATGATGTGTAAGATAAATGCCTAGATGCATCTGGGCATATATAAGATTGATTATGATGAACATTGCCAAACTGCCCTCTGTAAAAGTTGTACGAGTGTCTTTTCTTGCCAGCAATATATTAGAAAGGTTGTTTGCCCATACCTGCTGTAATGCACAAAGATTATAAAATGTTTTTATTTTTACCAATTTGCAAGTTGTTAGATTAAAAAGGTATCTTATTTGCATTTCATTAATCATTAGTGGGGCTGAGCATATTTACAAATGCTTAAAGGCAATCTGTATTTCTTTTCTCTCTGAAAATTGCCCATGTGTGTCTTAGTAGATGCCTGGTATTTTTCTTTCCGTTTTGCGTAAACACTTTTTAAATAGTAAAGACTTTAGCCTTTTCATGTGTGTGCAAAAACTTTCACAGTTTGTCACTTGTATTTTGACATTTAGGTAATATTGTTTGGCACAGTAAAAACTTGCTATTTTATGTAGTCAAATCACACAATTTTATCTTCATTACTTCCAGGTTTTGTTTCTTATTTGAAAGGCCTCTTGGTATATGGTTTAAGTGGTTATCAACAAAGATCTGGGTGAGCCTTCTGTCTTCTCAGTGCTCCTACAGCACCTCGAGCACGGGGTGTGAATCTCAAGGATTAACTGAAGTGACTTCTGTTTTACTCCAGATAAAACGGAGTCAATTTGACCCCTAAAGAGGGGCTCAGAATGCTGTCTCCCCTTGTCCCAGAGGCCTGCTCACCCCCTGTCCCTACCATCTGTGTCACTGAAGTCTGTATCGCCCCCCCCCCCCGCCCCCCCGCCAGAGGTTGACCCACCTTGTCCCAGAAGGGTACCCTCGTCCCTCACTTACTGGTCTCTGGACCAGAGAATCTGGCCTGGAACTCAAATAGAGGTTGTAGACAGGAACCCATCTAAGTCTTAGCACAATGTTGTACCTGTTTTCTTTTCTAAAGGTACTGAGTACACAACCAGAGGTTTATTATGTTACACGTATTCTGTTCTTCATCACCTCTTACCATTAAAAATTCTATTTACTTCTGGAGCCCAGGACATCTCTCTAAATTCATCACCGGGAAGTTTATTGCAGTATTGTGCAGTTTGGCCCCATGGTTAATTTTGCAGCATTCGAGAAAATCAGACAGACCTTATGGGACGTTTATAACATTCAAGGCTTCAAAGATGAGCAACGTGTACCTCTGCCATGGATGAGCTCACAGTTCCAAGGGAGAAGACATGGGGTGAAAGTTCACAGTACAAGTGGTTAGTGCAGCCATGGAGGGCTGTGCAACATTGAGGAAGGGGTTATACACAGGGTAGTCTTTCACCTGGGGCTTGCAGCAGGCATAAGAACCCTAATTCTCTACATACGCTCTATTTTTTGCAACGGATATTTCTTTGCACAAGGTAGCATTCCGCTTGTTTTGCTCAATAAAGGTAAACACTTGTTCAATAAAGGAACTACAGCAGTGAATGGTGACTATCAGGAATTATATCTCTAATTCCGAAAAATGTCTTAGTTTTTCTTTTTTCCTACTTTCTTCTTCCCATTATAAGTAACGTCAATACTCAGGCTCTTTGTTTAATCGCGATGTTAAACAAATTGGCCACCAGAGGGCACTGCATACTGACGGTGCCTCCATATTGGATGCTCAAATCTTCAAAGGCTCCAGAAGTGACTGTGTCACTCAGGTCTGTTGGCAACGGTTTCAGACCAAAAGATATGGCAGAAATTAAAAGAGGAGTGTGGTAAATCAACTATACTTTAATATAAAATGAAAATTAAATTTAAAAAAGCAAGGGAACTTTAAAAAAAAGGGGTCAGTGTGAATAAAGAAATTAGATAAATGGTATAGTAGAATTTCTCTTTAATTGTTCATAAAGATGAAACGTCTACTTGGTTATGAATGTAGCTTACATCAGTTAAGAGAAGGTAATATGATAACATCAGTGTCCTGTATAAATCAGCATGACTTCTAAATTCTCTTTGAAAATGTTTTTAGTTTCATTATGTGGTTTAATTCTCCATCTTAAACTAAAGATAAAGAACCAGTTCCTAATGTATTACATTCTTTTAGACATTGAGGTAGATATTATTGTTTGAATGGTGTCCAAATGTAGTTGTGCACAAATTCTTTTCCTGCCTGTTTACAGAGTTTTGTTTTGTTTTGTTTTGTTTTAGCTACATCACGTGGCTTGTGGGATCCCAGTTCCCCCAGCGGGGATCAAACCTGCGCCCCCTGCTGTGGATGTGCGGAGTTTTACCCACTGGACCTCCAGGGAAGTCCTACAAAGATACTGTAATGTATGTATTTCCCCTATGGATTTGAGGATTCCAAAACATTTTTCGAGTATGATTTTCTCCCCTCCATCTTTTCCTTAAAACTTTTTAAAGGTATCATGTTTGTAAGCCCATTTGCACGTGGTCGAACTTGGCAATATGGAGACCCTTTGTTACCATGGCTGGCACTTTAAGTCAATGCCTGGCATTTGTGAGCAAGCTGAACTGGCCCCATGAAATGGGCCCAAATCATGTAAACACTGTCAAGAACCTACCCCAAATTTCTCAGAAGGAGGAAGACATTCAAGTAGGTTGTTGTTTGCAGGAATCCCACATCCCCAAACCGTAATCTCTGTGTTCCGATGATTTCTTACTAATTTATCAGACATGTTTAATGACAGTTTGGAACAAAGTCCTGCCCTGATAGGTAGGTGTTGCGGAGAATCAGAAAGTGATAAGACATTCTCTCACGCCTTAATCCATGCCCCATTTAACTAGTACTTCTACTTAGGGTTATTGCTTGGCACAGTAAAATTGTAGTGGTGGAAATGAGATATGGCCTAACCCAGACTATCAAATATTACTGGGGAAACTTTTAAGGGAAATAATTATAATTTTGAAAACTATCAAATAGCAGCTATTCAGTGCTTTGAGATTTAGATGTAGGTTAAAGCCACTCTTTAGATTAAACCATGATTTTTCTTTTAAGCTTGGAAAGCAAATGAACGTTTGCCCCTTGGCTCTCTTTGCAGTGAGTGACCACCTGGGTACCTGGGGGTGATCCTGTAGCCATGCATCGTTCTGCAGATAGAATCCTCTGTACCACTAAATGTTTGGCCTCTTACATTTCATTTTGGATTGACGAGGCAACTGGAATAGGAGTTCCTTGGAACTGCTTTGTTATATGTTAGTAGTACCTTGGTACACACTGCTTTGGGAAGACTAATGACAGCCTTGGGGTGTCATACCTTGATGGTCTAAAGATTAGCTTCAAGTCATTAAATCTGTACAGTGATTTATTTAAAGTGATTATTGCTTGTAAATTATTGTTATTTTAAGAGGCGCTTTTCTCTCATTGCCTGGATCAACGACTTGTAATAAGCTCTGTATTGAAGAGTCATTGCTTCCTAATGACCTGTGTATCTTCAGGGCAGCCTGGATCTATTTTATCCTGGGGCAAGATGGGTGTGGTCTCTGATTGTCTGGCTAGAGTCTAAATAGCATCAACCCTAACACAGGAAGAGCTCAAGGATACTACTCCCCATTCCCCCCCCACCCCAGACGAGCAATTGTTCCCTCTTTTCTCAAGCATTTATGTGGCCTCCTCTAGGGAAGAGGCAACAAGTAGATCGTGGTTAAGACCCAGGCTCTAGAGCCAAACAAACCCGGGCCAGCCAGGAACAAACTTTGTGAGTTTAGGCAAACGGTTCAACTTCCCGGCCTCAGTTTCATCATTTGCAAATTGGGTGTAGGAACAGGTTACTGTGAAGATGAAGGGCCACTCTGTCTATAAAACACTGAACGGTCGTTATTAGTTATTGTTAACTGACAGAATTGGTGGGAAAACCGGGTACTAAAACTGGCCTTGCCTGTACAATTTTTTATTTTAAATTAATATTATTTTTTAGAACAGTTGTAGGTTTACAGAAAAATTGAGCAAAGAGAACTGAGATTTCCCACATTCTCTTCTTTCCCACCCACAGTTTCTCTTATTATTAACATCTTCCACTATTTTTTATAATCAATGAGCCAATATCGATTCATTATTATAAAGTCTATAGTTTACATTAAGGTCCGCTTCTTGTGTTGTACATTCTGTGGGTTTTGATGATGGATAATGTCATGTGTCCAACATGTTAGCATCATACGGAATAGTTTCACTGCCCTAGAGACCTTCTCTCTTCCACCTATTCATCCCTCCCCTCCCCCAACCCCTGGCAATCACTGATCTTTTTTTTTTCAATTTGTTTTATTGAAGCATAGTTGATTTACAATGTTGTGTTAGTTTCTGCTGTGTAGCAAAGTTATTCAGGTATACAAATGTATACATTCTTTTTCATATTCTTTTCCATTATGTTTATCATGGGATATCGAATGTAGTTCCGTGTGCTATATAGTAGGACCGTGTTATTTATCTGTTCTATATGCACTAGTTTGCATCTGCTAATCCCAAACTCCCAATCCATCCCTCCCCCCGCCTCCCTTCCCCTTTGGCAACCACAAGTCTGTTCTCTATGTCTGAATCACTGATCTTTTTACTGTCTCCATAGTTTTGCCTTTTCCAGAATGTCATATAGCTGGAATCATGCAGTATGTAGCCTTCTCAGATTGGCTTCTTTCACTTAGTAATTTGCATTGACGTTTCCTTCATGTCATGTCTGGCTCGATAGCTCATTTCTTTTCATCTCCGAGTAATATTCCATTTTCTGGCTGTACCACATTTTGTTCACCCATTCACCTCTCGTTTTCCATGGTATTTGCACTGCTTCCTTCCCTCTGTCACCCAGTCCTGGGAGCCGACGGAGGAGATTGCAGCTTACACATCACTGTAGCCTTAGAATCTGGGACAAGACTGGCTAAGTAGTAGGTCCGCAATAAATGTTTGTTTAAATAAGAAAAGTGGAAAGGAAGGACTTTTCAATCGGCTACAATAGCATTCGTGCTGCTAAGTGGCAGGTTTTCAAAGGGCTGTCGGAAATGATGTCAGTCCTTGGCTTGTTTTATTCTTGGGAACCTGGAGGGTCTGGTGCTAAGTCTGCAGGGCAGCGACACGTCCCTGGCGGGGACAGGCCAGCGGGCACAGCAGCCGGACACATATTTTCCACTGGCCTAGCAACGGCTGCGCTCCCCGGAAGGTGGCCTGGCAGTTACTGTCACATCTTTGCTTAGACAGGAGTGAGTGTGGTCAGGGGGTCTGGAGACTAACTGGCCTTTGAGGTGATAAATTGCAGTTCCCTGGGGATCTGTATAAATACATCATTAAACCATGGAGTGACTATGACCAAAAGCATCACTATAAAGTGTTCATTATTTAACGGCTGCTGCGGAAGAAGTTTTAGAATTTTCCTAGGCGAGGTAAGCAGGGCATAATTCATGTCATAGGCGGGAGGTTATTCTTAAAATCAACATTATAAACATGAAAGTAGAGAAAAGAACAAATTACTGGGCTTCCCTGGTGGCGCAGTGGTTGAGAATCCGCCTGCCAATGCAGGGGACACAGGTTCAAGCCCTGGTCCGGGAAGATCCCACGTGCCACAGAGCAACTAAGCCCCTGTGCCACAACTACCAAGCCTGCGCTCTATAGCCCACGAGCCACAACTCCTGAGCCCACGAGCCACAATTCCAGTTGCTACAGCTTTGCCCAGAACCTTTGCCCAGAACCAAAGCCCATGTGCCTAGAACCCGTGCTCCACAAGAGAAGCCACTTCAATGAGAAGCCCACACACCGCAACAAAGAGTAGCCCCCGCTCTCCGCAACTAGAGAAAGCCCACGCGCAGCAACGAAGACCCAACACAGCCAAAAATAAATTAATTAATTTAAAAAAAGAAAAAAGAGTAAATTACTATTTGGTGTCGTGCTAACCCATGTGAAACCCTGGCCTGGAACTTTTTTTTTAAACAGAGGAAAAATGTTTCTTCCATGAACTTGTGTCTATAGAGAAACTGTTACTTAAGAAGAGGAAAAGATTTGATATATAATCATTCTTCTTACTGTTTTTTTAATTAAAAAACAGAGGATCAGAGACCTGTCCTGTGGCATGAGGGGAGGCCTGCCCTTGAATCACCCCTGACCCATCTGGGAGGTTCACAATAGCTAAGGTATGTGGTGAAAGCTTGAGGGGACTTTGGGGAATTAGCCATTTACGGACTGTATTGTTTTACTCATCTCCTGTTCGCCCTGCTGGTGAGGGAGGGATTCCACCCGGGGAATGGGGATGGCGAGTACACAGCCTAGAGGAGGACACCACAGGCCATGCTGGACCACATGGGGCCGAGCTCAGAAGAGTGTGACCCAGCAGGGGCTGCAGGAGGCGGGCTGTGTACTCACAAGAGGGTGAGGGGCCCCTGGGTCCCGTGGGAGGATGTGATTGACCTGCTTGAATCATTCCCTGGGCTGGCTGGGGACTGACACCCACCACTCAGCTGTGCGCAGGAGCCCGCCTGGTCCCGTGACAAGGGTCATGCACTAGGGGATCTTTTCTGCAATAGCAGGGTGGGGAGGGGAACTTGGCCTTAGCCTTTCCAAGGCCCTCTTGGTCTCAGATGTCAAGACAGCGCATAATACAGCACTTAACTTTAGGTCTTATACCGCATGTGCATAGGTGAGGGGTGTCAAAGGGAGAGTGTCAGGCTGATGCTAATTAATTAAACATAATTAAATTAGCAGCCAAAGTAACTAGTTTTTTCCCCTTGTTCACGGCAGCCCATGTTTCAGGCACGGTTCAGTTCCTATTCTCTGAGTCACTGTCTCTGAGTCTCATCACGGAGAAGTCATAAAAGGCACCCACCTCGCTTGCTAGAGCAAATGAAAAGACCCAGAGAGACACTTCACACCCGTGGCAGGTGATTCAGGGGCAGTGGGTGTTTTCTGCACCAGACATGAAGTCCGAAGTTCTGTTTTGTACGTGGGCACTGGACACCACATCTAAAAGCAAGTATGTGTACTTGGGCCCCAGAGCACGGAATGATTTCTTTCTGCAGAGTGCATATGGAATTTTCATTTGTTTTTAATAACGTATTTTATCCTCTGGTGGGATTTTTCATATACCAGTAGGCATTTTCCAAAGGCACGAAGAACAATGTTCACTTGTCATCATGCGGGACGGGGGTGGGGTGGGCCTAGACGGTTTCCTTCTTGGAGTGCCGTGTGGCTAATTTGTCCCATCGTGTCCAAGGCGCAGAGGATAGGAAGTGTCATTTATTGTGACTGAGGGACTTTTAGACTAGCATGAATTTGCCAACGTGTATATCTTGATGGCCAACTTTAATTTTTATTCTTAGGCATTGCTGTATGTTATTCCAAGGGTGAGATATGGGTGACCTTGCTGTGTCTGAATTCTCAGATTTTGCTGAAGAGCAAAAGGTGTGTTCTAGATTTTCTTTACAGAGGCGCTGGAGACCAAAACTCTTGTTCCTGATTAGGGTCCTTGTTCTTAATGTTTGAGAGCCCATTGACTCCCCAGTGGGCTTCTCTGTTCCCTGAGGATAAATAATAAAGCCCCTGCTCTGTCTCTTTCTTGCTTGGGGGGTTAGTGTGTGCACTCCGCAAGGGAAGGAGGGACTGTCTTCACTGAGTTAAAGTTGCTTGTGCTTTTCCCTGTTTCCAACCAGCTGTTAGGAATTCTGCAGCCCTCAGCCCTGCCCGCCTTGGCATTACCACGCGTGTGCTGAGGGTATTGATCCAGTGTGGGCAAAGGCAAGATTTAGGCCAGTTGTTAAAATCCTGATGAGAGTTAATGCACGCTGAGCATGGATTTACATTCTACCTTGAGAGTCATTAAAAATGAATGCTGTGCTGAACTGTTTTATCTTGGCTTTGCATTTGAGAAAAACCTCTAAGTAAAAGCAACTAAGAAAGTGTGACTAGCTTGGAAGTCCCTTCATATTCATTATAGTTGTGTGTGTGTGTGTGTGTGTGTGTGTGTGTGTGTGTGTGTGTGTGTGTGTGTGGCAAAGAATTTCCAATGTCCAGTTGTCATTGGTGACCTGCAGTCAGCCCCCAGGGTGGGCATTATTACTCCCTGTGACCTCTCAGGCATACACCTAACCCAGGCAGGCAGAAAATGAGAACGTTTTATGTCAGTAAATTAAATCTGTCCCAGATCAGCTGATTATGCCCGATGACAAGCCTTAGTTGGTGGCTCCTGTCAATAATAATATTGTAGGTAAGTAGTGGGGTGGGAGGGGGTGATGTGTGTCAGTATCTCTATAATAGACTTCTCTCCAAGATGCAAGTATCCAGCGATGTGTTTGGCAGATCACAGGTTCAGTTTTATGAGCTTTATTGTTATCTTGGTGACGCGCTGAGGCCTGAAATCTCAGTCTGGGCAAAGCTGTAGCAACTGGAATTGCCCGAGGTTATAGATTGCTAAATGTAATTATTCAACCCTGTGTCGACAGGTGACTTCAGAAATACAGAGATGCTAATCCTGGCTCTGCAGAGTTTGGTGGAGATTGCTGCTCAAATATATAAAATATTACATTTATACTGAGATCATGTAAATGACCTTCTAAGAAAGAGACCCATTAATGGAAAGAAAGCATGCTGCATTAAAGGTCAGGTGTATTACTTTTAAAATATCTGAGACAAGAGAAGAATAATTTAACAAGCGTTTATCGAGAACATTTTTTGGATGTCATTTTTTTGGGTTACTGGTGAGCACTGAAATATTTGAAATCCCAGTTGCTGATTTCATGGGCTTTAAAGAAATGACTGAAAAAAGCACACATGTACACAGAAAATCCTGTGATCAAATGTAAACCTCATATAAACAAAGAGTGTTAGTTTAAGAAACTAGACATTAGTGTAAAAAATTTATTTTAAATTCTGGGGGTCATTAGAGGGAACCAGACGCATCCAGCGCTGGGGGTATCCAGCCATCTAAACCCTCCCTTGACAAAACTGGGGTGTCTCAGCAGGTCTGTAACATGGGGCACCTGCCGAGGCTCACAGTATGGCCACTGTATTGAAATCTTCATTATGATTTTTGTAATTTGAAATCTCCATGCTTTTCCAACAGGATTGCTAGATTTAGCAAGTAAAAATGTAGGACACCTGTTAAAACTGAATTTCAGCTCAACAATGAATACTTTTTTTTTCCCCCTTTTAATAGACCTTAAGAGGAGTTTAGGCTCACAGCACAATGGCGCAGAAAGGGTAGAGAGTTCCCGTTTACCTCCTTCCCCCACTCATGCACAGCCTCCTCCATAATCAGCACCCTTCCCAGAGCAGGGCATTTGTTAACCAAGGATGAACCTACATGGACATCACCACCCAAAGACCACAGTTTGCCTTAGGGCTCGCTCTTGCTGTGGTGCGTTCTATGGGATTTGACAAATGTATAATGACATGTATCCACAATTTTAGTGTCATTCAGAGTCCTTTCATTGCCCTAAAAGTCCTCTGTGCTACATCCCTCTTCTCCTGAAACTCCTAGCAACCAGTGATCGTTTCATTGTCTCTGCAGTTTTGCCTTTTCTAGAATGTCGTATGTTTGGAATCATATGGTATGTAGCCTTTTCAGATTGGCATCTTTCACTTAGTAATATGCATTTAAGGTTCCTCCGTGTCTTTCCATGGCTTGATAGCTCATTTCTTTTTATTGCTGAATAATATTCCATTTTCTGGATGGACTGGTTTATTTATCTATTCGTGTGTCGAAGGACATCTTGGTTGCTTCCAAGTTTTGGCAATTATGAATAAAGCTGCCATAAATATCCATGTGCAGATTTTTGTGTGGACATGTTTTCAGCAACTTTGAATAAATGCAAAGGAGTGTAATTACTGGATGATATGGTAGGAGTATGTTTAGTTTTATAAGAATAGTTTTTTTTTTTAGTATAAATATGTCCCCAATATTGCAGAACAGCTCTACTTTTCAAAGATGGAGGGCTTCATGCAGGGCAATGGACACACAAGTCACATTTTTTTAAAAAATAAATTTATTTATATTATTTATTTTTGTCTGCGTTGGATCTTCATTGCTGTGCGCGGGCTCTCTCTAGTTGCGGTGAGCGGGGGCTACTCTTTGTTGCGGCGCATGGGCTTCTCATTGCGGTGGCTTCTCCTGTTGCGGAGTATGGGCTCTTGGCGCGCGGGCTTCGGTAGTTGCAGCACGCGGGCTCAATAGCTGTGGCGCACGGGCTCAGTTGCTCCGTGGCATGTGGGATCTTCCCGGACCAGGGCTCGAACCCATGTCCCATGCATTGGCAGGCGGATTCTTAACTACAGCACCACTGGGGAAGCCCAGCAGTCACATTTTTAAATTAGGGTTTTGAAAAATAAGGCAAACTTTACATCTCTCTCTACCCCTCCAATTGATGCAACTTACTCCTGGTCCCCTGCTGGTTTCCATGGCAGCCAGTGGTGCTGGAAGGAGCCAGAGATCCCACACGCGGGAGGGCTGGACAGTGTCCTGGGCACTTTTTTAAAAAAATTAATTTCTGTTGTAGTATAGCTGCTGTACAATGCTGTTAGTTTCCACTGTACAGCAAAATGAATCAGTTATACATATACATGTATCCCCTCTTTTTGGATTTCCTTCTTTTTTGATTATGAGGCTGTGCCTGACACCCACAGAGCCTCTCACTGGGCTTGGACTTGGGACTGTGGGCTGAAGATGCTCCCCCATGAAATGCTTGCTCTTCACCGAGGCCTCTCATACCTTTCAGCTGTCTGGTTGCCTAGACCTTGCTTCTGCTGCCCCTAACTCACCTTGCTGTCCCAATCTCCCCAAAGGTTTCTCAGGGTGGCCGGCGGGCTTTCAGAAGTGAGACCTGAGGCTTGGAAGGCATCAGGCCTTCTCTGCAGAGCTGTTTTAGGTTGAAAAGGAAAAGCAGCTGTCCCAGTGTGAAGACGATTGGTGGACAGCCTTTGGTGCTGCAGAGATCTGGGCAAGCCTTTCCGCCTACGAAGGCTCAGAGGCCCTGCAGCCGTGCCCCCAGCTCTGGTGCCCAGCACAGTTACCTGGGGAGCTGCTGGTCCCAGGGCCAGGCCTCACCCCGGCCTGCTGGACCAGGTGGGGAGATGGAGGTAGCAAAGCGCTGTGTGCAGCAGCTCCCAGCCCGAGAGGGACTCCTGGAAGGGGGTGGGTTGGGGCTGTAAGGTGGGGACTTTCTTGTCCTGGGATCTGCCAGGGCCCACGAGGTGCCAGAGTCAGCAGAGGGGACAGGCCTTCAGTGGTGAGGGAGTGAGATGGCCCAGAGCACACCCTTCCGGAGGGCAGCTTGCCAGGTCACCCTGCTGCTGTACCGCTCCCTTTTCAAAGTGGCTGAGACACCACTTGACTTCAAGTCTGCAGGACGTGCAACAGCAACATTCCTGGGGACCCTGGCACCCAGCAGGGGGCAGCTGTGGGCAATGAGGTGCAGGGCCGTGCTCAGGTTAATCCCGCCTGAGGGGCAGCAGAGTGGACATTGCTGGAATGCTGAAAGGTGGCCTGGGGAATTCACTGATTACTCCTCAGTGACCTCCCCCTGTGGAAAACCTAAGCTCCCTAAAATTCTAAGAGTCAGTTGGTAAAATAGGACGTAAAATCTTTTTTTTTTACTTTTTTTTCCATGGGACGTGATGAGGTTGGATGAGGTTGGATGAGCTCAGGAGCTTCAAAGAACGGGCACAAGAGGGCGCCACCGGGGAGACCTGCTGCTCGTCCCCTGAAGTGCCTGGACTCGTGAAATAGACCAAAGCCAAGCACCCGCCTCGTCAGTATCCTGAGAGCAAAGCTGACACCCTGGTCATACTCCTGGGCCGGGTTTATAAAGCCCAAGTTTTATGAAATTAGGATGCCAGGTGACTAACAGTGGAAACATAAAAACTTCAAAGATTTATAAGCAAGCACGGAGGGACTTAGAGGCTTTAAATGTTTGTCACCAACATTTCCACCAAAGGGGTTGCTTTGCTGGGGATAGACTTTTCTCTGGGACTCTCCTGGCATGGGCACCATCCTTGCAGGCCCTTTTCTGCAAGACATTGTTCTGTGCTTCCAGGGCAGACAACCCACCACTTGGATTAAAAAAGCTAGATGTATAATTCGGTAACGTCTAGTTGTGCAATTTGTGAACAATTCTTTTCCAACTTCATTTATGTGCTCTGATCTACCGTTGTGTTTATACTTTGATTTCGGAAGCAATTCTCCCATTCTCATTTCAAAATATTTCGGCCTCATCTCAACTAAAATGCAAGGCTTTTAAAAAACAAAGAAATGCGTTAGTGATCATAAATGATTGTGATGTGACCATCTGATGATTAAACACCCGAGGATCACATATAATCAAGTGAATTTAATTCATTGTCTGTCCGGCTGCTATAACAAAAATACCACAGACTGGTGGCTTAAACAGCAGACATTTCTTTCTCAAAATTCTGTAGGCTGAATGTCCAAGATGAAGGCTTCTGAAAATTCAGTGTCTGGTGAGGACCCTCTTCCTGGTTCTTGGTAGACGCAGTCTTCTCCTTGTGTCCTTATATGATGGAAGGGGCAAGAGAGAACACTCTGGGGTCTCTTTTATAAGGACAATAATCCCATTCATGAGGGCTCCACCTTCCTAAAGTCCCCACCTCTTTATACCATCACATCAGGGATTAGATTTTAATATATGAATTTTGGGAGGACACAAACATTCAGTCCACAGCAACACATGAATAGATAAAATACAGAAAGCTAAGAAAGCAATTTTCATGGACGTGGGTTCAATTCGATACAACAGCCATTTGTTGGAGTCCTACTGTGTGTCAGGTCCAGGGACTTGTTACTGGATCAACATGAGTGAATGAAATGTTCTTATCTATAAGGTGGTTAGAGGGGAATTGGATGAATTACAAATAATTTTAACTAAATGATTGAAGGCAATTGAATTTTATGTAATGTTTGCCTGTATTTTTGTTATAAAATGTTTGCTTATACTTCAAGGCTTTTAAACGGTGATAGATATGGATGTTGACTTGACATTTCAATGCTAATGATCACAAAAGTGGTCCTTGCATTATAGCCAGGAAAGAGATGGCCATACAAGGAAGAAGCCTCTGATGTGTCCCTATACATAGGTTAGAATAGACTGCTTGTTAACGTTTTGTGATTTTTATTTCATTAGTAAAATTGAAAGTACATTGTAAAGCAACTAGCACTTCTATGAAAACATACGTATTTTAATTATTACATACCTTCAAGACCAGAAAAGGGAGTAATCTAAAAAAAGACATGTATCAATAATACGCTGTGGGCTGCATTGAAGATTTAACGTATATTTACTTTGATTTCCCTTAATAAACGTTTAATTTTTATTATTAAAAAATGATCAGGGCTTCCCTGGTGGCGCAGTGGTTGAGAGTCCACCTGCCGATGCAGGGGACACGGGTTCGTGCCCCGGTCCGGGAAGATCCCACGTGCCGTGGAGCGGCTGGGCCCGTGAGCCATGGCCGCTGAGCCTGCGTGTCTGGAGCCTGTGCTCCACAACGGGAGAGGCCACAGCAGTGAGAGGCCCGCGTACCGCAAAAAAAAAAAAAAAAAAAAAAAAAAAATTATCTCAGACATTTCCGCCCTTCCAGAGGAGGAGAAAGAGAACTTTCCGGAATTTGGAGCTAGGGAAATACTTACACTTGCATCCACCTTTGTTATGGAATTTTAATCGTACAGCACTGTTGCAAATAAATCTTCTGAAAAGAGAGCAGCTACAAAAAAATTGCCGCTAGATGTGCACCAGATGTTTTTCTAACAGGCAGTTTAACTGGATTATATAAATCGAGTATAATGATGGTTTTTAAATCTCCATTTTCCCCAGGTCCGTTTTATTTTATGATTCTATCATCAGATTCCTTTGCAGACACCCAGGCTTCCTGTCTTTTTCTCTGTATTCTTTTCATTTCATACCTGCTTTATCCTTTAATTTGAACTTGAATCACAGTCATCCTTGTCATCTGTTCTTTCCTTTTTCTCCTTTTAGTTCTCTCTCTTCTATATTCTTTCTAAAATATTTTATACACACGTAGCTTTTATTAGAAATAGAACTTTTTATTAGAACTTTAGGTTAGAAATTCTCTAGCCTAAAAGTTTTCTTTACTTTCGAATATGATCCAAAAGGTGTCTAGTTGAATGGAAGCAGGGATTTAAAAGGCTGAGATTAAATATGTTAACTTAAATTTTGATATTTGAAAATAAGATATGATGAGCAGTACAATAAGTTTATTTGACGAATAATTTGGCATCTTTTGCTGGCATTAGAATAAAATTGGTGAGGAAGAAATTTCATCTGTTTTGGTTAATTAACAATTTTCTTGCCAGTGTGTTTTGTATGGATGTGGCAGGAATGTCAGAGACATAAGTATTGTCATGCTAGAGAGAGATGTTGTGGGAAATACTTTGGTCGCTGTATATGCACTTATTTAGAATTTTAATTCAGCTTCTGGTATGTTGTATCTGTACGTATGTTCAACTCCGTCTTGGTTTTCTATCCTATGGTGTTTAGGAAGCACATCTATCTAAAACACCCCATCTATTTTCTTTTTTGTCTTTAATGATACAATACAATTTATTAATTTTATTAAACCTTGATCCTTGATTAAGCATCTTTTAAATATTTTGTGTGACAAAATGGGAAGTATACATAAAACATTTTAGCTTTATATTGAAGTGCGAAGGCTCTCGTGAGGTTGAATTGTGAGCTGAACTGTTGGCTTTTTGCATAGAATACCATTTTTCCTTGAAAGAGCCACTGATACACAGCCATACACACCTATGGCTGTTCAGATTTGTGTATTCGACAGACCTTTCCTTAAAAATGTCAATTCAAGAAAACAAAATACTATATTTGCTGCCGAGGATAAAATTGGAAATTTCAGGTAAAAATTTACATTTTTGAAAACTTGTGTCTACCCTGAGCTTGAAAACTTCCTAGTTCTTAAAGATTTTTCTGACGAGCTCAATGGTAATACAAAGGTAACTTTTTGATATTGTGTAGTGAAATGTGTGAACAGGTGGAAGATAAGTATAACTCAGTAAACCAATATTTTCTAAAAAGTATCAATGTATAATGTCACAGAATTATGCGTGGTAAGAGAACGATCCAATGTAAAAGATAGACCAATCGATTTTAATGTAATAGAGTAAAAATATTTACTTAGACAATTTAAGTTTCCACATTGTAGCTAAATTAAAAAAAAACTTCCACTTACTGAGTTTTGGTGTAGTTTCAAAAAAGAAATAATATCCCCAATCATCTGAAAATAGCTATGAAAATACTTTTCCTTTTCTTAAGTATATATCTGCATTAAGTCAGATATTTTTCATATACTTCAGCAAGAGTAACCTCTCAACATATTGAATACAGACCCTTATATGAAAATTCAGCTGCTTCTATTAAGCCAAACATTAAAGATATTTGCAAAAATGTAAAACATTGCCACTCTTCTCATAATTCTTTTCTTTGGGAAATATAAATAATTATAAATATAATTATTTATAAAAATCTATCATTTTCTTTAAAAAATAATGGGTTTATCATCATTCATTTAAAATAAATACATACTTCTGAATTTTTCAGTTTTAATGTCTAATATAAGAAGTGACAAATGTAACATCCATCACCATTCATAGTTACAAATTTTTTTTTCTTGTGGTGAGAACTGTTAAGATCCCCTCTCTTAGCAACTTTTCAATATGTAATACAGTATTATTAACTATAGGCACCATGCCCTGCATTACATCCCCATGATGGATTTATTTTATAACTAGAAGTTTGTACCTTTTGATACTTTTCATTCAGTATGTTTCTTCTTGATGATGTAGTATATCCTTTAATAATTCTTTCAGACAGGTTTGACTGTGGATGATAAATTCTCTAATTCTTTGTCAAAACTTCCCATTTATTTTTCTAGGAAAGTAAGCATATTTAAGTAAATACTTTGGTGGTTCTGAAAATTTTCTGTAATTTTCTATGCAGATAAACACATATACATATTAACATTTGCCCCTATATAAACTATATTTATTATGAAAATCACGCTTGACAGTTAAAAACCAAGTCCTTCCCAGAGCTTTATTTATTAATGATTGGGTGTCTGTTCTTCCCAGCTTTTCTCTACGTTCCTAACCGTGGTTCTTACATTTCAGAAGGCATCAGAATCTACAGGGGGGCTTATTAACAGAGATTGCTGAAGCCCATCTCCACCATTTTTTTTTTTTTTTTTTTTTTTTTTTTTTGCGGTACACAGGCCTCTCACTGTTGTGGCCTCTCCCGTTGCGGAGCACAGGCTCTGGAAGCACAGGCTCAGTAGCCATGGCTCACGGGCCCAGCCGCTCCGTGGCATGTGGGATCTTCCCGAACTGGGGCACGAACCCGTGTCCCCTGCATCGGCAGGCAGACTCTCAACCACCGCGCCACCAGGGAAGCCCCCATCTTCACCATTTTTGATTCAGTATGTCGTCGATGGGGACTGGTTGATTTTTAACCACATGCACATAATACTTTGAGCAAATTTCTCAAAAGTTTTTCGGTGTTGCTGATATTGCTGGCCTAGTAATCACACTTGGAGTCCACTGGTCTATAAAATGCTACAGGTTAAATTGGTATTTTTCTAATTTCCTTTCCCCAAATGTAACTTAGGGGAGGCATCAAATTAATTTTGCAGTGGCCTTGAAACTGCCTGCCTTGAAATCCTCACTTTGTCAACAATAAAAACTGTTGCTCTTGTTATTATTATAGAGTAATGTACAAATATGATCAAGTATTACATGCTTGAGGTTAAAAAATCATACGGTACAGAGGCATTTAAAGTGGATAGCAACTTCCTCCCCTTCTGTATTTCCAGTTCTCAGAGGGAACCATCTTCACCTCAATTAACCCTTTTCTCTGGCATTTACCTCTATATATTGCTATTATGTTTAAATTGTTTCTTGATTCATCACTTTTAGACACATACTTGTTTTGTGAGAGGAATCCTTGAATTAGTAAACCAAACTTCTTTGTCTCCATCCCAGAAGGATTGTATTACTAATTTTAGTTCCTTGATTGATTATTTTTAGACTCTAAGTAGTATTTTACCTTTGTATTTCTTGTTTCATCAGTTATAGACAATAGCTCTCGATTCCTCACTTCGTGATATGAAGATAACAATAACATTATTCTTTCAGCTCTTCTCGATTTCTAGCTCTTGTTTTCTGTGATTTCGTCACATGACCTTTCATTTTATTCTATAACCAAAATTGTCCTCTTTTCTTTGTCAAGGTTTTGATAAGAGCTTGAAAATAGAATAGTTTACTTGATCTCACTATGTGCTTATTGTTCACTAGAGGGCCATGTAGTGTAATGATTGTATTGTCTTTGTTTTATTATTATTTTTTTTAATTTATTTATTTTTGCCTGTGTTGGGTCTTTGTTGCTGCTTGCGGGCTTTCTCTAGTTGTGGTGAGCAGGGGCTACTCTTTGTTGTGGTGTGCAGGCTTCTCATTGCAGTGGCTTCTCTTGTTGTAGAGCATGAGCTCTAGGCATGTGGGCTTCAGTAGTTGTGGCGCACAGGCTTAGTTGCTCTGTGGCATGTGGGATCTTCCCGGACCAGGGCTCGAACCCATGTCCCCTGCATTGGTAGGCGGACTCTTAACCACTGCGCCACCAGGGAAGCCTTGTCTTTGTTTTTGAACTCTGTTTCACATGGAGTTTCTATTGAATTTTTTTAAAAAACTTGACTCTTTGCCTTTATCATAGTCTAATTTTAATTTTTTTTCATGTTTACTATTTATTTGGCTGCATCAGGTCTTAGTTGCAGCATGTGGGATCTTTAGTTGGGGCATGCAGGAGCTTTAGTTGCAGCATGTGGACCCTTAGTTGCGGCATGTGTGACCTAGTTCCCTGACCCGGGATTGAACCCGGGCCCCCTGCATTGGGAGCGTGGAGTCTTGGCCACTGGACCATCAGGGAAGTCCCCTCATTTTTAAATAAATCAATATCATACCAACTATTTTGTTAATTTCCCTTTTACCCAAAGGCCTCTCTCTGAGACCTTTATCTTTTTTCTCTGATCTTAGGTGGCTTTTTCCTAGGACTGCTACATAGCTCTCACCTAGGGATCCCCTTCATAGCTCTCCTCAGTTGGGTCCACTCATTCCTATATCCCCTGATTTCTTCTTTCTCATCCTTTTTCTTAACTTAGTCCTTCCTTTTGCTGATTTACATTCTTAATAAAGTTACTAACAAGGAAATAAGTATTATGAGTCCTACCATGTTTAAAAACGTCTCCATTTGGCATTTAAAATCAATTAATCGGTTGACTTCTATAGAAATTTCTGTTAAGAATAACTTTCCCATCAGAAATCTGAAGATGTTGCTACATTGTCATCTGCCATCCAGTACTAGTGATGGGAAATTTAATTCTTTCTCCTTTGTAGGTGATTTTCCTCTATCTTCTGTGGAAGCCTTAATATCTTCTCTTTATTCTCAGGGTTCTAAAAATTATCTGATTAATTTCTTTTTTCTCTTCCTTGTGATCTCTGTTTGGAATCTGTTACTTTGGTGGAAAACAAACTGGATTTCTTTTTTTATTTTATTGAATAACTGTCATCTCTTTGTTCTATTTTTCTAAGAGATACTTTAAATTTATCTTCTTCCTGTCCTCCTACTAACATTGTTGGCAATTATATTTTTAATCTCTGAGTCTTTTCTGATTCTCTGATTTTTCCTTTTTCATAGCAACTGTTATTATTTGTGGATGGAATATCTCCTAAGAGGCCACCAAATTAGACTTTTAAAAAAAGTTCTATTTCCTGCCTTGTGTGTTTTTCCTTTTTTTTTTTTTTTTTTTTTTTAATCCTGGGATCTTTTTGTTTTGTTTTGTTTTTATAAACCTTGGTCTTTATGTTGCAGAATTTCCTCAAATGTCTGGTGATGCTTGGTTGCCCATTCATATTTAAGAATGAAGCACTAGGGGCTTCCCTGGTGGCACCGTGGTTGGGGGTCCGCCTGCCAACGCAGGGGGCGCAGGTTCGTACCCCGGTCCGGGAGGATCCCACGTGCCGTGGAGCGGCTGGGCCTGTGAGCCATGGCCGCTGGGCCTGCACGTCCGGAACCTGTGCTCTGCAACGGGAGAGGCCACAGCAGTGAGAGGCCCGCATACTGCAAAAAAAAAAAAAAAAAAAGAATGAAGCACTAACAGACAGACCCCAGAAGGCATGGGTTAGTTTTTGATATATTCTAAAATGCCAAGCTACACATGGCTTCGTTTGGTGCTGTGTCCCCTATGATGGCCTCCCCAATTCTTCTCAACATTATTCCCAATTTCTTTAGGGAAGAGCATCTTTTTCTGTGTTTTTTCATCTTTTTCATCTTTTTCACTTTTTTCAAGTGTTTTGCACATGGAAGTTGGGAGTGGCGTGGGGAATCAACATTTATAGGCTGGTTTAATCCACGTTATCTCCTACTCCTTCTTTCCTGGCTCTTCTGAGTCTTGAGTTCCTCCACATTGGCAACTGGCTCAATGGAGGTCCCCCCAGGGCATCTTCTGGGCTGTGATCTTCCTGCTGTGCTTCATCATTCACGTCTCCTGCCTCTGGGCCATCTTGTAATCTTTGGCCAAATCTCCCTCTCATTTAAGAAAATTATTGTGGCTGTTTTTTATTCATCATTCTAATGACATCTCAGGAATGGAGGCAATAAAAGCATATTCTTAATCTTGTGTCCAAAATATAAAGGGTCACATATCAAAGTTTATATTGAAGGTATGTTGTAGTATCTTACTTTGGTGAAATCACAATTTATAAAGAATTGTGTTTCGGCAGAATTTTTAAAGTAATGGTAGATTTTTGTTGACGAGTTAGTATTCGGAACCAGCTGTCAGTCAGTGGGTCTCTGACAAAGTCCTTATTTCATTACTGTAAGCACGGGAGACTTTTTTACATGGGAGAGGTCCAACTGAAGTTTTTGTGATGATAGACATGTTCTGTGTTGTGCTTTCCAATGTAGTATCCTGTGTGCCTGTTGAGCGCTTGAAACATGTCTAGGGCTGCTGAGTAACTGAATTTTAAATCATATTCACTTTTAATTAATTTAAATTTAAATAGTCCATGTGACCGGTAGCCACCATGTTGGACAGGCCATTCTAGATCATTGGATCATTTAGTTTTCTTAAAGTACTTATACGTGTTTGCTTTGAGCCCATCAGAGTATTAGTTCTTTAAAGGCAGCGATGTGGTCTGTCTTGGTCCCTCTTGTGTCTTCAATGCTTATCACTGTACCTGGCACACAGTAGGTGCTCAAAAATATTTGTTGCCTACATAAATTGAGAATTGAGAAAGAAAACACATTTTTAGTGTGCACGTAGATCTGAGTTTTTCAGTCTACATCTCGGTGGAGATTCAAGACTAGGACTGGGTTGTAAAGAATAGATACACCACTTCCTACTTCAAAACGTCATTTAACACGAGCTGTTATGTTGATCATAGAAACATTACGTTTCACGGGAAGCTTTTCTTCTACCTGGATGGCATGTTTGCCCTTTTCTCTGTTCTCTTTTCTACTTAGCTAAATCCTCTACATTAAGATTCAGCCTAGGTGACCCTGTACTCCAGGAGGTATTCTGTGACTGTTTCACCCACTCTTCACTTAGCCTTCTCCTCCCTGGGTCTGGATTAGATGCTTCTGCTGCGTTATTGGCGAGCTGCTTGGTACTCACCATCCACTGCTCACATGTTTTCACCATGATACTGCGAGCTTCCTGAAGGCAACACCTTGTCTGATCAGCTCCGTTTCCCAGCATAACACCTGAGAAGGGCAGGCATTTGACTAGCTCTCTTACTCATATTAATTGCTAACCTTGGCTGTTGTATCTAGTACTAGTGGCCTAGGAGGTAAATATGTAATATCCCAACCTGTTTGTGGCTGTGGTTTGCGCTTCTCTTATTTTTAAATGTAATTATCAGAAGTTGAGAAAAGGACCTATCTTTCTTGGTACTTAGCATATATGGTACAATTTAAACATGGATAAATACCAAGAATTTATAACTAATACATTTCATTAATCCTCATCCATGTATTTACGGAAAAGACTGAGCATTTAGCAAGCTAGCATTACTTTGTCTATGCATCTTCTCTTGTCTGGAGCTGAGAGGAGAATGCTAAAATGCATCTTGTGTCTGGGTCGAGGGCTGCACGTGGTGATTGCGGAGCTGACGTGAGAGATTGCGGTGTTTCAGAGGGTGGGGATGGATACCATTTCCTTAAGTGGGGTTTGCATGTCTGTGAAGCACATTTCAGCAAAACAAGCAGATGCCAATAAACCGTCCTCTCAGTAAAACAGGAACGAGGCAAACAACCAGGTGTTTTCCTTAACATGAGCCATGCAGAGAGACACGGGCTGGATAACAAAACAGCCCAGGATGCTTTGTGTCTTTATAGGACAGAGGTGGGAGGGAAAGACACAGAAACCAGGGATCATCATAATAAAAGCTGTAAGAGGATTAACTATCAGGGCCGGAGGAAATGTTTCTGAACCACGATGGCCGGGAGATGCTGAGGCAACGTGATGTGCCGCCCTGGGGGGTCCTGCCTGCCCCACCCCCCCACCCCCACCCCCCACCCCCGCCCCAACCATGGTCTCCCTAGTAACTTACTGCCACATCTCTACCCCTAACTGAAGAGGCGAGAATCCATCTCAGGGCAAACGCCAAACTTTGGCCACACTCCCCACCCCAGGCTATCCAGCTCCCCAGGTTCCCTGAGATGGAGATGTCTCCCGCGGGCTGCACTGAAAGAGCAGGGCCAGTGTGTTCAGGGTGTCCACGTTTGATCTGTCAGCACAGCCTCCCATTTCCATCCAGGAGCATCCTTTCTGCTGGGGCAACTCTGTCTGGAAGCAGGTTTTCATTAGCCTCAGCCGGAGGGGGTACCTTATTCATATACATCCTCTCTGAAACTAACATGCACAGTTTCTGAATCAGTTCTGGAACTGACTCTCACGAGAGGTTTTACTAGGTTCCTCATCTCCCCTTGAATCTATACCACCCCCTCCCTCAGATCAGACAGAGGAAGGGAAGATACCTAGTGAAGGTCAGCAAAGGCCAGAACACGATAACCCTGCGAGCCTGTCCTCTGCTCACCGCCCTCCCTCCACCAGCTCCTGTAACGTGGGGAAGCCAGGCCTTGGTTCTGTTCTAGCACTGTCCAGGGCGTGGCCTCCCATGGAGCATCCTGGGTAGAGCCCATAGCTTTAGGCCAGAATTTTTTTTTTTTTTTTTTCGGTACGCGGGTCTCTCACTGTCATGGCCTCTCCTGTTGCGGAGCACAGGCTCCGGACGCGCAGGCTCAGCGGCCATGGCTCATGGGCCCAGCCGCTGCGCGGCATGTGGGATCTTCCCGGACCGGGGCACGAACCCGTGTCCCCTGCATCGGCAGGCAGACTCTCAACCTCTGCGCCACCAGGGAAGCCCTAGGTCAGAATCTTGATCAAGTTTTGGCAGGACAAGAATGACTTTGATTAACTCCTATAACACCAAAACTGCAAAATATATTTAGCTCTCTGAGGTTGGTGGAAGCAATGAGAGTTATTTTCAGAGATACTGTCCATCTCTGGGGGACCTCCAAGCCTTGGTCAGGAAGGGAGAGGCGTCCAACACAGACCCCGAGCACCGCTGAAATCCACTCCTCTCAGCATCACAGGGTTTCCCTCAAGGTGGCGTCAGCTGCACTCTCCCCCAAAGACTCAACACCATTGCATTAGCCGTAGAAGACACTGCAGAACCCACTGCTGGGTCTGTTTTCGGGGCCGTAATTGCAACGAGCATCAGCGTCCTCTCTGCGCCCATCCTAAGTTCCGGCCAGCATTTCAGCTGCTCTGCCTACACAGGTGAGGTGATCTGGGCTTATCCTTGGGGGCTGGAGTGGGGGAGGTGTGTTCTCTTCTTCGTCTTCCCAGGATTGGTTGCTGCAAAGACCTACTCCCTATTAAAGGCATCCAGGGCAGCCCAGGGTCCTTTCTTGTCTTGAGCCACTAGCAGGAGAGGCAACATGGCCAGGTGGGAGTGGAAGTTTTAGACTCGGGTAGAACTTTACCTTATCCTCTTGTGGGAGTGATCATCGCTCTAGAAACCATAACCTCTGATCATGTAAACCTTAAGGGTACAGGGCTGGGGAACATAACTTCCCCAGGGGATATCTGGGGCTGGTGGGTCGAAGGTCATCCCTGGTCGAAGGTCATGCTTCACCGCTGGCTCCCGGGGTGTATTTTAGCCACTGGGGACACAGCAGCATAGAGCAGCCTCTGGTTTCCTGCGTCCTAGAGGATGAAGCCTGGGTCGTAAACCCTCGCTGGGAGTCGCTTAGTGACTCGGCCACCTGGACTAAAGAAGGAAGAGCAGAGCCAGAGAAGGGCAGGTCATGTGGGACGAAAATGAAGGGTCAGAAGCGAAGGAGGGGGAAGTTGTAGCAGGCTTCGTGGGAAGGAGGGCAGGACACTTCTCACCTCTCGTCTTACTGTCCTCCAGTCTGGCTGCTGTTTCCACGTCTCCCCCGAAACTGCCCTGGTCCCTCAATCTCTGAATCCTGAAATACTCCCCTAGGCTTAGTGCACTCGAGCCCGCAGCCTCAATACCTTCCAGACACTCTCCCGCTGCTTCCGTAAAGTGAGGTCTGCTCTCTCTTCTCCAGTCCACACTGCCTGCTCCTTCTTACATGGAGTCTGTTGATTCCTCCTTGTGACCTCTGTCATCACTGAATAGCAAAGTGCATCGAGGCTGGAGCCTGGACCTCCTGTTCCTTGATGACCTTCCCTCCCTGGGACACATCATGGCATCAGGAATTCTCTGTATGCTTATACCCCCCAATTGGACTGCAGAACAAACTTCTCCCCTGGGCTATAACTCTTTGTATCCAACTGCCTACCTGACATCTTGAGTTCAGTGTGGAACACAACTCTTGCTTCCCATCCTTCATATGTTGCTGCAAGTGGTTGGAAAAAAAAAAACCTAACTTTTTATTCTTCATTAATTTATGTAATTAGAGTTAACTTAGTTAAAATATAATTAGAGTTAACTCTATGAGTTTATTTATTTTTGTAGCTTAAATCCTCCAGGTTTAGCTTATGTAGTGTGTGTACTTTAAAAAAAATTAATTCTTAAGTGTACGTTTGTGGCCTCTTAAATAACAGCTCAAGGCTCTTCTCCATCTTCCTGCCCCACTTACTTCATTCTGTCCTAATTGCTTTTGCAAAGCACACATGGCCATGGAGCTCTGGAATTAAGGAGGCAGCTAGGGAGGAGGAGAAATGCCCAACCCCTGACCTCCTGAAAGATTCCGCTTCAAGGAGTCAAGATCTCGTACAGTGAGGTCTCCTCTTTGCTTCCTTCTGCTGTGGGTGTGGGTGGTAATTCTGATGTAAAGTACACCCACTGCTTTCTTCTCTGATCTGGCATTCTGCATAAATATTATCTAAAATCTGGTTTCCGAACTTGGTGGAACTATAGGGAGAAGAAAAAAAACAAGGGCAGTGGTAATTCCTGGTTGGGTGTCCTTAACAACATTAGATAAGTTCTATGACTTCAGATTTCGGAATCATAGAATGTCTATTAGATTCATATATTTAACAAATTTACCAGGTGCTTACTAGATACCAGGTATAATACATGCTTGATTTTATCAGGAGAGAACTAAGTATCCACACTTAGCTATCAGGAAAATCTAAAATATAGCTACAGAATAATTTCCTTTTCATTTTTTGAGAACACATATACAAAGAAAATACAACTGTGGTTTCCCACTGTGAAAATAGTTATATGGGAAAACTAGAAACGATGAATCAACAGGTAAGGTGGGGAATCCATGGGAGAGGGCAACTCAGAGTTATCGATGCCTTTCTTAATGTTTAGTGACTTAGGAAATATCCAAACACAGGGAATACTTTCTATTAATTCACTAATTTGTACTGCTTCGTCATTCTTGTTTGTTTCCTAGGTTTTTATAAATTTTCCTGTTATTTTGCTATCCGGTGATTTAAAAAACATTTTTTTTTTCCCCTTAGCCTGCTCTGGCTAATTGTTTAGTGAAATTTAAGAGGTCATGTAAGAAAGGAATATTTTCCCCTCTTATCCTGTTTGTGATATAGTATCTATGTTAGCATTTCTGCATGAGAAAAATAGGCCGTGGATAAATGAATAGGTGACAGATTGGCTCATTCTTCGATCATTATGTGAGGACAAAACTCAGAAAGGATTGTGTCGCATTAATTAAATATGAATAATGGCTATGAAAATGAATCAGAGAAACCATTGTTAGAAATCTCTTGGGAACCTGTTCTTCAGAAAATAGGTGTGAGAAAAGCCATCCTCCAATGGAGAGGAAAATGTCTCTTTATGGAGTGTTTTTGTATACGTATTTTGAAAATCTAAATTAACTTGTTAAACAGTGAAACATAAAATATATGTGAGTTATTCAAATCTATAAATTTAAACCCAGTGTAAATTCCCTAAAAATATTATGCATGCATTAAAACTACCAAGCTGGTATGCCATGGAGTGGTAGGCTAACATTTTTTTTTTTTTTTTTTTTTGCGGTACGCGGGCCTCTCACTGCTGTGGCCTCTCCCGTTGCGGAGCACAGGCTCCGGACGCGCAGGCTCAACGGCCATGGCTCACGGGCCCAGCCGCTCCGCGGCATGTGGGATCTTCCCGGACCGGGGCACGAACCCGTGTCCCCTGCATCGGCAGGCGGACTCTCAACCACTGCGCCACCAGGGAAGCCCAGGCTAACATTTTTGAGGGCACTGGGACTCTAAGTATTCTTACTGTTTTGAACGGTTGAAACAGTGTCTGATGTAATTTTGGTGTGTGAGACTCATTCAAGTATGAAGCACATAAAAATGTTCAGAAGGTGTTTCTTATGATTGCTAAGAGGCCTGTACGTGTGGGCATTTTCTTCAATGGCAGTAAAATATGTTGCTGAAGTGTAATTGTTTCTACTTTGACAGCATTTGACTATAAAAAGTGGTCAAATAAATCAGTACTTACACTTCTCATTGACTCTCTGGGGGAAAAAAAGGCAAGTCTTTATTAGTATTGATATTTTAATTCTTTGGATGAAATATTTCCCACACTCTCAAGTACTCTCATAAAAATTCTGAGAAAACCTTGTTCGTTCACTTAAAGATCGATCCATTTATCAAATTTATAGAGTGTCCATATTTTTAGCAATAGATTTAGAACAAAAGAATGGACCGCACCAAACAAATCTCCAAATATATTTATTTAAAATCTGAGACACAGTTATCTCATTTTTCTCATTCTACGCTCAGGTTCTGCCCACCCACATGTTCATATTTAACCCGACTTCTTGAGCCGAGTGGTTCTAAGCATGCTGTTGCTGCCTGACTCACGTGAAAGCCAATACTGTTGTTGCGGGAAGGGGGACGCCTTCCAGGGCCCGAGAGTGGGCTCTTGTCTAACACTCAGAAATGAATTGTCCAAGGAGACACACGCGCTGACAACGCAAGAGACCTCATCGGGAAGGGACGCCTGGGTGGAGAGCACAAGGGTAAGGGAGCCCAGGAGCACTGCTCTGCCACGTGACTCGCAGTCTCGGTTTTACGGTAATGGAGTTAGTTTCCGGGTTATCTCTGGCCAATCACTCTGACTCAGGGTCCTTCCTGGTCACCGCCCAGCCAGGATGGAGTCAGCGGAGGAGGATCCTAGGAGGTCGGTAGGACATATGGACTGGCGTCTCCTCTCTCCTTTTCACCTTCCCCGAATTCTTCCGGTTGGTGGTAGCTTGTTAGTTCCCCGTTCCTTACCTGGACCTCCTGGTGTAAGGGAACTCATGCAAGCGGTTACTATGGTGCCCGGCCAGGGTGGGCGGTTTCACTCTGTGGTTTCCCTAACACCATGGCACTGGCTTTTGAGAAAAGAAAGAGCTTTATGGAGGTGCCCCAGCAAGCACACAGGAGGCAAGCTCTCCAGTCTGTCTCTTCATCCAGTGTTTGGGGCACAATGTAAAGAGTTAGAGGAATTTCAAACTTGGAAGCTGATTGGCTCGTTGCTAGTTAATCCATATAAACTACCTGTGCTGCTGGGATCCTGATTTTCTTCACTGACCAGCTTCTTGCTTTGTAAAGGGCTTCAGTGGCAACATTTCAATTCTTTGAATGCCGTGAACTGCAGACTCTTGGCTCTAGGGTCATCCTGGAGGCCTGAGTTCCCATCTTGCACCTGCGCAGTGTTGCCTCTGTAAAATAACCCTAGGTTTGATTAATTAACAACCTATTCAGGGAGGCCAAAGCAGTTTAAGCTGGTGCTGTTTCAAGTTGATTAACCAATAACCCATTTACGAGGCAAAACTAGTTTTAGCTGGTCAGTGTTTTGCGTGCTGTTTCAAGGTTACTGTTTGTTTTTATCATTTTGAAATGAAGATGCATATGTAATAAACAAATATATTCCTGTTGTTAAAAGTTCAAACAATGTGTATGAATCTAAATCTTCTCCCCAATTAACCTCCTTCCTCTTTTCAGAGGTGACCATGTATGTTACTTTTCTATTTTGGGGTAACAAATCACCATAAATTTAGCAGCCTAAAAGAACGCTCGGGTATCATCTCAGTTCTGAAGGTCAGAAGTGCCGGGGGCTCAGCTGGTCTCCCTGGTCGGGGTCTCACGAGGCTGAAATCAAAGTGTTCAGAGAAAGCTTCTCACCTGGGGCCCAGGGCGCTCTCCCAACCTCAGTGGTTCTTGGCAGAATCATTTTCCTTCTCATGCTTTCTCTGTGGTCCCCTCCATCTCCAGGCCGGCTGGGGGCTCTGTTTCTGGTGCTCTCATTGTTCTCCTGATGCCTTTTGATCGATTTCTTTGACTTTTTCTTCCTCATCTGGTAAGAAGCTCTTTTTCAAGGGCTCATGTGATTAATGCAGGGCCCACACGTAATACAGGAGGACCTCCCTATCTTAGGGTTACTTGATGAATAATCTAAATGACATGTTTTGCCATGAAACTCCTGGGCATGGCATGAGGGGATGAAGGTCATGGGGGCCAAAAATCTGCCAACCGGATGATCGTAGTCGATTTGGCACTTCCTTGTTTTTCTTTTTTCACATCTGTATTGGCGTATAATTGCTTTACAATCGTGTGTTAGTTTCTGCTTTATAACAAAGTGAATCAGTTATATATATACATATATCCTCATATCTCTTCCCTCTTGCGTCTCCCTCCCACCCTCTCTATTCCACCCCTCTAGGTGGTCACAAAGCACCGAGCTGATCTCCCTGTGCTATGCGGCTGCTTCCCACTAGTCATCTGTTTTACATTTGGTAGTATATATAAGTCCATGCCACTCTCTCACTTTGTCCCAGCTTACCCTTCCCCCTCCCCGTGTCCCCCTCCCCATGTCCATTCTCTACATCTGCATCTTTATTTCTGTCTAGCCCCTAGGTTTTCCAGAACCTTTTTTTTTCTTTAGATTCCATATATGTTAGCATACGGTATTTATTTTTCTCTTTCTGACTTACTTCACTCTGTATGACAGACTCTAGGTCCATCCACCTCACTACAAATAACTCAATTTTGTTTCCTTTTATGGATGAGTAATATTCCATTGTATATATGTGCCACATCTTCTTCATCCATTCATCTGTCTATGGATACTTAGGTTGCTTCCATGTCCTGGCTATTGTAAATAGAGTTGCAGTGAACATTGTGGTACATGACTCTTTTTGAACTGTGGATTTCTCAGGGTATATGCCCAGTAGTGGGATTTCTGGGTCATATGGTAGTTCTGTTTTTAGCTTTTTAAGGACCCTCCATACTGTTCTCCATAGTGGCTGTATCAATTTACATTCCCACCCACAGTGTAAGAGGGTTCCCTTTTCTCCACACCCTCTCCAGCTTTTATTGTTTCTAGATATTTTGATGATGGCCATTCCGACCAGTGTGAGATGATATCTCATTGTAGTTTTGATTTGCATTTCTCTAATGATTAATGATGTTGAGCATTCTTTCATGCGTTTGTTGGCAATCTGTATATCTTCTTTGGAGAAATGTCTATTTAGGTCTTCTGCCCATTTTTGGATTGGGTTGTTTGTTTTTTTGTTATTGAGCTGCATGAGCTGTTTGTAAATTTTGGAGATTAATCCTTTGTCAGTTGCTTCATTTGCAAATATTTTCTCCCATTCTGAGGGTTGTCTTTTCGTCTCGTTTATGGTTTCCTTTGCTGTGCAAAAGCTTTTTAAGTTTCATTAGGTCCCATTTGTTTATTTTTGTTTTTATTTCCATTTCTGTAGGAGGTGGGTCAAAAAGGATCTGGCTGTGATTTATGTCATAGAGTGTTCTGCCTATGTTTTCCTCTGAGAGTTTGATAGTGTCTGGACTTACACTTAGGTCTTTAATCCATTTTGAGTTTATTTTTGTGTATGGTGTTAGGGAGTGTTCTAATTTCATTCTTTTACATGTAGCTGTCCAGTTTTCCCAGCATCACTTATTGAAGAGGCTTTCTTTTCTCCATTGTATATTTTTGCCTCTTTATCAAAAATAAGGTGACCATATGTGCAGGGGTTGATCTCTGGGCTTTCTATCCTGTTCCATTGATCTATATTTCTGTTTTTGTGCCAGTACCGTACTGTCTTGATTACTGTAGCTTTGTAGTATAGTCTGAAGTCAAGGAGCCTGATTCCTCCAGCTCTGTTTTACTTTCTCAAGATTGCTTTGGCTATTCGGGGTCTTTTGTGTTTCCATACAAATTGTGAAATTTTTTGTTCTAGTTCTGTGAAAAATGCCAGTGGTAGTTTGATAGGGATTTCACTGAATCTGTAGATTGCTTTGGGTCGTAGAGTCATTTTCACAATGTTGATTCTTCCAATCCAAAAACCTGGTATATTTCTCCATCTATTTGTATCATCTTTAATTTCTTTCATCAGTGTCTTATAATTTTCTGCATACAGGTCTTTTGTCTCCTTAGGTTGGTTTATTCCTAGGTATTTTATTCTTGTTGTTGCAATGGTAAATGGGAGTGTTTTCTTAATTTCACTTTCAGATTTTTCATCATTAGTGTATAGGAACACAAGAGATTTCTGTGCATTAATATTGTAACCTGCTACTTTACCAAATTCACTGATTAGCCCTAGTAGTTTTCTGGTAGCATCTTTAGGATTCTCTATAGTATGTCATCTGCAAACAGTGACAGCTTTACTTCTTCTTTTCCAATTTGGATTCCTTTTATTTCTTTTTCTTCTGTGATTGCTGTGGCTAAAACTTCCAAAACTATGTTGAATAAGAGTGGTGAGGGTGGGCAACCTTGTCTTGTTCCTGATCTTATTGGAAATGGTTTCAGTATTTCACCATTGAGGATGATGTTGGCTGTGTGTTTGTCATATATGGCCTTTATTATGTTGAGGTAAGTTCCCTCTAGGCCTACTTTCTGGAGGGTTTTTATCATAAATGCGTGTTGAATTTTGTTGAAAGATTTCTCTGCATCTATTGAGATGATCATATGGTTTTCTCCTTCAGTTTGTTAATATGGTGTACCACATTGATAGATTTGCATATATTGAAGAATCCTTGCATTCCTGGGATAAACCCCACTTGATCATGGTGTATGATCCTTTTAATGTGCTGTTGGATTCTGTTTGCTAGTATTTTGTTGAGGAATTTTGCATCTATTTTCATCAGTGATTTTGGCCTTTAGTTTTCTTTCTTTGTGACATCTTTGTCTAGGTTTGGTATCAGGGTGATGGTGGCCTCATAGAATGAGTTTGTGAGCGTTCCTCCCTCTGCTATACTTTGGAAGAGTTTGAGAAGGATAAGTGTTAGCTCTTCTCTAAGTGTCTGATAGAATTCGCCTGTGAAGCCATCTTGTCCTGGGCTTTTGTTTGTTGGAAGAATTTTAATCACAGTTTCAATTTCCGTGCTTGTGATTGGTCTGTTCATATTTTCTATTTCTTCCTGGTTCAGTCTCAGAAGGTTGTGCTTTTCTAAAAATTTGTCCATTTGTTCCAGGTTGTCCATTTTATTGGCATATAGTTGCCTGTAGTAATCTCTCAAGTCCTTTGTATTTCTGCAGTGTCAGTTGTTACTTCTCCTTTTTCATTTGTAATTCTATTGATTTGAGTCTTCTCCATTTTTATCTTGATGAGTCTGGCTAATGGTTTATCAATTTTGTTTATCTTCTCAAAGAACCAGCTTTTAGTTTTATTGATCTTCGGTATCGTTTCCTTCATTTCTTTTTCATTTGTTTCTGATCTGATCTTTATGATTTCTTTCCTTCTGATAACTTTGGGGTTATTTTGTTCTTCTTTCTATAATTGCTTTAGGTGTAAGGTTAGGTTGTTTATTTGAGGTGTTTCTTGTTTATTAAGGTAGGATTTTATTGCTATAAACTTCCCTCTTAGAACTGCTTTTGCTGCATCCCATAGGTTTTGGGTTGTCGTGTTTTCATTGTCATTTGTTTCTAGGTATTTTTTGATTTCCTCTTTGATTTCTTCAGTGATCTCTTGGTTATTAAGTAGTGTATTGTTTGGCATCCTTGTGTTTATATTTTTTACAGATGTTTTCCTGTAATTGATATCTATCTAGTCTCATAGCATTGTGGTCAGAAAAGATACTTGATATGATTTCAATTTTCTCAAATTTACCAAGGCTTAATTTGTGACCCACGATATCTATTCTGGAGAATGTTCCATGAGCACTTGAGAAGAAAGTGTATTCTGTTGGTTTTGGATGGAATGTCCTATAAATATCAACTTGGTCCATCTTGTTTAATGTATCATTTAAAGCTTGTGTTTCTTTATTTATTTTCATTTTGGATGATCTGTCCATTGGCAAAAATGGGGTCTTAAAGTCCCCTACTATGATTTTGTTACTGTCGATTTCCCCTTTTATGGCTGTTAGTATTTGCGTTGTGTATTGAGGTGCTCCTATGTTGGGTGCATAAATATTTATAATTGTTATATCTTCTTCTTGGTTTGATCCCTTGATCATTATGTAGTGTCCTTCTTTGTCTCTTGTGATAGTCTTTGTTTTAAAGTCTATTTTGTCTGATATGAGAATTGCTACTCCAGCTTCATTTTGATTTCCATTTGCATGGAGTATTTTTTTCCATCCCCTCACTTTCAGTCTGTATGGTTCCCAAGGTCTGTAGTGGGTCTCTTGTAGACAGCATATATATGGGTCTTGTTTTTGTGTCCATTCAAGCAGTCTATGTCTTTTGGTTGGAGCATTTAATCCATTTACCTTTAAGGTAATTATCGATATGTATGTTCCTGCTACCATTTTGTTAATTGTTTGGGGTTTGATATTGTAGGTCTTTTCTTTCTCTTGTGTTTCCTGCCTAGAAAAGTTCCTTTAGCATTTGTTGTAAAGCTGGTTTGGTGGTGCTGAATTCTCTTAATTTTTGCCTGTCTGTAAATGTTTTGATTTCTGCATCAAATCTGAATGAGATCTTGCTGGGTAGAGTAATCTTGGTTGTAGGTTTTTCCCTTTCATCACTTTAAATATGTCCTGCAACTCCCTTCTGGCTTGCAGAGTTTCTGCTGAAAGATCAGCTGTTAACCTTATGGGGATTCCCTTGTATGTTATTTGTTGTTTTTCCCTTGCTGCTTTTAATATTTTTTCTTGAATTTTTGATAGTTTGATTAATATGTAGTTTTGTCATGTTTCTCCTTGGATTTATCCTCTGTGGGACTCTCTGTGCTTCCTGGACTTAACTGTTTCCTTTCCCATATTAGGGAAGTTTTCAACTATAATCTCTTCAAATATTTTCTCAATACCTTTTATTTTCTCTTCTTCTTCTGGGACCCCTATAATTCGAATGTTGGTGCGTTTATTGTTGTCCCAGAGGTGTCTGAGACTGTCCTCAATTCTTTTCATTCTTTTTTCTTTATTCTGCTCTGCAGTAGTTATTTCCACTATTTTATCTTCCAGGTCACTTATCCGTTCTTCTGCCTCAGTTATTCTGCTATCGATCCCTTCTAGAGAATTTTTAATTTCATTTATTGTGTTGTTCATCATTGTTTGTTTGCTCTTTAGTTCTTCAAGGTCCTTGTTTAACGTTTCCTGTATTTTCTCCATTCTATTTCCAAGATTTTGGATCATGTTTACTATCATTATTCTAAATTCTTTTTCAGGTAGACTGCCTATTTCCTCTTCATTTATTAGGTCTGGTGGGTTTTTACATTGCTCCTTCATCTGCTGTGTGTTTCTACGTCTTCTCATTTTGCTTAACTTACTGTGTTTGGGGCCTCCTTTTCACAGTCTGCAGGTTCATAGTTCTTGTTTTTTTTTTTGGTGTCTGCCCTTAGTGGCTAAGCTTGGTTCATTGGGTTGTGTAAGCTTCCTGGTGGAGGGGACTGGTGCCTGTGTTCTGCTGGATGAGGCTGGATCTTGTCTTTCTGGTGGGCAGGTCCACGTCTGGTGGTGTGCTTTGGGGTGTCTGTGAACTTGGTATGATTTAGGCAGCCTCTCTGCTAATGGGTGGGGTTGTGTTCGTGTCTTGCTAGTTGTTTGGCATAGGGTGTCCAGCACTGTAGCTTGCTGGTCGTTGAGTGGAGCTGTGTCTGGGCGTTGAGATGGAGATCTCTGGAAGATTTTTGCCATTTGATATCATGTGGAGCTGAGCGGTCTCTGGTGGACCAGTGTCCTGAACTTGGCTCTCCCACCTCAGAGGCAGAGCCCTGATGCCTGGCTGGAGCACCAGGAGCCTGTCATCCACACGGCTCACAATAAAAGGGAGGAAAAAAGAAAGAAAGAATGAAAATGATAAAATAAAATAAAATGAAATAAAGTTATTAAAATAAAAAATACTTATGACAAAAATTTTTAATGTAATAAAAATAAAAGAAAGAAAGAAGAGAGCAACCAAAGCAAAAAACAAATCCACCAATGATAACAAGTGCTAAAAACTATACTAAAAAAAAAAAGAAAAAAAAGAATGGACAGACAGAACCCTAGGACAAATGGTAAAAGCAAAGCTATACAGACAAAATCACACACAGAGTCGTATACACACACACTCACAAAAAGAGAAAAAGGGAGAAATAATATATGTATCATTGCTCCCAAAGTCCCCCTCCTCAATTTGGGATGATTCGTTGTCTATTCAGGTGTTCCACAGATGCAAGTACATCAGGTTGACTTTGGAGATTTAATCCGCTGCTCCTGAGGCTGCTGGGAGAGATTTCCCTTTCTCTTCTTTGTTCGCACAGCTCTGGGGGTTCACCTTTGGATTTGGACCCGCCTCTGTGTGTAGGTCACTGGAGGGAGTCCGTTCTTCGCTCAGACAGGATGGGGTTAAAGGAGCCGCTGTTTTGGGGTCTCTGGCTTACTCAGGCCAGGGGGAGTGAGGGGCACGGAGTGCGGGGCGAGCCTGCTGTGTCAGAGGCTGGCGTGATGTTGCACCAATGTGAGGCGCGCCGTGTGTTCTCCCGGGGAAGTTGTCCCTGGGTCACGGGACCCTGTCAGTGGTGGGCTGCACAGGCTCCCCGGAAGTGGGGTGTGGATAGTGACCTGTGCTCGCACACAGCCTTCTTGGTGGCGGCAGCAGCAGCCTTAGCGTCTCGTGCCCGTCTCTGGAGCTCCTTTAAGCAGCGCTCTCCTCGCGCACCAGGAAACAAAGAGGGAAGAAATAGTCTCTTGCCTCTTCGGCAGCTCCAGACTTTTCCCTGGACTCCCTCCCGGCTAGCCGTGGTGCACTAACCCCCTTCAGGCTGTGTTCACGCCGCCAACCCCAGTCCTCTCCCTGCGCTCGCTCCGACTGAAGCCCGAGCCTCAGCTCCCAGCCCCGCCCGCCCCCCGTGGGTGAGCAGACAAGCCTCTTGGGCTGTTGAGTGCCGGTCGGCCCCGATCCTCTGTGCGGGAATCTCTCCCCTTTGCCCCCCGCACCCCTGTGGCTGTGTTCTCCTCCGCGGCTTCGAAGCTTTCCGCCTCCGCCACCCGCAGTCTCCGCCCGCGAAGGGGCTTCCTGGTGTGTGGAAACGGCTCCCTCCCACTGGTGCAGGTCCTGTCCCTATTCTTTTGTCTCTGTTGTTTCTTTTTTCTTTTGCCCTACCCAGGTACGTGGGGGGGATTTCTTGCCTTTTGGGAGGTCTGAGGTCTTCTGCCAGTGTTCAGTGGGTGTTCTGTAGGAGTTGTTCCTCGTGTAGATGTATTTCTGATATACTGGTGGGGAGGAAGGTGATCTCCACATCTTACTCCTCCGCCATCTTGAAGCTCCTCTCGGCACTTTCTGAATGAACGTTTTAGTGGTCAAATATGTAGCTAACTTTCATGAGTCGCCCATAAGTACTTGACAAGAGGGTGTTTTCACTGTTTTCTGAGTTTTCTATATAAATTAGATATTATGTTCTTTAAATCATTTAAATCTTGACATGTTTTAACCTGCTTGTGTTAGTGTTTAAACTCGTTTTAAGCATCTCATGCTACTAGCTTGTTTCTATTTCTTGTCTCTCCTGCCCTTCTTGCTTTACAAATGTTATGGCCATGCTATTTGGAGCACAGTGATTCCTAAGTTATGTTCATGGTGAATTGTACCTTCTGGGATTTGAAGTACTAGTCTTTGCCCTTGTAATTTTTTTTTTTTTTTTTTTTTTTTATCTTGCAAAGGTTTTGGCTCTGTATTTCACAGCATCGCTTAATAAGATCATGATCTCTCTATTCTCTCTTTCTTTTCGTTTTGTTTCATTTTCTTTTCCTTTTATAATCAACCTTTTCGGTTCTGTTTAGATTTTTCTTCTATGTACAGTTGTTTTTGTTTTGGAGTCAAACAAAAATTCTTTGTTGTTTTGTTTTGGAATCAAACACAGATTCTTGAAGTTGTTGAGTTTAGCTCATTTACAGTTATTGATGTGACAGATAAGTTTGGTCTTAGTTATTTTATAGTATATTGACATATTTTCTGGTTTTACAGATGTTAAAAAGCATTTTACTGTGAGGTCTCTGCTTCTTTCTCTTTTGGTTGTGGGTGTGTGTAGTGTTTATGATACTATAATGTTCATACTTCTGTGCTTTCATTCAAGGGGTTGTTGTACTTTAAGTTCCTCTTAAAGTGTTTGGCCACAGATTTTTCTGTTCTTTGGCAACATTTTTTTCTTCTGGTGAGTGTTATTCATCTGTTAATAAGCTTTACTGACCTCTTCCCTCTTATTTTTCATTATTGCATGTTTGCTTTGATACCCTGCCACTCCCTTTTATTTTATGTACCTTTGAATGAATTGGGCTTTCCTGGACCACCCATTAGCAAGTTTCCTTGTGGGATATTAGATAGACCAGAGCAGAATTCCATTTTAGTTGCTTTTCTTTTTCTGTGCTTTGGAAACATGACTTATTTGTAGCCATATCCCATCGGGTTTTTGAAACAAAGCTGCATCCAACAGCCCTTTTTTGGCAGCTCAGCTCAATCTATTTCTCCCAACAGTGGTGGCAAAAAAGGGATATAACTCTTGCCCTGAGCACGTTCCACACTTCTGGAAGTGTAACATTTGTGCTCTCTGAGCTATGGTGCCTTCTAAATGGCTCCCATTGTAGTTTAGGATTTTTTCCCAACTCCTACATATGTTCTGAGGTCTGGGGTTTATAGGGGTCTCCTAGTATCCCTGAAATTGACACCTAGGAAGAGAAGGAAAGATCCTTGCTGATTTATGAGCTCTGTTCATAATGGGATAGTGGATGGGGGAAGGGGAGGTCTCTGGAAGTTTTAAAATTTTGGATGTAGTCCTTTGTGTGTTTAAAAATATTTTCTTCCAGACTGGGCTTGTCATTTTTTCAGTGGAGATTACCGTTTTTATATAGTCAGAATTATACGTTTTTCTTTATTGCTTCTCTGCTTTGCGTCTTGTTTAAGGAAGGTTCCTTCCTCTCCCCAAAGTTATAAGCAATTCCGCTGTTTTTTCCCCAATGCTACCAGAGTTTTCTTTTTCACATTTAGTCCTTTACACATTGAGAATTGATATGTTGTCTATGTGATGCAGGGATCTAAATTTACTTTTATTTTAAAAAATTATAGTTATTGTTCCCACACTGCATGGACAAATTGAACAGTGCATCCCTTCCAACTGCTTTGAAAGGCCACCTTTTCATATTTTCAGCTCTAAAAACTGGGACTGTTTGTGAATAGTTTCTTGATTCTATTGATCTATTTATCATTGCTGGCACTTTTACGCATGCTGTTTAGTTTCCTACAGTTTTGAAGTATATCAAGCAAGTATTCCCTCCTTCTTTTCCAAAATCTCTTTGCCATTCATGTTGTTATTTCTCTTTTACATGACTTTCCTCATCAGCTTGTCAAATTTTGAAATGTTTTATAAACATTAGGATACGTACTGAACTTTCATTGAATATATGTCAATTCAAGGAACATGATTAGCTGTATTGGTGTCGAGTCCCCTCGTGTGGGAATGGCTTTCTCCCTTCGCTTATTCAGCTTTTGTCCTTCAGAAAAGTTTCAGATAGTTTATCATCTAGATCTTGCATATTTCTTGAGAGATTTGTTCAGTGTTTTGCAGTTTTTAAAAAATTTTATGGCTCTTGTGAATATGGAAATTTTTGTTGTATTCATTTGGTTATTGCAAGTGTAGGGGAAAGCTATTGATTTTTCATTTGTTAATATTCTACACAACCATTTTTATGGTTTCCATTTACCCTGTTGTTCAGAGCTGGGATGTTTCCCTGCCCCTTTGCTGTAGCTTACTTATCATTTGTGGGTTAGCTGACAGCCTAGCTTCCTTCATAAATGTCTCCTGCAAACGCCTTTCCTTAAAAATTTCCCCTTCCTCTGAAAAGACTGGCAGTCTGTTGATGCTGTTAAGGTATTTGTGCTATCTTTATTGTTTCATGAATGTTTTATTTTCTTTCCAGATTATAAACTGCATGATGACTCTGACCAAATTTCAAGATTATTCTCTTTACACAAATGATTTAATGATGAGCTTGTGATTATCAACAAATACTTGATCTTGTAAAACCACTCTTAGATCCATAGAACTGCTATTTTAGCATGTTAATTATCATATTAGTTGGTTCTTATAATTCCAAAAATATTTATAAAAAACACATGCTTTTAAAAGAATCTGCCTTTTCCAGTTTTTGCTGAATCAATCCCTGATAACAACTATGGTAATTATTCCCCAACTTAGACTATTGCTTTTCTGGAAAGAATTTGAAATTCAAGCAAAATTCTAATCACACATCTCATCCAAAAAGAATGCACAAGAGTCAGGGATTGGAAGTTGTTCAATTTCCTATGCTGTTTCATTGGTCCTGGTTGTAATATACCCTGGAGCGTTTGTCATCATAAGCAGAGGAGGTTTATGAGTCTAAGACCCGGGAGGTCAGATGTGGTATGCTGCTGCATCGCCCATTACCATTATTTACACTCACCCTGGAACTGAATTTGTTTCCAGTTTCTTTTCATTTAACAATGTTTACAATGTGGAAATAAGCTGGTAATAAAATTTCTTGGCCATTTTTAATCTAGCTGGGGAACTCCGCCTTCCCTGGAAATAGAGCAGCTGCGTGGTTGATTTTGTAACTGTCTTGTCCTGCCTTGTCTTGCCACTCTTCCCATCCCTGCTCCGTGCCCTCATTCCCCAGCGAGGTTCGGGATGCTCATCTGTTTGCCTGCCTCACCTGCTCCGCCGGCTGCTTTGAGCAGCCTGGCTATTTGTATTATACTTGGGGGATTAATTACCAAGTACAAGCCTATAGGGAGTCAGGAAGAATATAAAATTCTTCAGTGCAGGCTTAGCAGAAGGGAAGTTTGAATCAACTTCTCCCCACTAAAAGGGTGGGTTAGAAATAACACTTTATATGAGACTGTGAGTGACTAAGATGAGATTTCTTTATTTTCTTGTGCAGGGGGTCATGAATATCTCATCCTGTTTCAATTTACGGGTATAAGGAATATAAAATTAGGGCTTCCCTGGTGGTGCAGTGGTTGAGAGTCCGCCTGCCGATGCAGGGGACACGGGTTCGTGCCCCGGTCCTGGAAGATCCCACATGCCGCGGAGCGGCTGGGCCCGTGAGCCATGGCCATTGAGCCTGCACGTCCGGAACCTGTGCTCCGCAACGGGAGAGGCCACAACAGTGAGAGGCCCGCGTACTGCAAAAAAAAAAAAAAAGGAAAAGAAAAAAAATCACCAGGAATATAAAATTAAATCCTTCAAATGATGAATCGTGTATATGTATCATTTTAAACAAGGTCATTAAACAATATCATTGAAACAAGGTGCTCTAATCTTTTTAGTTCAGAAGCTTTTCTCTTAGTATAAGCATAAACTCATAGTAAGACAACTGGGAGGTGGGTTATATTAAGGATTAGATGAAGAATTCCAGAGGGTACCTGGTACATTCTTCCCAGGAGTCTTGAAAAATAGGGGAGATTGTCTTGCATCTGGAAAGAAAGAAATGAAATAAAAATCTCCTGACTGTATCTTCCAACCCTGTGTTAATGACTAGGGAACCCATCACTTAGGTAATCTCTGTAGACATACCTCCAAAAATACCACCAAGGGAGCTTGTAGGAGTTTTTAGGCAATCGAAATATTTTGTATAATATTTTCATTTTAGAATCTGGCCCTGGTGTGAATTTTATGCCCTTGCTTGACAAACACACAGGAACGCGGGCCTGAAATTTACATATTCTCGAATGCCCATGCTGGGCCTTGTAACTGAGATTTACAAATATTTCTTTCCAGCTAGGCAGGCAGGCTAAAACAAAGCAAATGCGTGGGCCATGTGCACAGGGCAATTAGTAATTCTCTTACATCAGAACTCCTGAGCCAGCAGGAGCCAGCAGGACCCCAGCATTGAGCTGCATGCTACTTTGTCACAGAGCTCTTCCTCTTAATTGCCATGACTTGTTTTTTTCAAGACTGGTTCAACCTCATTGTTATTCTGCATGTTCTGTGATACCCCTGCTTGGACCAAGGCTGCTACAGTATCCACCTCGATTATGTAGAGGGATAGAGATGTAGATACAGATCTAGATGGAGAAACAGTCCTTTCTGACAAGTGGTGGAATAACTAAGGTGGGATGTGGAGGATGAAATCTTTCCGGTTCTAAATTGTAAACTGTGGCTCGGATTGCCTTCCAGCAGCAGTGAAACACTGTGGTTAATCCTGGCCACAGTGATTACTCCCTCTGGGGGTCTTGTTACTTCTCATATACCCAGAGGAAAGCCTGCTGAGAGACTGCAGGGGACATGGTCCGCTCTGGAAACAACCAGCATTGCCCATAGGTTAGATGGGAAAAGTTACAGGTACAAAAGGGCTTTCCTCTCGTTCTTTTAAGCCAGTTCCAAGCTTTGATACAGGCTCTGCGCTCAGAGATTTTGTTAGTAGCCCAAAGGAAAGCCCTATATTTGGCTAGAATAAAAATGAAGCTTCCTGGGAAGGACGCAGAGTTCTGTGTTTCCACCGAGCACCTGGTGATCTGCTTCTTTTCAATTTAGCTTGGTGACGACTGTTTCTAGAAACTGGAACCTTTTTGGTGGGGTTCTAGGGAGTCAGTCCTAACTCTGGAAGGCTTTGCTTCTTTGTGCCTCACCATTCACTTCTCCAGGTGGGAGCTGGTGGGAACCTGGGGGGAAACCCACATTTTCCCTGTTAGATATAAAAGACTCCTATTGCTTTGTACTGAATTTGACTTGTAAAAGCCATAGGGAAGTACTCACTGAAATAGACAAGGAATTAGAAGTTCTGGGACTGTCTGCAGGAGGCCATGAGCATCTACGTTAATATTATGTCTTATTGCTCTGTGCTGTCCCCAGCGCCTTATGTCTCTAGGAGTAGTGAAATAGAAAAGAAAGTGGACATTTTAGTTTTTACATCATATCTAAAAGTTAAGCTCTAGCAGAATTTTTGAAAGCTAAGTTGGATGTAGAAAAAGACGAACCAAATAAGAAAAAGCAAAATCTCTTAATTCAGAGCTTGGTCTAGTAAAGGGGTCAGCCACTGTCACTTGGTTTTGGCAGAGACTCACAGGCTGGCAGAGGGGCAGGGAAGCTCTCTGGTGATAAATGAAGGCTCCAGGTATGCCCTGATGGGAGGGTATTGTCATGGGGAAGCTGCCAGTGGGTACTTAGAAGCTGGGCATCCTACGTGATTGGCTAGAGGTGCATGTTTGGCTTTCTCTGGTTGGTCCTAAGTTGGACGTGGGGGAAAGATTAGGGAAGCAGTCAGTTATTGATCACGTCCTGGCTGTTTAGGGCTGATTGTTACGGGTTTATTGTTTGGCTTCCTGGACCGGTGGCTAAATATAGTCTGACTTTCTACAAGTCCGACTTGCAGATAGTAGGTTAGCTTCCTGGACTGGTCCTTGAAGGTAAGTTGGTTTCCTGGACCGGTTGCAGACTGTGGGTCAGAGTTCAGTTTTTCTGTCTGGTCTGGCCATTTTCTGTTTCTGCACTGGGTCTCTCACGGGTTTGAGACCGTGACCCAGCAGAGCTGAGAGACAAAATATTTGAAAGCGTATGGAAAAGCCTTTAAACGAGAGGAATAAACGTAGCCACATGTTTGTTTATATGTACAAAAGGTCTCTGTGCGCACAGTGTTTTGTAGCACTCTTGAAATGGAGTGATTCTGACCTTAATTTTTAGGATCTCCCTAGGCTATAATTAGAAATGTTCAACTGAGAGTGAAATTTGCCAAAGTGGCAGTGAAGGAATCCAATTTATTTAGCATTGAAATTAGAACAAAAGTGATTCCTGAGGACAACAGGGATGACAAGTCATTCCGGAGCAAGATGTGGAGAGATGCAAAAAGTGAGGATAAAAACCAGTTTTTTTTAAAAAACCAGTTTTTTTCCAGTTTTCTGGAAAAGCCAGTTAGGAGAAGTGCAGGTGCCCAGAGGTTACTGCAAAATTAATAAATTCCTGAAAGATCAGGCACGCATTCAGCCTCCACACAAAGTGGAATGAAAGAAGACCAGTGGAAAATTACAACAGCATAAGAAATAATTACAAGGAGAAGCAGCGATCAGATTAAAAAGTGTGTAACAAGAAAATAACTTGAAATCTGAGGCAAATCATAAGGCGGACATTTTATCAAGGAAAATGCTGACATGATAGGATGCTTTGTAGAAAATATACGTTTTGAATCCTGTAGTTTGACTGACGATTGAGGGCTTCTCATTATGAAATAGATGAGAATTTTTTTTTTTTTTCTGGTGAGAGATTTTAAAAGAGCAAAGCAACTACAGGTTCAGTGATAATTGAAATGACACCAAAGTAGTAGAAAGAGGACAGAGAAAATAAACCCTTTGTAGCTTATGGCACTTTTAATCTCAATCCATGAAAATTCAACATTATCAGTGTATGCTGTTGTCATATGAGGCTGTTCCTGTTCTTAGGTTCTTAGTTTTGATTCATTTCTTGATTGGCTAGAGGCAGTTTTTCAGTATTTTGTGAAAGGAATAATCTGTAGGTCATAATTTTTTTAACTCTTTAAATATAGTATATGTGGCCCTATTGTCTTATAGCAGTTACTGTAGAAGAAAAAATATATAAAGAAAAATTTTTTTTCCTCTTTAGGTAACCTCTTTTCCCTATGCTGTGGATTAAAAAAAAAAACCCCGCCCCCCCAAAAAAAAACCTTGCCATTAAAATCACTGTATTGCATCAGTGATTTATTTACTGAATTATTTACTATATTCATTTATTTATTTAATTTATTTATTTGGTTGCGCTGGGTCTTAGTTGTGGCCGGCAGGCTCCTTTGTTGCGGCTTGCCAGCTCCTTAGTTGCGGCACGTGGGCTCCTTTGTTGTGGCAGGCGGGCTCCTTAGTTGTGACATGTGAACTCTCAGTTGCGGCATGCATGTGGGATCCAGTTCCCTGCCCAGGGATCGTACCCGGGCCCCCTGCATTGGGAGCTCAGAGTCTTACCCACTTCACCCCCAGAGAAGCCCCTGGCGATCCTTTTTGACTAGTTCTTGGGAAGCCCCTGGTTCTTCACATCTTCCCATTGCCTATTTATTTATTCTTTTCTTTGTATCATAAAGACCTTCTTACTCATCTCCCCCAAGTACAATCCCGGCTGCCTTTGTAGAGAACTTGCTCTGTGCTGGCACAGTGCTTTCTATACGTTCCCGTCTTATTTTATGTTTGTCACTCATATTCCAGATTCCACTTTCTATAGCATCAGTCTAGCTGTGTACTATCTCCAATGTCAATTTTAATGTTTTTTTCCATTTTGAAATGTATCTGCAATTCTCCCTTATTCAACTGATCCTCTGTCCTGTTGACTTTTTTCAATAAAGCCTATTTTTTCTTTTCCCCTTACAACTTTCTACTCCTATTTCATAAAGAAAGTGATTGCTTGAGTCTTTTTAAAACTTTTTATTTTTGAGGTGAAATATATATAATATAATCATTTTAAAGTGCCAAGTAAAATAAGCTAGTTATAAGAGGATCATGTTATGATTCTACTTCTAGAGTAGCCACATTCATAGAGAAGAAAGAGAGAAGGGAGAGGTTCGGCGGGCAGGTGAAGGGGATGGGGAAGAGAGAATGGGGAGTTGCTGTTTTGTGGGTGCAGAGTTTCAGTTGGGGAAGGTGACAAGTTCTGGAGATGGATGGTGGTGATAATTACACAATAACGTGAACGTACTTAATCTCGAGTCTTTTTTTCAAATGCGAGCGATGTATAGACATTCCTTCCCTTTTTGTGCTAAGTTATGTTTAGGGCTGTGCTCAGAATCTTTGGGATAATGTTCCCTTCCCACCTTTCTGCGTTTTTGGTGGGTGTGAGCCCCACTGGTACGTAGTCCTCCCTACCTCTTTACTTTTCAGGTACTCAACCTCACAGAGGAGGCCTATGACCCACACAGACACGCCCTTCGGGGCTCTGGCCTCACTCGGTATGGACTTGGGCCCCCCCTGGATCCCCTTCTTGAATCTAGAACCAGATGGAGGCTGAGATCTGCATTTCCTGGCCCAAACCCCAGCATCTACTGGGTTTTAACGAGTATAATTTTGGTAAACAAGGCAGTATGTTCTTCTAACCCTGTCTCCTCTGACACTGACAAATAGGTACTGACTACATAAAAATTTGAAATAAAAATACGCATTGCCACACACTTTTCCGTCTTTACCATTTCTGCTGTGCTTTAGTGGCCCGGGCTGTGCTTTCCAGGATCAAATTTATGATGGCTGGTTCTTCTTTTTCTCTGATCCAGTTGTCCAGATGTTGCCATTTCTAATTAGATTGGTTTATAGGAAGAGAAGTATTGCTGGGAGGGAGGAAGGACAGTACACTGGTTTTCTTAAACACTCCTCCCAGTGTTGAAGTTGTGGTTATATACGAAACGTCTGAAAAAGCCAGGAGTTGAAAAAGGAGGGATTGGTCTAGGTTGGGTCTGTAGGCACTTGGGGGATCCTGTCCAAATAAAGGGGCACTTGCTGCTCAGCCCTACTCACAGTTGCCAGATCTTTTCTGTTTTTTCACCAAAAGACAAAAATCTAGATTTTGTGAAATCACCCAATTATTTAAATACCAAATAAGATTAAAATGAAACTATAAGCGTACAAAATACTATGTTTACCCAAGTAAACCACAGGCTAAAAAGGATGGATGCCCAGTGTCTGGTTTACAGTCATAGTGTGTCTGAACCAGGGGGCCTTCGCTCGGAAGAGAGAGGCTACGATCACCTACTTTGGGAAGATGAGTTTTTCTTAGCATCAGTGTGATGATCAGTGTCTTGATCTGTGATGGGATGCTGAATTTTATTTCCCACTAGCTCTTTAACAGTAAAAACAGCAGAAATGTCAAATATTTCTTCGTAAACTCATGAACAACTTCTTCACTTAGAGCCAATAAACAGTATAAACTCGTTGATAAGAAATTTTAGATTTAAGTCAAATGAGACATTCTGAATTCTTTCAATATTCTTGTCTTTTCCAATAATGGATTTCATGTCTAAAATGACTCAGATTCTGGCTTTGGCTGTGCACACCTGTGAATTTTCACCTTAGTTGTGTGATTTTCTGCCTTATCAGTAAGTATTTGAGTCAAAGCAATCTAGATAACTTAGCTGACTTTTAATCTGTTTATCTCCTTACATAAACAAAATGGCCACGTATAGAATAGGATACCATGTCTTGCTCCTGTGTTATTTTTAATGTGTTTCTGCTGTAAGTGGAAACAATGCTGCTACGATCTCATTCCTGGTGAAATGATACGAATCAGCATCTGTATTCTTTTTACAGGAATATGCAACAGAGTAGTTTCGTTCTGTTCCAGCTCTCAGGCACACACTGGCTATTGTGTTAGTTTGATTGGGCTGCCATAACAGAATACCACAGGCTGGGAGGCTTAAACAACAGAAATTTATTTTCTCACAGTTCTGGAGGCTGGAAGTCCAAGATCAAGGGCCAGCAGGGTTGGTTTCTGGTGAGGACTCTCGTCCTGACTTGCAGGCGACTGCCTTCTAGCTGCCTCCTTACATGTCCTTTCCCCTGTGTGCAGGGAGGGGTCTCTGGTGTCTTTTCCTCTTCCTAGAAGGACACTGGTCCTATGGGATTAGCTCCCTCCCCATGACCTTATTTAATTATTATTTCTTCCTTAATAAGAAATAATTCTTATTTCTTTCTTAAATATAGTCACATTGGGGGTTAAACTTCAACATGATTTTGGGGGACATAATTCAGTCAGTAACAGCTGCCTTGTAAATAGTTCTTTATCAGGGAAACACTGTTCTACAGTGTAGTGTAGAGTGGAAGGACGCAAATAATCGAAAAATATAAATTGTCTCCTGGGATCAAGTAAATGACTACGTAAATAGCAGAGGTACTGAAACTAGATGCTCTTATGTCTCCTTCTTCATATCGGTAAGGGAGGCTTTTGAGTTTACTTAAAATGAAAGTAAAACATTTAAAATGGCTTAAAGTGTATAATATAATGGCTCATTGTGTATAATTATACATAGCGTTATGTAATTATATATGTGTATATGTGTCTATTAACTGTATAGTATATATGCAAATCTATCAAGTGAGATAACATATTTCCAGCTGTCTAATTCACATTCTGCAATTTGATTTTGCAGATTGCTTAACCCAAGAGGATTTGAAGTCATTATAATATAGGAAATGGCTTTTAATTGGGAGAGAAAAGCACATAGAATAAAGAACATAAATTAAAAAGTTGATAGTGTACATTTTCCTATACTAGATGGAAGAGTCCTCCTTACCAGATGATAATTAGGCTGTGTCACAAAGCTTTAGTGGACAGTCTTTGGCAACGACGATCCTTTGCTTCCACGACCCAAACCCAAACTTCCTGCACGGTAGACTTTGCTAAGGAGAATGTTTTTCTCCAGGTGACTACTTAGCTCGCTCCTGTGTGCTCATGTATTACACTGTGCCTCATTTAGCCTTTCTGTGTGTAGGCTTTGGGGCTAGATATTGAGTTCTCAGATATGTCATCTCCACCAATTATGCAGAAAAGGTATATGATTTTATCCTATTTGTAGGGTAATTTACCTGGCTCTGCTTGGGGTGATTCCTCATTACCGCACTCAGATAACTCAAGCTCTGTGATCAGAGCGTCCCACTCAACCAGCAGACCCTCCACTGGTCCTGGAGCTGCCCATCCAACAGGGCCAAGGTCTACAGAAAGAGGGAAGCAGGGCCAGAGCACAGGTGTCCGTATACCTTGCCAGTCCTTCTAATATTGCAGCCAGAACCCTTTCTTCACGTTGCCAACTGGGACGGAGAACATGGGTGTCAGTCTGGTCTGGTCGCTATCTCAGAAAACAAGAATTATGGCTCAGCAATCTACATTAAAATTAAATTCTAGGGCTTCCCTGGTGGCGCAGAGGTTGAGAGTCCGCCTGCCGATGCAGGGGACACGGGTTCGTGGCCCGGTCCGGGAAGATCCCACATGCTGCGGAGTGGCTGGGCCCGTGAGCCATGGCCGCTGAGCCTGCGCGTCCAGAGCCTGTGCTCCGCAACGGGAGAGGCCACAACAGTGAGAGGCCCGCGTACCGCAAAAAAAAAAAAAAATTAAATTCTATCATGATGATTTACCTAGTAGTCTTCCCTAAGATGTCAAGAAAGCCAGGCATCTGGTCAGTGGTGTCATCCGGATTTTACTGCCCTCCTGAAGGAGGTTTGTGTAACTTAGTACAAAATACGTTTATCTCCTGGTCATAATAGCTTCTTCAGCAGACCTTGTAGCTTCTTCTTAAAAGACTTCCTTGTTAGACTTAATTTGGTCATACCATTTCTTCTACTAAAACTTTATTTTGATTTAGGTTTTTATGGAGAAAGGATTTCCACTTCGGGGAGGTAAACTTAACAGAGAGAGAAAGGGAGATGAGGGTGAAGGCTTGGTGACAGAAGCACAGCAGAATGGTCTGTGGGTGACCCCGTGGGGACTGAGCCAGTGAAACCTTTGTGCAGGTGTAGGGTTCTGACTAGAAAGGTTTCTTCATAGACCCTGCCTTTACTTTTGAATCATGATTTGTTTTCTCAAGAAGGGAGAATCTTCTTCATGAAGTTCTGCTGACAAAGCTCCCATCGTTTTCCAGTGAGGCTGGGTGTTCCTTATTTATGTGACTGCTGTCAAAGCAGGTGTGGGGTGATCTGAAAAAAACTCCACACAGCTTCCTGAGTTTATAGAAGAACCCAGAAGTTTCCTGTGCGTTCATGTCAGAAAAGACCCTTTGGAGAGAAGCCGCATTTGGTGCAGGGTAAAGGAAGGACTGTTTCCGTGTTCTAAGTTCACAGTTGAAGCATATGTAAAGTTGAGTGAGTGGGTTTGTATATCTTTTTTTTTTTTTAAGTATAAAAATTCACTCTCTCCCCTTTTCAGAGACCAATTAATTTAATATTTCAGATGTAAAAGTTGCACTTAGATTACTGAAATTGTGACATAAAGATTATAGTTCTTCCTTTCTCAACGTGTGGCAAAATAACTAGAGGCAAAACTTTCAGTGGCATGTAGGCTTAGAGCGAGGGTTTTGTGGTAATACAGAGGGGACAGAGTTCCTCGGGATTGAATAGTCCCTGTGAGATGAGTGCTATGGGAATACGAAAAGGCCCAAACAATATTTTCCTCCAAGGCTATAGCGTTTGGCAGCTGTTTTGTTTGATATTTTTTTTTCTTCCAATTACATTCTCTGTACAGACCTTTATTCTTTTTAAAGCAAAGGTATGTTTGTGGCTAAATGGCGCTGTGCATAATAGAGGCCAGAAGGTGACTGCATGCAAAAGCTCTTTCATCTCAACTCATGCGTCCCTGATACAGGGACTGGGCGATAGGTCCGGGGAGTGCATTTATATCGATGCTTATCCTGTAGAGCATGAGGCCAAACAGCGTTGCTAAAGGCGGTCAACACAGAAACAATACAAGGTTTCTTTAAACAACTCACCTCCTTCCTAGAAGTCTAAGCTTTAAGCGTTTTTCTCTTGTGACCTTGAGAGTTTCACCTTGTCTTGCATTATCCTTCTAGGATGTCACTTCAACCTTTCGTGCACCTCCACCGTGAAATAGTTCTCTACAGCCTTGCTGCCACTGTCCTCCTTTGGGTTTGCTCTTACCCTGGGAAGGAGAAGGAATATCAAAAGAGTCCTGATGGCGTAAGAACCTGTTCCTCCTTTCCGATGGCTTCAGGTATTTCATTGCCACATCAAGTACGTGTTTAGTGTGTTACTTGTCCTGAAACCTCTAAATCCCTCTAGTTGGAAAAGTACTACCTAGAAAAATAGTTTGCTCGTGGTGTTGGCTTATGTTGCAGCCCTGATAATACCATGCATTTGGGTTTTCATGGAGGAGAAGAGGAAGGAGCTTCAGTGCCTGTGTGCACATCACTACTTCTAAAAATCACAAATGGCTCTGGGCAAACAAAATAGACAAATCTTCTGCGGCTCTGGGGTGTGAGACTAGAACTCATTTTAGAAATAGAAGGTTCCAGATAGCAAAGTAAATGAAGTCAGGGTGCTTGGGAAAGTTTATGAGTGGCTATTACATGTCTGCTCATACGCATAGAGCAGGCTCATATATCTTCTTTTTGCAGACTTTTTTAAACCTCGTAACATGTCCAAACTCTTACTGTCTTCACTCCATGATTATGTAGTGGGAACAAGAGGTACTTTTACATTGAAAGTGTTCCTCGGGCACTTCTCCACGTTACGCAAAAGTTGGCAGCTTAGCAGCCGTTTTTCTGGGTTTTGGTGACTTTATCGGACTGCCACTTGTTGGGACCTCAAATGTGTGAAGCTGGTCACTGGGGCGGGGGTGTGGATCCCTTTACACGGGGAACCCTACAGTCTTAAGGAGGGGTTAGGTACCAAAAGATCAACTGTTCTCTAAGATCAACTGGCAGAGCCCTCAGAGTGGATTATGAAAGCGTTGGCTGACGTCTGGTGGCACGAAAGGGGATGAAATCTCTTGAAATGTAACTTCCTTGAGAAAAATGTGAGTTTGGGCTGGTGACCCGTACTCAAGAGTTCAAGGAGTGAAATCCACAACTGATGCTGGAAAGATTTCTCCATTCAGTCACGCTAGCACAGTGGTTCTGCTGTGAGAAACGCTAGCTGAGCACGAGAGTGTGAAATTAAACCACCTCCAGTTCCAGCATCCAGCATGGGCCCTTCCACTGTGGCTTGTCCTGCACCTGGACCAGAAAGGGCATCCTGGCATCAGTAGAAAAGCATCATCCATCACATGGTATAGGATCATTCATGACAGCCACTCTGTGTGGCAAAGAGAAACCGTTGCAGCATTCAGCTCTTTCCTCGTGTTTGGACACAGGACTGAGACCTCCTTGCACTGGATCTCAGGCAATTTGTGTGAGGGGAGGAGGGCATCTTCTGAGGATGATGAGCCTTTCTTTTAGGGAGTAGGGATCAAGTGACTTATTTGCTTGGAAAAAAAAGAGGTAAAACCACAGTTAAACTTCCTTCATGAAATATGACCTTCCAGTGTCATAGACTGTGGTTCTTCATAAAGAGTGTTCTAAGTCAGGATATGTGATAATGTGAAGGCCTAATATTATCAGCTGTGAACCAATTCTTAAAAAGCAGTATTTCCTGCTACTCTTCATCTTCGCCAGCCAGGCAGCCATGAATTCATTCTCTGTATGTTTACTGCCCCCTCGGTAGTGGTTCCACAGAAACGTAAAGGGGAAGAAATGATCAGCTTTTGAGTTTCCAAATAGACTTTTGTGGTAAATACTAGATGTAGTATCTTTGAGAGAGAATACTTGTTGAGACCCAAGGCGGGGAGTGGGTTTATGAGAAAAAATAGGTTATTAAAGATTGTATTTACAAATCCTTACATTCCAGGGAGTGAGCGTTAGAAAGCTCACAATTCAGGAACGAATGGTGTTTCCTCTCTGCATTTTGGCTGTGGTATCTGTGTGACTAGGGTAGTGGAGGTTAGGGTTGAATTTGAAAGGAGGAGAGAGGGTAAATGGCATTACGAGGCAAATGCAGGAAAACGGACACTCCTCTCCTCTGTTGAAGCTGAGAAAGAGTCCTCGTGGATATAGAGAACAGGTTGGTGGGCGCCAGAAGTAGGGGCTGGGAGTGGACAAAAGGGGTGAAGGGGGTTAAAGTACAAACTTCCATCTGTAGAGTAAGTATGTCATGGGGATGTCAAGTACAGCATGGTGACTATAGTTAGTACTACTGTATTGCATATTTGAAAGTTGCCGAGAGAGTAGACCTTAAAAGTTTTCATCACAAGAAAACATTTTGTAACTATGTGAGGTGATGGATGTTAACCAGACTTACTGAGGTGACCATTTTGCAGTATATCCAAATATTAGGTCTTTATGTTGTATGCCTGAAATGAATCTAATGTTGTATGTCAGTTATATCTAAATAAAAAAAGTATACTTGGATTTGCAGACATGGCAAGCAACACACTGTGCCCCTCAGATTTCTGCACGGGAGTGTAAGACCTCTCTGACCTAGGAGAGGGAGAGAGAGTTTCAGTAGCGGTCCAGAGGGCTAGCTGCCTTTAAATGTGTCCGGCTGGACCGCTAATTAGATAGAGGTTTGGGGCTGTCTCTGGCTCTACCTCAGAATTACACGAAACGGTACCAGAAATGTAAGTGTTGCTCGAGAATTGTTTTCCTGTGTCACTTCAGCATTGTGGTTCAGCAAAGAATAGAAATTGAGGAATTTTATCTTTAGATAAAGAGAGATGGGGAAAGATTCCTTAGTCTCCCATGACCAAGTTCAAGAGGGTAAGAGATGGCTGATAGAGACCCGGAGGTGGTCGTTAATTTCTGCTTGGAAATATGAGGAGTGTTTAGATGAAGAAAGGGAGACTGATGACAATGTGAATATAAGAAGTCTAGTGAGATGGAATAAAATTGTGGATGTCTGAAGGGCGGGGGTCCAATATCTGATAATTCTCTCTGATGATGTCAAACCGGCGAATCCCCTCAAAGCAGCTCGTCACCACGAGGATTCAAGGGAGCGTCCACAGTAGCTGTGAAGTGAAAATGTTCACGTCCTGCTTCATAGCCTGACAATGTCACGCCTGTTACAGTGGTGCGGAATTTGTGGATGCTATACAAATCCTCACACATTTATGTCAGCAAATTCTAATTCAAACTGATGAATGCTACAAGTGCCGAAATATATGTCCACTTGCAGTCAGGAACCCAAATTCAGGGGCATGTCCACGGAACAGTGAAGAAGGAAGAGGATGTCTGCCAAGGCTGATGAGTAGAACTGGTCCGGATCATCGGATTCTATAGCTGGATGAAATTTATTTGAGCAACTTGGCTTATCAAATGTGATGACTTTTCATATTTAGGATCCGGCCTGGCAGTAGTTATTCTCACGGTCAAGGATGTAGCAAAACTAGCATTCTGTGTTCTGGCGTAGACTTGCTATTGTGTTTCCGTACTTTCATACATTGTGAGTGAATTCCCTCTTTGACATTATATACCTTGGACATTGGATTCAGTATTTATGTGAAGGACAGACCATTTCATTTAAGGTTGCAAAAGTATAAGACAGAAGAACAAAGATAATTCTTTAAAAGATTCACTGGTTATCAAGTTAAGAGCTGTCTTTGTTTGCAGGAGATGCTGACATGATAGTAGGATCACAACCAGTTTCAATGTTGCCTTCGTATTTCTGTTGTTTGACATTCACAGAATAACAATAGCATTGTCAAAAGAACAACCCATCGGGAGAATCTTTGCTGTGTTAGCTGAAGCACTCTCCATAAACCGTGTGCAAAAACCAAAATAGGGGCTTCCCTGGTGGCGCAGTGGTTGAGAGTCCGCCTGCCGATGCAGGGGACATGGGTTTGTGCCCCAGTCCGGGAAGATCCCATATGCCGCGGAGCGGCTGGGCCCGTGAGCCGTGGCCGCTGAGCCTGCGCGTCCGGAGCCTGTGCTCCGCAACGGGAGAGGCCACGACAGTGAGAGGCCCGTGTACCGCAAAAAAAAAACAAAGAAACAAAAAACCAAACAAAAATAAACGTGTAAGGAGCGTGTCTCCATCATTACATGAGGACAGTCTCTCACGCTCAGGCCATGATTTCTTCTGGGCTGTTTTATTATATCTTGTGAAAGCCTTCACTTTGAGGGCTAAATAAAAGCGTATCTGTTTTGGTCCCCACTGTGAGTACACCTTACATTTGAGATTTAACTTCTCATTTAGCCTTCTGAGCATTAATGTACTGCAGGGTTTAAACACAACGACTTGAGGCATTTCCATTTAAAACAGAGCTTTTAGTATGATTCATGATGAGTATTTTACATTTCCCTCTTTCTAAAGCTGGAGGGCATTGTTATGTAAGTTGTAAGGAATATGTCTGCAAGAACAAAGCAACGCGGTGTAAACAGTTCAGAACCATTCTGTGAAAAGCTCTTTTCTACCTACTTTATCCACACCTTACCAGCATTTCCCTGGCTTTCCCCTGGCAAAATGTGAAATAGGATACCCTAGAGGGTTACAGATTGGTAATCCTAATATTTGGTGTTCCCAAAATCCATTTGTAAGAAGTGAGAAGAAAGTGTATCCATCTAAGGGTTAGAAGAGCAGAATTCTGGGGCCAATTCCTCTACTCTTCAGCTGTGTGACCTTGTCTCAACAAGGCACATAACTTCTTTGAATCTAAATTTTCCTCTGCTTTTCAATGGACAAACTGACATTTACTCAACATTCTTCCGAGTTGTGAAAATTAAAGATACTAGATGAGGTGGTGTTTGAAAACAGCCGTCTACAAAACTAATGAAGAGTTGAGACAATCTAGAAAACAGGGTGGATCGTTTTATTAAATCAACTGAATGTGTTAGACCCAAACGGTCTACGAGGGATTCCAACTCGCCCAAGAACCGCCAAGAGTCGAGAGCCGTTGCAACACGCAAGAGGTTTATTAGGAGCCGATGCACCGGGGTTCCCTGAACCTCACGCAGGAGGCCGATGGGAACCCCTAAAAGCGGAATCACATACTTTTTATAGGTTTATTTACTCACAGGGCGGGTATATTTTCATAATGATTGGGTAAATGTGGTGACTTTTGAATTCATTGGCTTAGGAACTTTTGTCCCACCTTCTGGCCGTTATAGTTGTCTGTTCATTGTGGCGGTTAGGGCGTATACCTGTTACGGGCAACTGGAAAATTACCCGCTGTCTGGAAAGTCCCCGTCAACTGAAAAACTCCAAGAATTGGTTTCGATAGGGAGAAGGAGTGGCGCACGATAGGGAGAAGAATTGGTTTACGGGAACAAGTGAGGGGGTGGAAAGTCCCTAAAGGCCCCACAAATGTGTGGTCTCCACTGCCCACAGTGGACCCTCACCCTCACCCCCAGACTCATGCCTACAGTGTGCATATTTCAGCCTAAGTTATCCCATCTCCACCCTTTCAGAGGTTGATGTTCTGGTGTTATCAGGACTTACCGTATTTCCCAAGATACATCAAATGGAGCCTAATTCCAAAATGACACAAGAGATTATCAGTCGTTACTAGTAATTGAAAGTCCATGGTTTTTACAGTTGTATCACATCCTTCCTGCAGTGAATGTTTTGTTATAACCAAGGTCTAATGGGTTTTGAAGGTGAGACTGATGAATTCTTATGTCTCTCCATCTACCTTGTTGATGGAATTCTCTCAAATCTGTACATTGGAGCACAGCGTTGGTTTGAATGTGAACACTTATTCTTGTAGCATTCTTTTTAATTAAAGGTGGCTTTTTGGGCTGTAGTTTTGTTTTGTTTTCCCGGAGTCTCTCAACAAAACCTTTTACAGTTTTTCCTTTTCTTTGTTTAGTAAACAAGTCTCTACCTGACAGAAGGAAATAGCTGGAGATAGACCTTCACAAAACCCCCAGTGATGTTCCCTTGACGTATGCTGTCCCAGTTTTGTAAATTAGAAATCTGGTCATCTCAGCTCAGTCTCTGAGCAGTGCCAGCTGTCTTCTCTTTCTATCACTGCAAAGATGCTTTGAAGCTGCTCCTCTATTGTGTTGGCAACATTAGCACAGGAAGATTTGAAGACTATAATAGCTGGAAAAGGTTACATAGCTTCAGATAATTGACTATGGCAATATAAAATATTGCCTGCTCTGTTTTGTAACAAAGTAGGTATTGCTTTCTTTTGGATTTGAAGGGAAGCAAAGTAAAGCAGAATTGCCTTTTCTATTAAGTTTCCAGGTTAAAAGCTGCAAATCTGTGTTGTAAAGTGTGTCTTTCCTGGCTGCATACAGTAAATTACTGTCCCATCCTGCTGGATGGACAATATGTTTCCAGCTTAATGAATCAGATGCTTTGTATTTTCTCCAGCTACTTAGTATAGGGCAAAATGGGCTCATAAAAGAGGAACAGCCTTGAGGGACATCAGTCATTTTAGTTGATTTGCCTTCAAATAATTGTCAGGTGAAATAATGATGTAGAATTTTTTTTAGACGTCGAGAAATAAAAGGCAGATATTTTCCTTTTTTTCTTACTATGAATAAAAATTCAAAATGAATCCTAAGTAGCCAGAAATGGCTCCGCACTGCGGTAGTAATTGTTCGTCCCAGGCTGAACCGACTCAGAGAGCTCTGGCCCGAGGAAGTCGATTTTTCATGAAAAGAAAAAAAGTTCTTTGTTTCCGTTACTATTGCATTGTTTGAAGTCAAAGGGCAGGTTCGACCTAATCCTACTTTTAGTTTGTGTGGTTTCAGGTTTATTTACTTGGTGAGTCTGATAGGCATTTAGGAAAACGTGGGTGATAATACCAGATTAATTCTTTCCATATTCATGACGCTCCATTTAAAAATGAATGTGACAAGACACCCTTAAACAACAGAGCCATGTGAGCTTCCTCCGAGAAGCTCTTAAGAATTCAAACACTATTCAAGCAATTGTCACAAGACAAAACCAGTATGGAGCACTTAGGAAACGGGTATCGAGGCAAGATAAAAATCCCCCTATATTTATATGTTAAACCAAGAATCACAAAATCAGATTCATTCTAGGGCAGGGGATAAATACCATTCTAATGGCTACAGAAGGAAAGAACAATGAAGAAACTATTTTCCAGGTATTCTAGAGGTAATAGAAATAAACCTCTAAAGAGAAGCATAAAATATTTATCGAGGAGGACACCGCACACCCTAGAATTACACGGGGCTGGTGACAGTGATTAAATGTTCTGAGGCTGCATAGAGAGACGCTGAGGTTTTAATGTACAAGATATCGATTCCATGATGAATCGCAACAGTTTGTTTCCTGCAACATGGGGAGAAGTGAAAATAATGCACACACGTTTGTAGGCTACATTGTACACAAAATGGAGCAGGTGATGAGATAAATGGATGATGAGTTTCCTTCTCCCATTCATAAACGTGAGAGTTGCATAATAATCTGTTTGAAACCAGGAAGTCTAGCTATAGCATACAGTTATTAAAGATGTCAATGAAATACTCAGATTTTCATTTCAACCTGAAGATTGGCCCCTTTATTTGGTTTTCATTTAAAATCTCAATGTGCAACGCTACCCGTTAGGATTGCTTTTTTCCCCTAGTGTCAGCATTCAGGTGTGTAATATAGAGGACCCTTAAGCAAATCAGAGAAAAGTAGGGGAAAATGGCACATTTTGAAATGATGTGATGGTATTTATGGTTTCAAAGCTCCTGTGTAGGTGGCTGCTACATAGATTATATTAAATTTCAGTTACTCCTCTGATTGTTATCAACACCTTTTATTTTCCTTATTGTTTAAAATCAAGCTTTAACTTTGACTATAGTTATCCCTGAATAAGAAACACATGGTTAAGAAGGGCAACCAGCACAGAATCAGTGGCAGGATGAGTAGATGTAAATGAGGACCTGGGTGTGAGGGAAGGAGAGTGAAGACCAGTTAAAAGTGTCTGAATCAACTTTCCTACCCATGTCTGTCCAGCCTGCTCTGTCCTGCGTGCTCGAGGGTCCATCACATTCTCCACTGACCGCCCTGTCCTGAGCTTTTCACATCCTCACAAGAGCAAACCCCCCAAAGGTGCACCTACCCCAGTCCTGTTTCTGTGAGTTCTCTTCGGGGTTCATGGAAACGTAATGGAGTCAAGTGCCAAAGGGAGCATCAAAGTTAAGTCAAAACATAAAAAGACCCCAACAGAAAGTTCTTCGTAATACTATTGCCTCTTGTAAGTGAGAGAGTTCATGGTTAATGGAGTTTGAATGGCATTGCATCTCGGGACATTGGTCTCCTTGCATTTCCTTGTATAAGAATATCTTGACGTATTTTACAGGTTATAGAGTATATTTGTATACAAATATGTTTTAGCCAAATCATTTGTGAGTTATAACATATGAAGCACCTAGTCTACTGCATACTTGCAAGTATATCGCATAGCAAATGGTGGGACAATGTCATGCTAATTTTTAAGAATGAAAGCAACGTGACTTTTTTTTTTTTTTTGCAATTTACCTACTAGGAATGGTAGAGTGCTTTAGGAAAGATGATTTATTTAATAATGAACCTAGTCTAAAATTTAAAAGATGGAAGTCGTCAAATACATTTAAGCTGTTTCAAATTGAAATGTAATATTTATCACAGGGAGAAATATTAGAGAAAGGATAATGTGTATTAAAAACATTTCTTTTTTTTTTGGCTATGCCGCACAGCTTGTGGGATCTTGGTTCCCCAACCAGGTATTGAACCCACACCCTTGGCAGTGAAAGCACTGAGTCCTAACCACTGGACCACCAGGGAATTCCCTAAAAACATTTTTGGTAATAAAACTTCCAAACCTCTCTAAAATTAGAGATGATCTTATGGTGAACCACTAAATCCCATCATTCAGCTTCAGTGATGGTCAACATATGATCAGTCCTGTTTCACCTAAATTCTCAAATACTTTCTTCCATCAGGGGATTCTTTTGAGGCAGATACCAGACATGATAGCAGTTCTTTCATAAATACTTCAGTATGCATCTCTAAAAGGAAAGTTCTTCTAAAGTGTGAAACTACTGTTATCACAGCTAAAAATTAGCAATGATTCCCTAATGTTATGAAACAGTTGGCCAGCTTCATATTTTCCCCCACTGCTTTACATGTCTCTTTTTAAGTTTGTTTGCTTGAATCAGGAGCAAACAAGTTCACACCTAGGGAAGTCCATGTTCTTTTATAACAATTAATTCTTAGAAAAAAAATATGCCTTTTGGAGCCTAGAAATTCACTTCTACAGGTGCATCTGATGGTTCCACGTTATCTTGATAGATTTGGTTATCTTTCTTGAAAATGTAATCCTCCTTTTAGGTGTTTTCCTCTGAAGAATCCTTCAGACCAAGGAACCTTTTGAGGCACTGTCTTTCTTTTTTGAATCCTATAACAGAAATGAAACTCTCTAAAGTAAGTGGTGACCCAGGAGTCCGATGATATTTAATCCGATGACATTTAATCCGATGACATTTAATTTGGGCACTTAACGTTTACGTGATGGCCACAGCTACCGTGAATCTAACGTGTGTTCTTTTATCTGTTTTATCTTGTCAAAAACTTCGTGACTTTGACCTTTCCTTGCACAATCTATACATATACAGTAGAAAATTTAAAAGTATTTTTGGCAATCAAGATTTTCTTCTGATCCCTGTGTGAAAAAAGAAACACTTATGATCTTGAAAAAAGCATATGTTAACTTCCTTTGAATTCTTTAGATCAGCTAAAAGATGAATTTGCCATTTTAAGAATATAATATTGCAGAGATCTGTCTTCAAAGTGAACCCAGGCAGGAATACTTTTTTATTTAGGGGATTTATATTTTTTAAAGGAAACAGCAACTAAATTTGAAAACCCATGTATGTACCCAATGCATCAGGCTTTTCAAAGAACCGTGTCTCAAAAAATAGAGCTTTTGATTCCTTAAAATGATCTCTGAAGTCCCATCTTGAAATACATAAGTCAACAAATTGAATTTGAATGGAAAATCAAGGGTGTTTTTCAAAGGACGGTCGAATGCAGATATGAAAAATGCAAAGACAGAGAATCTTCAGCTTGTTACAATGGCATTGACTTGACACTAACATTTTATGTTTAAGTAAGAAACGGTGTGACCTCAAGGACAAATGAGGAAAGCAGCTTGGAACTGGCACAGCCCACCGTTTCCCTCCTCCGTGGACTTGCTCATCAGCCCGCTGAACCACCTGCACCAACGGCCAAAAGCATAATCACACGTTCTGCATCCGTGTCATTTCAATATAGCTGTAGGTGCCTCTTTATCATTATATGTTTATCTTTTGATTATAAAATAATGAAATAGAAGATGAGGCCACCATGTTGTTCTAGAACTCCTCCCATCACTTAATAATATAATACTCAAAATGTAAAAGGACATGGACTTCATGTACAGTAAATCTTTTGCAAACTAATGCTGTAAGATTGTTATATTATTATTCCCATGTCCTCGTGGAGGACCTGAGACGGTGGGTCTGGACGAGCTGCTGGTGTTGCAGTCAGTGGCAGGCGTATTCCTCAGGTCTGGGTATTAGCTACGAGTCACATGTGTGTTCCCCCCACTGTGCCGAGAATTCTACTAATCCATAAGAAAAAGGACAAATTTAAAATGCAGAAGTGCAATTTCAGACTACTCAGGGCTTCCCTTTGAGTGCGAAAAACTGAAGAAATCAGTCAACATGCAGGAGAAAATTGAGAGTAATTGCTAAAGTGCCAGACAGTTAAAATGGCAAATCTCTTTTAGAGTGTGATAAGGGACTTACACTTATGGTTATTCCTCTACATTTTAGTCTCCCGTATGTTCTCTCAGTGGGGAAAAAGGGTAGTCACTGTGGCTGTTTGCTGTTTCCTACATCGAGTAATTACAAAGAATATATAGTCATTGAGAAAGATATTTTCCAGCTAAGGCTATGCCAAGGTGTCATAATGAAAAAAGGACATTATTAAATCTTAAATTGAAATGAATGTAGATAATTGTGTAATATGTCACCTATGCCTTAATTTTGATTGTGTATATATTTCATTCATGACCCATTGGAGCTATTTAGGTCCTCTGTGTATAGAGAGGACGAAAAAGAGAAACACTACCTGTCTTTTTAAAATAATATATTTATGTATTTATTTTTAAATTTATTTTTTTTTACAATATGTCCTTGTTGGTTATCTATTTTAAATATAGCAGTGTGTACCTGTCAATCCCAGACTCCCAATCTATCCCTGTCCCCCACCCTTCCCGCCCTGGTAACCATAAGTTCATTGTCTAAGTCTTCAGTCTGTTTCTGTTTTGTAAATAAATTCATTTGAATCACTTTCTTAAAACCCACAATCTGCTCCTTTAGTTGTTGGCTTGGTTTCATCCACACCATGGCCTGGAATCTTTACTTTCTGGTTCCCCGGATAGTTTTGCTTGGGACTGTGTGTGTTTTATATAAAGACTATAAAAGTTCCCAGAATTTGGGGTGCTATGGAGTAATGATTTCATTTAATACATTGAAATTGTTCCCATCTGGAATTGTTATAATTGTTATTGAAATAAATTATCTTTATATTCTTGCTTCAATAACATATGGTGTTGCTCGATACAAACTAAAAAAAGTTGAGATTGTGTGTGAAAGCTTTATCGTCATGGAAGTATCAACCCTCTCAGTAGGGTTTTATGTGGAAATTTCACTCGTTTTCTAGTCCTGTTTGTTTCCATGAATTATTCTGTTTGGAGCCCTCTGTACTGTGTAGGGCCAGCTTATGAGTTTGCCTTCCTGCCTGGGGTATTCTTGTGGGTTACGTTGGTCTGATAGGCAGGAATGTTCCAGAAGAGCCACCAGAGGTGGGTCGCCCCAGTCTGTGCCCAGGGTGAGGGAGGGGAGATCAAGGCTGTGCATTTCATTCTGCTCCTGGGACACTTCTGTAAGGATTTCATGCTAAAGGAGGGGGTTGAACTCAATGAATTCTGTGATTACACATTCAATTTACACGTTTTCGAGGTGAGCCCTTCTTCCGTTTTTAGCCATAATTTCTTTATTGCATTTCAATAAACGGTTACTTCAGTTAGTCTGCAACTTAAAAAAAGAACACATTTGAAATGCTTTTTAATTTGTACCGCTGTGTACTGACCTTTCTTGGTGTGTATTTACCATATTGAAACTGCTGTTATTTAGGTACCTTTCTACTATTAATTTTTTTCTACATCTTATTGCTTTTCTTTATTGTATTTTATTTTGTTTATTTTTTTAGAAAAAAAAGGAGTGAATTTTTATTAATTTATTTATTTTGCAGGAAGAGCATTTGTTTATTTATCTATTTATTTTTTCTTATTAGTCTTCCATTTTATACACATCAGTGTATACATGTCAATTCCAATCTCCCAATTCATCACACCACCACCACCACCCCCTACCGCTTTGCTTTCCCCCTTTGATGTCCGTACGTTTTCTCTCTACTTCTGTGTCTCAGTTTCTGCTCTGTAAACCAGTTCATCTGTACCATTTTCTAGGTTCCACATATATGCGTTAATATATGGTATTTGTTTTTCTCTTTCTGACTTACTTCACTCTGTATGACAGTCTCTAGATGCATCCACGTCTCTACAAATGACCAATTTCATTCCTTCTTATGGCTGAGTAATATTCCATTGCATATATGTACTACAGCTTCTTTATCCATTTGTCTGTCGATGGACACTTAGGTTGCTTCCATGGCCTGGCTATTGGAAATAGTGCGGCAATGAACACTGGGGTTCATGTGTCTTTTTGAATTATGGTTTTCTCTAGGTATATGCCCAGTAGTGGGATTGCTGGGCCATATGGTAATTCTATTTTTAGTTTTTTAAGGAACCTCCATACTGTTCTCCATAGTGGCTGTATCAATTTACATTCCCACCAACAGTGCAAGAGGGTTCCCTTTTCTCCACACCCTCTCCAGCATTTGATGTTTGTACATTTTCTGATGATGCCCATTCTAACTGGTGTGAGGTGATACCTCATTGTAGTTTTGATTTGCATTTCTCCAGTAATTAGTGATGTTGAGCAGCTTTTCATGTGCTTCTTGGCCATGTGTATGTCTTCTTTGGAGAAATGTCTATTTAGGTCTTCAGCCCATTTTTGGATTGGGTTGTCTGTTTTTTTAATATTGAGCTGCATGAACTGTTTATATATTTTGGAGATTAATCCTTTATCCGATGATTCACCTGCAAATATTTTCTCCCATTCTGAGGGTTGTCTTTTGGTCTTGTTTATGGTTTCCTTTGCTGTGAAAAAGTTTTTAAGTTTCATTAGGTCCTGTTTGTTTATATTTGTTTTTATTTCCATTACTCTAGGAGGTGGATCAGAAAAGATCTTGCTGTCATTTATGTCAAAGAGTGTTCTTCCTATGTTTTCTTCGAAGAGTTTTATAGTGTCTGGTCTTACATTTAGGTCTCGAATCCATTTTGAGTTTATTTTTGTGTATGGTGTTAGGGAATATTCTAATTTCATTCTTTTCCATGTAGCTGTCCAGTTTTCCCAACACCACTTATTGAAGGGACTGTCTTTTCTCCATTGTATATCCTTGCCTCCTTTGTCATAGATTAGTTGACCATAGGTGTGTGGGTTTATCTCTGGGCTTTCTATCCTGTTCCATCGATCTATATTGCTGTTTTTGTGCCAGTACCATATTGTCTTGATTACTATAGCTTTGTAGTATAGTCTGAAGTCAGGGAATCTGATTACTCCAGCTCCGTTTTTTTCTCTCAAGACTGCTTTGGCAGTCTATGTTGAATAATAGTGGTGAGAGTGGACATCCTTGTCTTGGTCCTGATCTTAGAGGAAATGCTGTCAGTTTTTCACTATTGAAAATGATGTTTGCTGTGGCTTTGTCATATATGGCCTTTATTATGTTGAAGTAGGTTCCCTCTATGCCCACTTTCTGGAGAGTGTTTATCATAAATGGGTGTTGAATTTTGTCAAAAGCTTGTTCTGCATCTATTGAGATGATCATATGGTTGTTCTTCAGTTTGTTAATATGGTTTATCACATTGATTGATTTGCGTATATTGAAGAATCCTTGCATCTCTGGGATAAATCCCACTTGATCATGGTGTATGATCCTTTTAATGTGTTGTTGGATTCTGTTAGCTAGTATTTTGTTGAGGAATTTTGCATCTATATTCATCAGTGATATTGGTCTGCAATTTTCTTTTTTTGTAGTATCTTTGTCTGGTTTGGGTATCAGGGTGATGGTGGCCTCATAGAATGAGTTTGGGAGTGTTCTTTTGTCTGCAGTTTTTTGGAAGAGTTTGAGAAGGATGGGTGTTAGCTCTTCTCTAAATGTTTGATAGAATTCACCTGTGAAGCCATCTGGTCCTGGACTTTTGTTTGCTGGAAGATTTTTAATCACAGTTTCAATTTCATTACTTGTGATTTGTCTGTTCATATTTTCTATTTCTTCCTGGTTCAGTCATGGAAGGTTAGACCTTTCTAAGAATTTGTCCATTTCTTCCAGGTTATTCATTTTATTGACGTAGAACTGCTTGTAGTAGTCTCTTAGGATGCCTTGTATTCCTGCCCTGTCTGTTGTAACTTCTCCATTTTCATTTCTAATTTTATTGATTTGAGTCCTCTCCCTCTTTTTCATGATGAGTCTGGCTAAAGGTTTATATTTTATCTTCTCAAAGAACCAGCTTTTAGTTTTATTGATCTTTGCTGTTGTTTTCTTTGTTTCTATTTCATTTATTTCTGCTCTTATCTTTATGATTTCTTTCCTTCTGCTAACTTTAGGTTTTTCTTGTTCTTCTTTCTCTAGTTCCTTTAGGTGTAAGGTTAGATTGTTTATTTGAGATTTTTCTCGTTTCTTGAAATAGGCTTTTATAGCTATAAACTTCCCTCTTAGAACTGCTTTTCCGGCATCCCATGGATTTTGGATCGTTGTGTTTTCATTGTCATTTGTCTCTAGGTATTTTTTGATTTCCTTTTTGATTTCTTCAGTGATCTCTTTTTTTTTTTTTTTTTTTTTTTTTTTTGCTCTTACACACCAGCCGGGTTTATTCGTTCCCTACCCGGAGTGTGATCTCTTGTTTATTTAGTAACGTATTGTTTAGCCTCCACGTGTTTGTGTTTTTTCCCTTTTTTCTTTTTTCCTGTAATTGATTTCTAATCTCATAGCATTGTGGTCAGAAATGATGCTTGAGGGACTTCCCTGGTGGCGCAGTGGTTGAGAGTCCACCTGCCGATGCAGGCAACACGGGTTTTTGCCCCGGTCCGGGAAGATCCCACATGCCGCAGAGCAGCTTGGCCGCTGAGCCATGGCTGCTGAGCCTGCGTGTCCAGAGCGTGTGCTCCGCAACAGGAGAGGCCACAACAGTGAGAGGCCTGCATACACCAAAAAAAAAAGGAAAACGAGAAATGATGCTTGATATTATTTCAATTTTCTTAAATTTACTGAGGCTTGATTTGTGACTCAAGATGTGATCTATCCTGTTGAATGTTCTGTGTGCACTTGAGAAGAAAGGGTAATCTGCTGTTTTCGGATGGACTGTCCTACAAATATCAGTTAAATCTATCTGGTCTGTTGTGTCATTTAAAGCTTGTGTTTCCTTATTAATTTTCTGTTTGGATAATCTGTCCATTTTTGTAAGTGAGGTGTTAAAGTCCCCCACTATTATTGTGTTACTGTTGATTTCCTCTTTTAGAGCTGTTAGCAGTTGCCTTATGTATCGAGGTGCTCCTATGTTGGGTGCATATATATTTATATTTGTTATATCTTCTTCTTGGATTGATCCCTTGATCATTATGTAGTGTCCTTCCTTGTCTCTTGTAACATTCTTTATTTTAAAGTCTATTTAATCTGATATGAGTATTGCTTCTCCAGGTTTCTTTTTATTTCCATTTGCATGGAGTATCTTTTTCCATCCCCTCACTTTCAGTCTGTATGTGTCCCTAAGTCTGACGTAGGTTTATTGTAGACAGCATATATGTGGGTCTTGTTTTTGTATCCATTCAGCAAGCCTGTGTCTTTTGGTTGGAACGTTTAATCCACTCACGTTTAAGGTAATTATCGATATGTATGTTCCTATGACCATTTTCTTAATTGTTTTAGGTTTGTTTTTGTAGGTCCTTTTCTTCTCTTGTGTTTCCCACTTAGAGAAGTTCCTTTAGCGTTTGTTGTAGAGCTGGTTTGGTGGGGCTGAATTCTCTTAGCTTTTGCTTGTCTGTAAAGCTTTTGATTTCTCCATCGAATCTGAATGAGATCCTTGCCGGGTAGAGTAATCTTGGTTGTAGGTTCTTCCCTTTCATCACTTTAAATATGTCCTGCCACTCCCTTCTGGCTTGTAGAGTTTCTGCTGAGAAATCAGCTGTTAACCTTATGGGAGTTCCCTTGTATGTTATTTGTTGTTTTTCCCTTGTTGCTTTCAATAATTTTTCTTTGTCTTTAATTTTTGCCAATTTGATTACTGTGTGTCTTGGCATGTTTCTTCTTGGGTTTATCCTGTATGGGACTCTCTGCGCTTCCTGGACTTGGGTGGCTATTTCCTTTCCCATGTTAGGGAAGTTTTCGACTATAATCTCTTCAAATATTTTCTCGTGTCCTTTCTCTCTCTCTCTCTCTTCTCCTTCTGGAACCCGTATAATGCAATTGTTGTTGCATTTAATGTGGTCCCAGAGGTCTCTTAAGCTGTCCTCATTTCTTTTCATTCTTTTCTCTTTATTCTGTGCCACAGCAATGAATTCCAACGTTCTGTCTTCCAGGTCACTTATCCGTTCTTCTGCCTCAGTTATTCTGCTGTTGATTCCTTCTAGTGTAGTTTTCATTTCACTTATTGTATTGCTCATTATCTGTTTGTTTGTTCTTTAATTCTTCTAGATCTTTGTTAAACATTTCTTGCATCTTCTCGATCTTTGCCTCTATTCTTTTTCGAGGTCCTGGATCATCTTCACTATCATTATTCTGAATTCTTTTTCTGGAAGATTGCCTATCTCCATTTCATTTAGTTGTTTTTCTGGGGTTTTATCTTGTTCCTTCATCTGGTACATAGCCCTCTGCCTTTTCATCTTGTCTGTCTTCCCGTGAATGTGGTTTTTGTTCCATAGGCTACAGGATTGTAGTTCTTCTTGCTTCTGCTGTCTGCCCTCTCCATCTTTTGCTTTTCATTATTCACTTATTTCATGTGGTCCTTTAACATTTATCATATCTTATTTTTAATTTCTTTGATAAATCTTTAGCCATTTTTTATTTCAAAAGTTTTCTACTTTCTTTAATTTAAATATATTTGACTTGTTTTGATACTCTTAATTTCTCCCTTTACATTTTTTTTTTTTCTTTTTTTTTTTGTGGTACGCGGGCCTCTCACTGTTGTGGCCTCTCCCATTGCAGAGCACAGGCTCCGGACGTGCAGGCTCAGCAGCCATGGCTCACGGGCCCAGCCGCTCCGCGGCATGTGGGATCTTCCCGGACCGGGGCACGGACCCGCATCCCCTGCATCGGCAGGCGGACTCCCAACCACTGCGCCACCAGGGAAGCCCCTAGATTTCTTGATAAATATGCCTGAGAGTCAAGGAATGTAACCCTGTCTTTCCCTGAGCAATAGTGTTCAGGATTCTGTAATTCCCCGTTAGAGGTGATTTTATAGACCGTAATAGCAGTGGATAACAAGAAGTGATACCCACCAGGGTTCTTGGCCTTCCCCACTCAATAGAAATTTACTAGAGGCCAGACAAGAAGTTCAGGCAAGGCGTTATTGGGGCCCATGCTGCAGCAGCGTGGAGTGAGAACAAGTAACAGCTTCTCCTGCTAGCTCGCTCCCTGAGGGGGAGGGGGAGCTTGCTCCTTACATGGGGTGAGGGGAAGGGTGTGTCTAGGGGTCCGGCTGGAGGGGTGGCTTAGGTGTTTTGCTCACCCCTCTGGAGGCGTTGAGTGCAGAGGGCATGCTCAGTACCCTGCTTTTGCTCCCAACACCTTGTTTTTGCTCCAGGCTCTTCATAAGTGGTAGTTGGGTTGTTTTTGTCTCTTTGTATCTTTTGTCCATAATTTTGCCCCAGCTGTGCACACATGCAGTTATTTTTAGTCCCATAGAGTTTCTTTGCATTTTGTTGCTCAAGGACAGGTTGGTTGCTCAAGCATTGCAGCACTGCAGCAAAGGGTCCCAGGTCCCAGCCTCTCTCAGAAGGGGCTGTACGTTCAGAACAGACCTGGCACCCGAGTGTGTGTGCAAGGCTTGCAGTAATACTCCTACAGTAGGTGGTCTCTCCTATGCCTACCTTGGCTTCATCCACCTTCTTTTTCAACCTAGCTTAAAAAGTTTCATTCTGTGGTACTGGTTTTCCTCAGGTACCTCCTGGAGTTATGTAGGGCCAACCAGACCTGGCCAGGGCTGGAGTAATTATTGATAGAGAATTTTAGCCATGCCTCTATGGGAGGGGCCCACCTGTAGACTAATCCAGGACTATTCCATTGATTTAAAAAATACAAAAAACCCTAAGGAGGAAAGATATCCCTTTCATTAATAAACTTCTGGCCTTGGTCTTTCTGAAAAATCCAAGAGAGGCGCCAAAGGGTTTTCATGTTCCACTAGTCTGTCTAGAATATACCCAGGAAGCCACTGGGGAAGATAAAATGTCTCCAGGCGACTCAGACCACAGAGCACTTAGGGCATTTAGCCCTTTTCTTGGACCTGACGGTTCCTTTGAGTTCCCCTATCAAGTCACTTTGACTTTGAGGGCTCAGTGGAGGGGAAACAAGGACGTTGGTGAAGCTCCCACACTGATCTTCATCCTCACTGACTGGAGTCCCCACAAAGTGTCAGTCAGTAACACTGCCCCTGTCTTTCTGGGCATTGTGTCCTAGGGGCCCCCATAATTTCCTCATTGCACCTGCCTTATGGTGCCCATGAGGCTTCTTATTGGCTTGAATCGACCTGATTTCTGCTCCAGTAGGATGTCTTAGTTTAGGAATCACCTAGGACTCCTGCTTTAACTCGTCCAGCACACAATCTCTTATTGGACAGGAGGTGAACCTGGCTTGTCGGATGTAAACTGAATGACTGACAGCATTCTGAGCAGCAAGGCCGAGCATGCTATTCTTTAACATCTGATACATTTTCCAGAGTAAGCCTCAAGTTTGAGACTCTTTCCTAAAATATAGCTAGTTCTTGTCCACAAAGGAAGGGAAACCCGGAGAACTAGATAAAGCAAAACCAAACATTTTATTTAGCAAAAAGTCAAGGGTTTAGCCTCCCTGCCGCCATGGTTAGGGAAATTAGCAGGAATAACAGTTGTTGGTTATTCTACTCTGTGTCAAATACCCAGATCCTGGCTCTTTCAATAAATATCTGTTTCTTCTCCTCTTGGTAGAGTTCCCTGAAGGCTGGTAGTAATCTGTCTCAATATTTAAATTATTCCTGACTCTGTGGATATCTGGGTACCTGTGGATAATCTTTTAAGCACTATTTATTCATTATAGGGCAGTTTAATAACATATCAGAGCATTTGAATTGGCTGTGAGATTAACAATGCTTCACTTGCCATCTTTGCGAAAGTAGAACACTGCTTCCCCAAGGGCAGTTCTAGAATGCAAATACCGGTGGTACATTTCTCTTCCTGGGGAAGACTTCTTATTTTGGTTATTTCTAGGCTGTCACATAGATCTGGGGGTGGGGGAAGAAAAGCCTTTAGTTGGTCATCAGGTATTTTCTGCTGTTTTATAGTTAAACCATAAAAAGAAATTAGGATATTTCATATTTAAAAAAGACTTCCAGGGCTTCCCTGGTGGCGCAGTGGTTAAGAATCCACCTGCCAGTGCAGGTGAAACGGCTTCGAGCCCTGGTCCAGGAAGATCCTACATGCCGCGGAGCAACTAAGCCCATGCACCACAGTTACTGAGCTTGGGCTCTAGAGCCTGCGAGCCACAACTACTGAAGCCTGCGCGCCTAGAGCCCATGCTCTGCAACAAGAGAAGCCACCACAGATGAGAAGCCTGCACACCACAACGAAGAGTAGACCCTGCTCGTGGCAACTAGAGAAAGCCTGAGCAGCAATGAAGACCCAACACAGCCAAAAATAAATAAATAAATAAATATTGAAAAAAATAAAAAGAGTAGAGGTTGAAGCACTAGAAATCCTTAAGGATTTGTTTGTTCTCTGGAATCTTATTGATTATAAACTTATGAAAACCTTAAAAATGACCAGTTCTCTAACACACCAAAGTATAGGAAATATATATTTATACTAGATGAATAAAATGAATGATAAAATTATTTTTAAAATATTTCACTGATTTTTCAATTTAATTTTAAGGATGTCATTAAAGAAACATAAAGTGTAATTTTCAGATTTGTTGAAAAGCTTTAAGCAACTAGATGAATGGTAGGAAAATGATCAATTAATTAAACTAGAACTTACAAAATTGTTTTGATAACTACCAGAGAAGTCCCCATCTGAGGTTCTATTTTCCTGATAGTCATTGTCAAGCAAACTGAAAATTGCATTACAAAAATTGCTTCTTGTTTTTATAATTGCCTTAAAAAGAGTAAAATTATATACTCTATTTTTTGACAATTTCAAAACTATAGTGTGATTGCTACTGTACTTTCAGGTCCTCTCTAATACTCTATTTTGCTAAATTAAAGATTTTAAAAGGAAAATGAGTTGAAAGACTCTACCGTAAGGTCAAAGCACTAATAGGGTTTCAAATAGGATAGCTGGTTATTCTCCAGATTTATACACATGTATGTCAAGAGGCACTATGCCATTGAGTTATGCAATCTGTCTCAGTATTGATTTCTTACATTTTATTTTATGCTTTCGATAAAACCAATTTTCAAGCATATTGCTAAAGCATATTGGTTTCTTCAGAACTGCAGGGAGGACAAGGGTCAGATATCTTCTGTGTGTGGGTGTGGGTGTGAACATTTGTATGAAATAATTTATATATCAGTGTTCATAAATTTGCATGAATTTTAGAGGCACCTGAGATGTAGCTTGAAAATGAAGTCACCGGACAGCCCTTCTCTGGATGACAAATTTAGGAGTGAAATGTAACATGGAATAAAGTCTTACAAAGGAGTTTAGTAAGCAGTGAAAATGAATAGAGAGTTTACTTCTAAGAGTGTAAGAGTTTCTGCAGTGTTCACCAATCTCTCATTGTTTCATAGGCTAGAAAATAATATATGGATGAAACCCAAGGAGCTTTCTAATGACTGGGCTGCTAATTCTTCTTACAAATCCGTTATGCTAACACCACGTCAGCCATCAGAGTGATCAGAATAACCTTATTTAGTTTCATTTCTTTCTTGTTTTTGAGGTATTTCATTAATATGGTATTATTCATGCTAAAGGAATAATAAAAGTATACTGAATTTTATAGTGTTTGAAACAATATTGTAGAGAAATATCCCATCCAATTTTATCTTCACAACAAAGCTCTTTGGAAAATAGGTCAGGAATTAGCATTTCATTTAAAAATATCATGTAAATGTTTAAATGGCACATGTGTGAGCATGAAAGCTCACGTCATGTTTTTGCTTCCTCAGTGTTATTCCCCAAAGGTGACCACTATTAAAAGTTTTCCCTCAGTCATTTCTTAATTTTTCTAAAATCTATATTAATTATGGACCTCGATGTTCACATATAGCATATATATTTGCAAAAGTATTATTTGCATGTATTTTGATACATATAGGTTTTTTTAAATTGAAGTATAGTTGATTTACAATGTTGTGTTAGGTTCAGGTCTACAACAAGGTGATTCAGTTATATATATATATATATATGTATAAATATATACAAATCAGATATGAAGAACAGTTGATTTTCTTTTATTACATTTTTTTAAATTAGGAAGAATGATGGATGCTAACACCTGCACTTGAAGTTTTTCAGAGTTAAATAATATTTCATGATCTATGGAAAAGATCAGAATTCTTAAAAGTACTGTCTAGATGAGAATGAGACTTAAATTACAATGTATTTTAGGTTAATCAGAGAGAAAGCTCTAGACATTTACATGTTGATTAAGAAAAATTGAGATGAAATATATATACTTGAATCCTTGGGAAAACAAAAAGGAAAAAACCCAATTATATCTATTTCACATATTTAGATTACCTAAATTGGGGGAAAATAGCAAATATGTATAAGAACAGAATCAGGATTCTAAAAATCTCAGCATTCAGGGATAATGCATTTATGCATTGACTCTAATCATTTATGCAATGATTCTAACAGAATGAAAATTGATTAGGACAAAAGTAAAGTTCTAAACAACAGCACAAGAAAAGATGAGGGAGAGATGAAATATTAGTAGAGCTGAACGGGATTTAAGTTGATATTACTGGTGTTAGGGTTGTCCCAGTATACTCATATAACCATAGGTTCCCTTTAATGAAAGCAGAGAAGCTAAAACCAGACATGAGAGGTTTGGTTCCATTGCCTTAGGATGTTAACTTAGTTCTTCGGAACCTCAGTTTCCTCAACAGTCAGATAGGTGTACTAATACCTGTTGGCTAAGTTGTTACAAAGTGAGACAGACTTCCTTTCCAGCCAGCCTGCCTGAAGGAGTCATCTTTGTCTCTCCATTTCCTTCTCTCACTAACACTAACAGGTGTTTTTCTAACACCTTCCTGTTTATGGCGCCCTTAGATTCCATAGCCACAGCACCATCCAATGCCGCAGATCCTTCTCTGCTCCTTGAAACATGGTCTTAATTCGGCTTCGAGCATGGGTTTCCCTCCTGACTTGACCTTCCTTTCTCAGTGTCCTCTGCTGGCTTCTCCTCATTTCTTCTCTTAGGTGATAGAGCACCCAGGGCTCAGTCTCATGGCTTTAAATACCATCAATAAGAGGATGACACTAAATTTAAATCTCTAAGCTGACGCCTCCCCCGAGTGCCCAACTGCATATCCCACTCCTTTTTTGTTTTTTTTTTTTAAATTAAATTTTTATTTTATATTGGAGTATAGCTGATTTACAATGTTGTGTTAGTTTCAGGTGCACAGCAAAGGGATTCAGTTACACGTATACATATGTCTATTCTTTTTCAGGTTCTTTTCCCATAGAGGTTATTACAGAGTATTGAGCAATGTTCTCGGTGCTGTACGGTAGGTTCTTGTTGATTATCTATTTATCTATTATCCCTTTTTGATGCAGCCACTTGGATAAGCACCTGAAACTTGATTTCTCCAAAATGGAGCTCCTGGTACAAGCCCAGTAAGCCTGCTCGCCCCTCAGTCTTCCTCAGCTCAGTAAATGGCAGCGCCGTCTTTCCAGCTGTCTGGGATAAAGCTTTTGGGTTCATGCTTCACTCTTTCTTTCAGGGACCATGTTCTATTCACCAGCAAGTTCTATTGGTTCTGCCTTAAGCATATCTTGGGAGTCAAACTGTGCCTCGCGTTCTCCCCTGCTAACGCCCTGGTCTGATCTTCTGTCATGCCTTGTGTGGATTATTGATGTAGCCTCCTGACTGGTTTTCCCACCTCTGGCCTTGTCCCCTCTTCAGTCTGTTCTCAACACGCACCAGATGATCATGGTAAGACACGTCAGTTCATGTTCCTTACTTGCCCCAAACCCTCTGCTTCCATCTCATTCAGAAAGACCATGAACTCCTTCCATATTTGCCCACCCCTTGCTTGTCTCTCTAACCTTCTCTCCTATCAATTCTCTCTCATACACACTCCATTCCAGGTCCCTGCATTAGGACCTTTTCCTCTGCTGTGCCTTACCCCTAGGACGCCTCCATCTCTGAAGCTGTCTGTAGCATGTCATGTCTCCATCTCTGAAGCATCTCTGAAGCTGGTTGTTAACCAGCAGGGATGCAGTAGAGGGAATTCAAGGATCATAGGGGTAGTTGAACTAGCTGGATATATAGAGCCTTTTCTGCTTCTGAGGCCATAACTTTATTATAATTAGTGGAGGAAATTCATTGTATACCATGTAACAGTTCTTGAGTTTCCACTAGTTGCAGGAGTGCTCAATTGCAGCAGGTAAAAATGGAAGCATTTCCTCTTGTATACATGTAGTTTTTAAAACTTTTAACAGTGAACAATTTAATAACTAACTTTACTTGGAGCCTCATCTCCAGTACAGAACATCAGTGCAAGTGGGTCTGCTTAGGGCCGATGCCAGGCTGATAGACACGTGTCTGTCCATGATCATTAGAGCGAGATGGTGTCCATACTGACTGGGCAGCACCTGTGGGAACCAATTGCTCAGTGCTTTGACCTTCACCCATGGAGTTCGTTGGGTAAAGGGAGATGGGGATGTTCCTGAAGTTCCTTTTACCATGCCTCCTCCTTAAGGAGGTTGTTGCAGTTAATTTAGTAGAACCCGAGGACTTCATGAAACACAGTCAGGAAGACACTATTCTAGGTTGTATTTCTAGAGTAAAGATTACTTCCTGAGCATCTTAGGATGGACCGATCTTCCTTCGTAAATTTGGGAACAAAGCACTTATTCGTTCTCCTGACCACGAAAAAATTTTTTAAATTGGCAGGAATCAAATATTTCTTGTAAAGATGTGTAATATTCAGCAGAAGGGATTTGGGAAGTCAGACTGACCCTCCCTCTGGGGCTTAGGAAATGAGTCGGGGACCCTCTTCATTTTAGGGTAGCTGGCTCTGAGGGACCTGGAGCCGTCTAGCTACTTGGGGGACCAGGAGAATTGTTCAGCTATTATTTTCAGTAGCAGCATTGCACTATTTAAAGACAAGTGTCGGAAAGAAGAGGAAAAAGTCTGTGCTGAAGAATTCAGACTATGATATTCAGAATATGATATCCTTAGGGAAAAATAGCGCAGTCTGGTTGCCAGTCATCCGAGTGTTTTGTAATGAATGCATTTTATAAGATTGCACTACAAGTAGAAGAGCTGATTGATGGCAAGAATGATCATTGATCAGTGATCTTTCATCCATTTCCTCCAACTGAGCTACAACAGTAAATTCTTTTCAGAAGGGGTTTTTCCAATATCTGTGGTAGAAAGATAACGATCAAGCTGAAATCTTGAGAGAATAATCACTTCTGAATGTAATGGAAAATTCACGGCCCTAAAACTTTTCTTTGGCCTCTATCAAGCAGTTGTTATCCCAGTCAATATCCTGTCACTGTTAATTAGAAACTATTTGTCCCACAGCTGATTTGTCATTCTGTGAAATCCCCACAGAGGGACGCGGGGCAGGGAGGCAGGGCAGTCAATGCCACGGCTCACAAGAGAACAAAAGTGAGTTTTCAAAGGATCCAAACACACACTAAGTGGTGACCCAGGTTCTGCTCCCTCCCTTATTGCTGTTAGGCCAGAAAGCTAATTAAAATCTCTGCTGGCACAAATGTGTGCTTGGTGTCCTAAAATATGTCATCTCTGAAAGACTGACAGATCGAAGCTGCTGTAATAGGCCTTTTACTTAACTTTGTCTTCATGTATGCATTGATTTTAGACCCTAAAAACTGCCAAAGTTCTGCCCTTATTGAGCCCAAACGTTGCTGAGGAAATTTGACTTTAGCCTGGAAACGTTTCTAATCATCTGAACAAAGCCAGGAAGGTGATGATTTCTGATCTCATTAACGGCGAAAGAAACATGGGAATCATTGCTGTGATTTAGTTGGTTACCTAATTATTTTCAAATCCTATTTTTCTGGAGCTTCAGCAGAAAACCCTTTAATAATTTTATCTTTTGAAGATAAACTTGATGGTCCATCGATGAAATTATGAGGACTGGATAGTTTATAATTGATCTGTACATGTATGATGGTAGTGGAAATGGGAGAAGTTAATAAAATGGGACACTAAAATACAAAGTGACTTTTAAAAAGTTCCATCACTCTGTCATGTAAATACAGATCACCTGTCTGTGGCAGGTAGATTAGAAGGACTAATATTAGTGACTTAATTGCTATTCCTATGTTGTTTCATACAACGGCCTGATAAGCCTTTGAGGCAAACATTTGAGGATCATGTTAGATCCTACAGTGAAACCTTTATAGCTCACAGTATCAATTACGGCAAGTAATTATATTTGCAGACCCTTGGTCACACTTGCAAACGCACCTGCTCTATTTAAAGACGCTAAAAACAGGAATTGTTAGTATAGTTCCTGCAGAGTGCTCCGCGAGCCATTTGACAGTCTGACACGAGGGAGGCAGCATCTGAGAACATTTGTAAGATGGTTAGTGAGTCTTAACGGTAGGCTGACAAGAAAATGGCCCTGTGGGTTGATCTCCAAAGATACGTATGACTCACGCATGTACAGGGGCCTTTGGAGGAGAGATCACTCTCTACCTTACTGTCTTATTTGCCAAGAAATAGGGAAATAAGGGAGGGAGAAAAGAAAACCGTACCTGTACTGTTTAAACCGATATGAGGATTGGAAATTGCTCTTCGTAAAACACTCAGCACAAACAAGTGCAACACAGCAAAGAAAACTGGATGAATTTGCTTGCACACGTGGGTGGCCTCTAGGACCTGTGTCTTTAATTTTAAGACAGGACGACTTCAGGTAATAACAGTGAGAACACGAGCATCGCTTCGGTGTCATCACCGCGGGCAAGGTCTGGATCGAAGGCTTTGCGGTTCAGATCCTCATGGCAACCTAGTGTGTATTTGCAGGGGGTGGGTTGGGGGCCGGTAGCTGGTACTTTTTTCTTTGCCGTTATGGTTTATTACAGGATACTGAATACAGCTCCCAGTGCTATACTGGAGGACCTTGTTGTTTATCCATCCTATATCTAATAGTTGGCGTCTGCTAATGCCAAATTCCCACTCCATCCCTCCCCCTCCCACCACCCCCTTGGCAACCACAGTCTGTCCTCTATGTCTGTGAGTCTGTTTCTGTTTTGTAGATAAGTTCCTTTGTGTCACATTTTAGATTCCACACATAAGTGATATCATATGGTATCTGTCTCTCTGTATGACTTCCCTCGCTTAGTATGATAATCTCTGCATCCAGGTTGCTGCAAATGGCATGATTTCACTCTTTTTATGGCTGAGGAATATTCCACTGTATCTATGTGCCACATCTTCTTTACCCATTCATCTATCGGTGGGCATTTAGATTGCTTCCATGTCTTGGCTACTGTAAATAGCGCTGCTGTAAACATAGAGGTGCATGTATCTTTTTGAATTATAGTTTTGTCTGGATATGTGCCCAGGAGTGGGCTTGCTGAGTCGTATGGTAATTCTATTTTTAGTTTTCTGAGGAACCTCCATACTGTTCTCCATAGTAGCTGCACCAACTTGCATTCCCACCAACAGTGTAGGAGGGTTTCCCTTTTCTCCACACCCTCTCCAGCATTTGTTATTTGTAGACTTTTTAATGATGGCCATCGTGACAGATGTGAGGTGGTACCTCATTGTAGTTTTCATTTTTCTAATAATTAGTAGCTGGTGTTTTAAATTAAGAATCTGACCTGCTGAGTGAGGCACAAGGGGTTGGCAGTAGCTCCCTCAGTGTCCAAGCTCCTGCTTCGGGGAAGGGAAAACCCCAGCTTGTTTTGATCGAAGGGGCAGTTTCAGTACATTTGTACAAGGAAGTACAGTCACAAGATTTATTACTTACAGATCCCAGAAGCTGGGGGGGGGGGGTGTTGGGAAACGCAGGGATCCAGGGAAGGGCAGTTCCGTCCTGGGTCAGAGTGAGCAGGAGAGAGAGCATAGGGCACCAAGCACCTGTTACTTAAGGGGTTGGGACAGAGGTCACTAACTTCTCACAAGTTCAACTCTAAGGGGTTATTTGAAAAGGTGCCCTGGGAAGAGCAAAACAGGAACTTGGGGCAGGGATCCTAAGCTTAGGTCCTTCTTGAAATGTCCAGACTCTGGCATGACAGGGTTGTCATGCTGTGAAATGCCAGGGCAGCAACTCCAAATAGCTGTCTTGTCCTCACGGGGGTGGGGGGGATGCTGTTGTTATTCCCATTTTACAGATGAGGAAAACAGAGGCACAGAGAGGTTAAGAGATTTGTTCTGTTCCTGCTTCTAGTAAGCAGGCTGAGGTTGGACTTGAACTCAGGCAGCCTGGCCCCGGCATCCAGGTCTAACCCTCTATAGCATGTGGCCTCCCGAGGCAAACGGTCTTCCTCTCTCCCGTCTGGCCATGCTCACCACCTCTGCGCTGTGCACGCCTTCCGGGAAGTGTCTCTGCAAGCTTCGTCTCCCTCAGATGGGGTCTCACAGTCTCAGTGATTCATCTTCTCGTCCCCCAGGCCTTCACATTTATCCTTTTCTTTCTGGATCTGGTCCTCAGACCTCACAGAAGGAGAAGAGCAGCTAATGTGTCAGGAGACGTTCATGACTGACTCTCTTTCCTCCACACGAGTAGCTGTTTCAACAGGTGCTTTCCAGACAACGCTTTGTTCCAAGGAGAGGCTCTGACCGTTCGGAGTCAAGGCCTGGGGGTGGGACACTTGTGTGTATGTGACTTTGCTGATTTCGACCCACCCTGCTCTGAATATCCAGGCTCAGCTGTATAGTCCATTAATTCTCTTAATCATCCATAATTATTGCCCTGCGTCTTCTTTATTGTAGACACACACTCTTGGTGGCCTCCATTTCCAGCTTACTCCATAATATGGAGATTTTGATGATGGTTCATTTTAAAATCTTAGAGAAATCTTGTCACTCTTACTTTACCTGATCAGAAACAGGATTCCGATCTTTATGTCTGAAAAAAATTCGTTTGCTTTTCTTTTCACTGTAATAGAGGAATTGAGGGAGCATATTTAACCTATTAGTTTGGGGCTGGGAAACATACTCTATAGATTGAAAGAAAAATTATTCTCAGGTCTAATACACTGGCATGGAGACAGTACACCACAGAATTTTCTGGAATGATTCCTGTGCCATTGCAATAGGTAGAACTCCTGGGGGCAGCAGGGCGCTGCTGAATTCTCACATTTGGAAAACAGATGAAACTTGTCCACTAGGCCTCCAGGCAGGGACTCGGTTCCCTGGTGTGGTGTTCTGTGGGGTTTCCTCTGCAAGCTCCTGGTGGATCGGTCAGCACAGGAGGGTCTAACAGGAGACACCAGCATCGTGGTGCACCTGTGTGAATTTTCAACAGCTTTCAGATAGAATTGTTCTCTGTTTTGAAGCATTCCGGAAGGCGAATGTCAAAATAAATCAAAATTCTGATCCTATCAAGCATGCGGATACAATCAGCTTTCTCACCCTCTTGTGACAATAAAGGAACATTTACGAACTAGAAATGTCATTGTTCTGCCTGACCTTTTGAAGCCTTGGCAGTAATAATACGTTAAATTACAAAAACTGTGATCCTAAGTAAAAATTATGGATTTTTTGCATGGATTCATCTGATCAACTGTAATTGATTTTCTAACATGGAAACCACGCTATGTGAAGCATTTGGCCCAGTGCTAATATTGGCTAATTTCGAATGTAATTATAATCAGCATGGATCCTTTCAGCTGCACTTACGAACTTAGCTACAGTGGGAAAGCATATAGGACTCCCCACAGTGCAGAAATCACTTGGTTCTTCGGAAGACATATAGTCCAAGTTTTTAATTATATTCGCCTGGAGTTCTTTTTAATTTTATCTATCTAAAAAGGCATGGATTTTAATATGACAAAGGTGAGGCTCATGTTATAAATGAAGCATATTGAACAGAGTTTATAATACATCCCACTGAGATGAGCTTTAGCATTTAAAATGATAAAAAGATTATTCTTTTTTCTTTTTTTACGCGGGCCTGTCACCGCTGTGGCCTCTCCCGTTGCGGAGCACAGGCTCCGGACGCGCAGGCTCAGCGGCCAGGGCTCACGGGCCCAGCCGCTCCGCAGCATGTGGGATCTTCCCGGACCGGGGCACGAACCCGTGTCCCCTGCATCGGCAGGCGGACTTTAAACCACTGCGCCACCAGGGAAGCCCGAAAAAGGTTATCCTTTACATTAAAAATGTGATCAATCCAAATTGAAACCAGAATCAAATTTAAATACTGTCTTGATAGCATAAGCTTATCATATTCCAGATACGTACTATACTCACCTGTCTATAAAGATTTTGTAGCATCCAGAAGAATTTACTTGCTGAAGTCCTAGGACAACAAGATGCAAACTTCCTACCCCAAGTCATGAGAGGAGAGATTCATTAGTTTTCCATGACTTAGCAAAATAACCGATATCCATGTTTCCTCCTCTAATAATAGTGGCAGGAAAAGAAAATTCCCTTGATCTTGTAGTGATATTTTAGACATAGATAATCATTACATTCAAAGCACTTAATATCCAGAAACATAAATGTATTTTATTTTCCAGACCTGTGAAGGCTACTGATGACTGCAGTTGACTTGCTAACAGAAAAAATAAACCATTTGCAAACAGCTCTTTGCTTAAGTTGAATTGGGTTTTCATAAAAATGAGAAACTTTTCTTTTTAGTATAGAAGCAGTGTTTGCAGGCATGAATATGGTCACTGAAAGAATATAGACTAAGAAGGATCATTTTTTATTTTATCGAGGCTTCGAGATTGCTCTTGAAGACTGTTGAAGGGGAGGTGGATTGGGTGCTGATGAGAACTCACTCACACAGGGAATTCTGCTGATAGCAAGCCTGTGAGTCTGGGGAGAGTGGTTGCTTGGAAACCATGGGGCTGAGCGTAGTTTTAGTAGCTGCCTGTGCGACTTTTCCCTCATACTCTAGCACAGCAACTTTCAAACTTCAACACACATCAGAATACCTGGAAGGCTCGTTAATACACAGATTACTGGGCCCCATCCCCAGAGTTTCCGATTCAGTTCGTGTGGGATAGGGTCTGAGAAATTGCTTTTCCGAGAAGGACCCATGTGATGCTGCTGCCTTTGCTCTGGGGACCCTACTCTGTAGCTAACATGCCTGGAACCTCCAGCGTGGTGCTAGGTGCAGGAAGAGAACGGGCAGCTCTACAAAGCAGAACTGCTTTTGATGAGCATGATCTGTTGGTCAAGAATCATGGCAGTAGACAGACCACCCAAATGAGCATGCTGTCTGTTTTCTTATCTACAGTCTAACTGCATCTCTGGATGGACTGGCAGTGCCCATCTTAGGGTACTGGAGCCCATATCTTTTGGCTTACTTAAGGACTTTTCTCTGAAATTATATTTATTCTTTTCTGCATCACCACTTTCTTCCTCTCTACGTCATCATCCTATTTACCATTCATACATGCTCTGTTTTCTCTCATCTTAAGAAAAAGGAAAAATCATCCAGAAACCCACCAACTCTTCAAATAATAATTTATCTCTTTGGTACCATTTATACCAAGTGTTTGGAAGTTTTATGTTAACTTTCTCTACTCTTGTTATCCTGTTTTTCTGACTTATTTTCTTCAATAAATTTTTCATTTCTGCCACTCCACTCAAAGGACCGTTGACCATTTACCAGTGGCCTTCCTCGTAGGACACATGTGTGATCAGCATTTGGTTCTCCTCTTGCCCTTGCAGAAGTGTCGGGGGCAGCTGGTCATGCCATCCTTCTGGAAGGGTCCGCAGCGCTTGGCTTCTAAGCACCTCGCTCTTCTGCCTTTCCTCCTCTCCCTCTGGTTACTCCTTATCTTTTTTCTTGGTAGGAAGAACATTGTTCTTTCTGTTCTCGTGTTTTATTTAGCACAAATTAAAATATTCTCTCATCATTTTAACCATACAGTGAAATGCACCCAATCACAACTTTTCACGTGAAGAATGCCAAATCTGGCCCAGTACATAATTAACCTGTGCTACAAAAAGGGTTTTTTGTTTTTTTTTTACAGTGGATATCAAGGGGTATATTTCCTTAAGAAAAATGACTGTGCAAGTTGTTCCTGGTAGCTTTAAAATTCAACCATCTATGAGTATGCTACCCCTGACTCAGGTTTCATTACAAATAAGCATCAAAGACATAATATTACAACTCCCTGCATTCTTTCATTGAACAAAGTGTGGTATCAATCCGTCACTCCATGGAGCCATAGAGCATCTGTCTACAGGCTAACCTGGGCTGGTATTTCTAGCTAAACAGACTGCCTGTTTTTGCTTTTTTTAAATTTTTATTGGAGTATAGTTGATTTACACTGTTGTGTTAGTGGAACTCCCCATCTTTGCAGGGATCAGTCCTCAGACTGATTTTCTTCTCCACTGACACACTCTCCCTGGATAACCTGTTCATCTTCATGCTTTTAAGTCTGGTTCACACGCTCATGGATTCCAAACGTGTATCTCCAGCCACAACCTCCCTCCCAAGCATCAGACTCGTGCACTCGACATTTACCTAAATCTAGTCTAGCCTCGTAGGCATCGCAAAATTAACACGACCAAAATGGAACTCCTGATTTACTCCCTGCAAACCTGCTTTCCCCTAGTTCTTCTTACTGCTTAAATGGCATCACTATCTACTTAGTTCTCAGGTGAAAATCCTAAAAGTCTGCCTTGACTATTATTGTGCCCACCCAATTCCACATTCAATCCATCACCAAGCTCTATAGCTCTACTTGAAAAGTATATTCTAAGTCTGACAACTATCGTTACATCCACTACCCTTGCTGGGCCATCGCTGTTTCTTCTCTGGACATTCAGTTGCATTTCCACTTACCTTCTTGCTTCCACAGTGGTTGCTCTGTGGTTAATTCTTCATATAAAAGCCAGAGCGCTCTTTTGAACCTCAAAATTAGATCACTTTCCTTCCCTGCTTGTCATCCTTTAATAGGTTATCATCACACACACACACACACACACACTCAGAATAAAACCCATGGTCCTTACTTCAGCCTATAAGTTCTTACATGATGTGGATTCTGACAGCGTGGCAGATCACATCTCCCCCAGCTTTACACCCTCCCGCTCTGTGTGAGCTCAGTGGTCTTCCTGCAGTGCCTTTAAGACATTAGTTTTATTCCCTTTTCAAAGCTTTTGCTCTTGCTGTATTCTTCTAAATCCTTGCAGGGCTCATTCCCTTACTTCATTCAAGTTACTGCACACAGGTTGCCTTCTCAGGAATCCATCAATCAAACTGCACCTCCCCCAAGCCACCGACTGTCACCTCACTTGGCTTTATCTTTCTACAGGGGACTTACTGGTGGGTGGTATTATATGATACATTTATAATTCTGTTTCTTAGTTGTCTGTTTTCCTATAAGCTCTACGAGGATGGGAGCTTTGTCTGTCTTGTTTGCTATTTTATCTCTAATACATGAAGCAGCCATGTACATACAATAAGTGACTGGTAAATTGTTGTGGAATGAAGGGGAATATGACTTATCTTACATTTTCATATTTTGTCAGTTAAAGATTTAGCTTGTAATTACTATAAAACATTGCTGGTTTTCACTAGTGGATAGGGACCAGTTTGAATTAGTAAATAAATTTTAAAAATTAAATCACATGTTATTTTAAATATGTATTTTTTATTTTCAGTGTTATTTATTATCTTTTTTTTTTTAATTTTATTTTTTGCGGTACGCGGGCCTCTCACTGCTGTGGCCTCTCCTGCTGCGGAGCACAGGCTCCGGACGCGCAGGCTCAGCGGCCATGGCTCACGGGCCCAGCCGCTCCGCGGCATGTGGGATCTTCCCGGACCGGGGCACGAACCCGTGTCCCCTGCTTCGACAGGCGGACTCTCAACCACTGCGCCACCAGGGAAGCCCTTCAGTGTTATTTTAAACAATGAAAGACCATTTCAGTGTTTTGAAATTAGATATGGTCTAAACAATAAAAAATAATACTCGGTGGCTTAAGCCAGGTTAATATTGAGTCACTAATGAAATTAATAACAATGATTTTGCCATAAGCAGTATTGACTGCCAAATGATAACTCCCTAACTTCTTGAAAAATAGTTATTTCTCCTGTAGAATAAATACTGACAATTCGAGTCTACTTCAAACACTAATTTCTTATTCAGTTCTTAAAAAATTATTAAAATTGAAACTCATTATTCATTGATTTCATAAAATATCCTAACTTAGCACAATTTAACATTTTAAACACTTGTTTACAGATGAAATGATATCATACTTGTGATTTGCATCAAAGCAGGAAGTTGGGGTGTTGATGAGAGGACGGGCGGACTAATAATGGCCATGATTTGAAAAACATTGAAGCTGGGTGATGAGTAAAAGGGGCTTTCCTATACTATTCTTTTGTATTTGTATTTGTTTTACATTTTGTATAGTAAATACTTTAAAAACAAGAATTGTTTACTTGAATTTTATCACCAAAAAACTGCTTAAGAGAGAGATGCAATCATGATAACTTGAAACATTTTTTTAAAAAGCGTGTATGATTTTTGAGAGGTTTTACTCATTATGTGAAGATGCAGGAAGCAAATTTACTGTATATTGTTGGTCAGTTCAAGAACCAACTTCCGAAATTTTTGGATTCATGCCAATTATAATTTTATTTCCACAGATTGTATTTCTATATAAATGCACATTTCGTCCAACTTATAGATTTCATACTTCTCTCTAATTTTCTTTATTAGACACAGGCCAGAGATATATGTCATTTGCACTCTAAAGTTACTGAGTCTAAATAATCTCACGCGCCAGCTGTGTTAAAAATTGTGCATACTGGACATACTGAAAATGTGCTTTGTAAGGGCTGTTATTTAAATATTTAATGATAATGCGTTCTCTAAATGATAAAAATCGTTTTGTAGACTTTAAAATGTGAGATCATTGTGCTTAATTGGCATCCTAAGGCCAGCACCAATGCAGTTACCGGCGTGTCAGTTAGTTCTTCCCTCTTCTTTATTAGCCTACCTCAGGTCTATCAAAATGGGCATGATGCTTGCATTTACCAAGATGTTTTCTGCTAATCGGATGTCAGTGGATTGTCAAAAGTGCAGTGACTGAACATTAGAATGGTGGATGGGGAAAAGTAGCCCAACTGCTATGGAATTATCTCCAAGTCATATAGGGCATAAATATAAATTATTATGTCCTTAGAGCTCAGAGGGGAGGTTTTAAATATAAATGCCTTGAGATTTTTAAGAGATATGGTACATACATCATCATAAGAACGTCTGAATTTTGAGCTTCGAGGTTTCACAGAGAATGAGGATAAATGGCATTAAACATGAGTGCAGAATTTTGCGTTAAAATAGTGATGTAATTCGATTGTGCAGATGTGATGTATGTACTCAATCACAGGGAGGCAGCTTGTCCCAGCTCTGATATCTCCCAGCTGGGGGACCCTAAGAAAGTTGCTTAATTTTTAAATGCCTCAGATCGCAATCCCTGAAATGGGGCGGGGTGGGGGGTGGTGGGTGGGGAGGTAGGGTTGCTAACTCATAGACTAATGCTTATTGATTGAATCTGAAATATATTTTTATTTCTTTATCAGTAAAATGATTTTTACATTTAATATTGTTAATACATTAATCTTGATAATAGCAAGGTACGGTAACAAATATACACCTCTTTTATTATTAAAAATAGACATTTGGTAAATGAATGCATACTAAAATTCTATTTTTTGTATTCTCTGTTTCTTCCGTGATTAGAAGAAACTCATGGAAGCCCAAGGTAATTCTTTAACTAAAAGCAGTAGCCAGATGATTTAGTAAGGGTTAGATAGGTCAGAATGTAGGAAGTGTGAAGCTAAAGCATTGTAAGTTGTATCTCCAGGACGTGGCGCAAGCATTCAGGAGAGTTTGTTGATGGGACAGATTCAAGGTGGCTGCAGTTTCTTTGATGCTCCTCAGGAGAGGTCAGATCCATGTCTCCTCCCCTTGAACCTAGCTAGGTCCTCATTGCTTTGACCGATGTGATGTAGTGGAAGTGATGCTGTGTTATGTACGAGGTCCAAGTTCTTAAGAAGATGTCAGCTTGGAATAGACTTTCTGGGAGCCCTGAGCTGCCGTGTAAAAAGTAGGAATATTCTGACACTGCCGTGAGGATGAAACCACCTGTAGGTCCTTCAGTTGACGCTCCGAACTGAGTCTAGACTTGTAACAGTCCTCACCAAGGGGCATACATGTGAGTGAAGGTGTCTTGCATCCTTGGGACCAGCTCTCTGCCAGCTACATACCACCAAGTGCCCTCATTCATCAGTGCCATACGGACCATATGAATTATCCAGCTGAGCCCTGCCCTGGTTCCTCACTGACCAAGTGAGATGTAATAGAATGCATGGGTGGGTTTAAGCTAATAACTTACAGGGGTAATTTGTTAGGTAGCAATAGGCAAGATTGGTTCCCCAAAAAATAACTTAATATGAAGAACCAAGAAGTCAAAAAAGCAGAAAATGATGGTAAAAATACCTGCAAAGATAATGATCCTACTACTCTCCCTATCAGATCATCCTCCTTAATATTACCGAGTCTGATCATTAGGTCAGAGAGCTAATATTTGAGAGAAAAGAACATTTACTCATTTTCCTCTGACATACATTTATAGCTCCATGCCAAAAATATATGTCAATTCTGATTACCGTTGTTAAAAATAATTACTTAGTTTTTACCTATTATGCAGGAATTTATCATGTAATAGCTGATTCAAATACAAGGTAGACCATTTTGGTGTGGAGACAAAGGGGCTATTACAGGTCAATGAGCATGCAGTAAACCCATTTATGAGTAAAGTATAGTGTTTATAAACAAAGAAGAAGTTAATTGATTTGGGCTCCATCAGATTTGTAAACATATAGGATACTTCATTTTAAGATGAGGGAAAAGTTGAGCTTCAGAGCTAGAATTTGTACTTTTTTCTCAAGGCTCGTATTCCAACACGTTTGACAAGAATGCTATAGCAGCCTGGTTGCCTCACATGGCCTTTGATGTCAATGGAAACTGTGCCCTTCAAAGATGAGCATGTCATTTAGAACCTTTGTGGGAGGAGTTGGACCTGCAAGAAAGGAATGGTGTGTTGAAGACCTAATGATGTCTTTCAAAAATTGCTAACCAAATTTTGTGCTTCCAGAGCAGCATGAAAGAAATATTTTTGTTTATAGAAGAGAGCTTGTGCTTTCAAGTTAAAAGTATTGCTCTGTTAGAGCACTTGCTCTGCTAAACCTTCTACATTATTAATAAAAATGTGTTGCAGTGTGACTCAATGCTTATAAAAGTGTCTCCATGTACACGTTTAGAGATATTCTTCATTCTGACTTAAAATTCCTTGCAGAGATTCCTTATTTTGTTTTGTTTTCCTTTTCGTGCTCTTGGCTGCTAATCTTTTGACTACTTTTCAGTCCTTCAGCATACTTTACCAGAGGGTGGTCAGTGAGAATAGGAGAGGGCAAAACACAAAGCAATTAATTTAACGTTTCTGCTAAAACAGTTTTAATGGAGTATAATACTGAAATCAACAACAATAAGGGCTCTTAATTACATTCACATTTTACTTACCCATATAGCCAACAGTCAACTATATTAATTTCCCTTTAATTTCATGGATTTGTAAAAAAAAATCAATACACAATAGATTCTTCTTTGTATAATTTGCATTTAACATAGTATCTGGATCACAGTGGATACTTAATTATATTTGCTAAATAAAATTATTAAAATCACCCATTTTTGTTAAAATGTTTTAGAGTCACTAAAGGAGAGGCAATATATGAAAAAAATGTTCCGACTTTATGAGATACACTTGACATATAGCATTGTGTATGTTTAAGGCAATATATGAAAAAAATGTTCCGACTTTATGAGATACACTTGACATATAGCATTGTATATGTTTAAGGTGTTGGTTTGATACACTTGTATATTGCAAAATGATTACCACCAAAGTGTTAGCTAATACCTCCAATCACATCACATTGTTACCATTTATTTTTTGTGGTGAAAACATTTGAGATTTACTCTCAGCAACTTTCAAGTGTATAATACAATATTATTAACTATAGTCACCATGCTGTACATTAGATCACCTGAACTTATTTTTCTGAAAAATGGAAGTTTGTATACTTTGACCAACATCTCCCCATTTTCCTCACCCCCCAGCCCCTGGTGACCATAATTCTATTCTGTTTCTATGAGTTTGGCTTTCTTAGATTCCACATATCATATAGTATTTGTCTTTCTCTGTCTGACTTTTTCACTTAACATAATGCCCTCAAGGTCCATCCAATATTGCCACAGATGGCAGAATTTCCCTTTTTCTTATAGCTGAATAACATTCCATTGTATGTATATACCACATCTTCTTTATCCATTCGTCTGTTGATGGACACCTAGGTTGTTTCCAACTCTCAGCTATTGTGAGTAATGCTGAAGTGAACATGGGAGTGCAGCTGTTTGAGATCCTGATTTCATTTCCTTTGATACAGACCTAGAAGTGGGATCTGGATCATATGATATTTGTCTTTTTAATTTTTTGAGGAACCTCCATACTGTTTTCCATAGTGGCTGCACCAATTTACATTCCTACTAACAAACAGTGCAAAAGGGTTCAATATGTCCTTATTGATTTTTTATCCGGATGATCTATCAATGGCTGAAAGGAGGGTTGTGAAGTTACCTACTGTTATAGTATTGTCTCTCTCTTCGGATTTGTTACTATTTGCTTAATATATTCAGGTGCTCCAATGTGGAGTGCAGATACTTAAACTGCTGTATCTTCTTGATGAATTGACCCCTTTATCATTCTCTTACGACATTCTCTGTCTCTTCTTACCATTTTTGGCTTCAAGTCTATTTTGTGTGATATAAGAATAGCTACCCCTGCTTTCTTTCAGCTTTTACTTGCATGGAGTAACTTCATTCATCCCTTCGCTTTGAGTCTATGCGCGCCCTTGAAGCTGAAGTGAGCGTCTTACAGGCAGCATATAGGTGGGTCTTGTTTTTTAAATTAATCTAGCTGCTCTATGTCTTTTGATTGGAAAATTCAATCCATTTACATTTAAAGTAATTATTGATAGGTAAGGACTCACTAATGCATCTTATTAATTGTTTTCTCGCTGTTTTGTTGTTCCCTTGTTCCTTTCTTCCTCTCTTTTTGCTCCTTTCTTTGTGAATTGGTGACTTGCTGTAATTGTTTTCTTTGATTCCCTTCTCTTTATCTTTTTTGAATCTACTGTAGATTTTTGCTTTGTGGTTACCATGAGGCTTCCATAAAATATCTTAGATATGACCATCTATTTTATGCTAACAGCTTTACCTCAGTTGCGTGCAAAAACTCCGTCCTTTGACTCCCCCCCACTTTTATGTTTTTGATGTCACAATTCAGCTCTTTTTATATTGTGTTGATGAACAGATTATTGTAGCTGTACATTTTCAGTATTTTTGTCCTTTAACCTTTATAAAAGGTTAACTAGAGTTAAGTGTTTAATACTGCATCATATTACAGAATTAGAGTATTCTGAATCTGCTCTATATAATACTTAACCTTTACCAGTGTGTTGTATTTTTTTTCCACATGTTTTTATGTTACTAATTAGCACCTTTCATTTTCAGCTTGAAGAACACCATTCAGCATTTCTTGAAAGGCAAGCCTAGTGGTGATGAATTCTCTGAGCTTTTGTTAGTCTGGGAAGGTCTTCATCCCTCCTTCATTCCTGAAGGACAGCTTTCCTGGGTGAAGTGCTCTTCACTGGCAGTGTTTTTCTTTCAGCGCTTTGAGTGTATCATCCCGTGATCTCCTGGCTTGGGGGGTTTCTGCTGAGAAATCTGCAGATAAAATTATGGGGTTCCCTTGTAAGTTACAAGCTTTCTTTCTCATGCTGCTTTTAAGATTTTTCTCTTTGTCTCTGATTTCTGACAGTTTTATTACAAGGTACCTTGGAGAGAATCTCTTTAAGTTGATTTTGGTGGGTGACCTGTGAGCGTCATGAACTTGGATGTCCAGATCTCTCTCCAGATTTGGGAAGTTCTCAGCCATTATTTCTTTAAGTAGCTTTCTGCCCCCTTCTCTCTCTCTCTTCTCCTTCTGGAACTCCAATGATTTGCATACTTGTTCTTTTGCTGGTGTCCCACAGATCACATAGGATTTCTTCACTCTTTCCTTCATTTTTCTTTGTCCCCCTCTGACTGGATAATTTCAAAGTTCCTGTCTTCAATCTCACAGAGTCTTTCTTCTGCTCCACCAAGTCTGCTGGTGGTGCTCTCTATTGCATTTTCATTGCATTCATTGTACTCATTAGTTCCAGAATTTTTGGATGTGATTTCTGTATCTTTGTTAAGCTTCTTGTTTTATTCATGTATTGTTTTCCTGACTTCATTGAATTGCCTTTTTGTGTTCTGTTTTGTTTGTTTGTTTTTGTAGCTCATTGAGTTTCCTTCAAACAGCGATCCTGAATTTTTAATTGGGTAAATCACAGATCTCCATATTTTTGTCTTCAGTTCCCAGAAAGTTATTGTGGTCTTTTTGTAGTTTCATGTTACCTTGATTTTTTAAATGTTCTGTGATGTTTTGCATTGCTGTCTTTGCATTTGAAGTAGCAGTCACCTTTTCAAGTCTTTACCGACTGCCTTCGGGAGAAAGATAACTTCTGTTAACCCTGCTAGAGACTCTGTGGCTACCTCAGACCTTCTATGGGTACACCTGCTCCATCTTCTTGCTCCCTTTGTGGCAGAATTATTAAGCTTGTGTGCCTTCTTTGGATCTTGCAACACACCAGCCTGAGTGCTGACAGCCTCTCTTCGTTTTCCTAAAGGAGGTGCTAAAGCTCAAGTTTGTAATCTCTCCCTGGCCTGAAGATTCAGATGATTTTATCTGTGTGCTCGTTGGCCACGTGCCAAAGCCCATTCTTGCTGCCACCACCAGGAGCGTGCACAGAGAGCTGGCCACAGGGCATAGTGGATCTGTGGGGGAGGCTTCTTGATTGACTCTGCAATGCAGATGGTAAAACCTGTATCCCATTAATGTTTCCTGAGAGTCCTATCTGCCCTCCTCCCACCTCTTCTGGTCTCATCAGGGAGCTCATGATTCAGTTCTCCGGACGGGGCAGGAAGGAAATGAGCCCCTTTGGCAGCATCCCATATATCTGGGAAAGCTCCCTCCTACACTCTCCCTTTTTCCTGTAGGAGAAATCATGGTCAGAGGAAGATCTCTTTTATCCCTAAACTGTGCCACCTTTGGGGAGGGGTGATGTGGAAAAAGTCAAACCTCTTACACACTCCAGTACATCCAAATCAACTTATTTGCTCCAGCAGTGTGCTGGAGCTTCTCTGGAAACCTGGCCCTCCAAGAAGACTCTCTTTCATAGGTGATTCTAGGTCACTGTGCTCCAGGGACTCCTGGACCATGGCTGAGAGGGGCTGGAGCCAGGATATGGGCCACTGCAGGGTCCCTAGCCGGGACGGAGGTCTGTATGCTTGTTACCTGTTGTAACTCGTCCCAGGTCCCTTGTAATTCCTCTGGACCTCACAGATCCCTCAAAGGTATTTTAGTCTGTGGATGGAGGCCCAATTTTTGTTGTTGGGGGAAGGCAAAAACAAGGGACGTTATGCCAGCACGATGCTGACGTCATTCTCTGAACTATTAATAAAGTTTTAATATCCATCCAGTGAAGCTGTCAACCATGTGGCAAAGAGAATTTAGGTATATTAGTTTCAAAGGTATGGGCATAAAGTTGGAATTTCAAGATTTTTCAGAAATGGTAATTTAAAAGAAATTTTGAGATTTTGTGAGTACGCGTCGTCCTTTGAAAAGGACAATTATTACTGACAGTTTGAGAAAACGTCTGCAGCAGGGGATCCTACAGTTGTGAAAAATGTCGTAAGTTTTTCATGCTCCCAGTTCTTTTGTCACAGAGTATTATCATATTTTCTGCTTAGAAAGTGTTTTTGGCTGAAATAGGCTAAATTCTCTCTTGCATGTAGGCACACTGGAAAAGTGACAGGTAGCTGTCAGAGCCCTCTTTGAAAATATGTATTTATATAAGGATATTCACAATAATACGGTAACTGTGGTGACATAGGAGACAAAGTAACATAATTAGTTATAATTTCTCAAAAATGTATTTGCCATTTTATTTGTACAGTTTTTTATCTGAAATATAATGGGCAGATATATAGAGGACAAAATCAATGAAATGAAATTTAGAGATAGATAAGTTCCCTCTTCAATAAAATACTTTAATGATGAACTTGAAAATACAAATATTAAGAGTCACTTTGCACTTGCAGGTAACTATTCTATGAAATTTAAGGTTATATATCTCAAATGATGGTAACTGACTGAATACCCACATTTCACATTCCTCTCAAATCTTAACATTTTTAACTAAGGCCTTCAAGTTAGTATATCCCAGTAAAAACCTTTTATATTTAAAAATTTGTTTTTATTGTGTTAATATGTATATAACATAAAATTTACCATTTTAACAATTTTAAGTGTACAGTTCAATTATATTAAGTACATTTACATTGTCATGCAACCCTCAACTGTATCCGTCTCCAGAACATTTTTATCTTAGCAAACTGAAACTGTCGTATCCATTAAACACGTATTCCCTGTTCTCCACCCTCTTCAACCCCTAGTAACCACCATTCTACCTTCTGTCTGAATTTGTATGAAATTTGTATGAATTTGACTACTTTACATAACCTCATATAAGAGGAATCATACAGTGTTTTCCTTTTGTAACTGACTTCACTTAGCTTAATGTCTTCATGATTTATCCATGTTGTAGCATGTGTCAGAATTTTCTTCTTTTTGAGGCTGAATAACATTTCATTTTGTGTATAAACCACATTTTGTTTGTCCATTCAATTGTCAATGAACCCTGGAGTTGCTTCCACCATTTGGCTCTTATTAACAATGCTTCTACGAACATGGGTGTGTAAATACCTGTTTGAATCCCTGCTTTCAATCCTCTTAAATATATAGCCATAGTGAAATTGGTGGATCATATGGGAATTTTATGTTTAATTTTTTGAGGAATTTCCATACAGTTTTCCACAGAGGCTGTACCATTTTACATTCCCACCAGCAATACGCACAGTTCCAATTTTTCCACATCATCACCAACATTTATGTATGTATGTATGTATGTATGTATTTAATAGCATCCTAACAGGTGTGAGGTGGTATCTCCTTGTGGTCTTGATTTGCTTTTCTCTTATGGTTAATGATGTGAGCATCTTTTCATGTGCTTATTGGCCACTTGTATGTCTTCTTGGAGAAATGTCTGTTCAAATACTTTGCCCCCTTTTTAATCAGGTTGTTTGCTTTTTGTTTTGAGTTATAAGCATTCTCTCTAAATTCTGGATATTAATTATTGGATACATGATTTGCACATATTTTCTCCTATTCCTTGGGTTGTCTTTTCACTTTTTTAATAGTATTCTTTGATGTACTAAAGTTTTTAATTATGGTGAAATCTAATTTATCTATTTTTCTTTTGTTGTCTCTGATTTTAGTGTCATATCCAAGATGTCATTGCCAAAGCTTAGGTCATGGAGCATTTCCCCTATGATATTTTTTCTAAGACTTTTTTAGCCTTTATCCTTAGGCCTTTGATCCATTTTGAGTTAATTTTTGTATGTGGTCTTTTGTAAGAGTCCGACTTCATTATTTTCCATATGGATGTTCAGTTTTCCCAGCACCATTTGTTGAAAAGACTATCCTCTCCTCGTTAAATGATCTTGGCATGCTTGACTAAAATTATTTGCCCATATATGTGAGTTTATTTCTGAGGTTTATATTCTATTCCATTGTTCTGTAGGTCTGTTATTATGCCAGTACCACACTGTATTGATTGCTGGAGATTTGTACGTTTTTAAGTCAGGAAGTATGAGACCGCTAGGCTTGCTCTTCTTCCTCAAGATTGTTTTGGCTGTTAAGGATCCCTTGAGATTCCATATGAATTTTAGAATGGATTTTCCTATGTCTGCAAAAAATATCCTTGATATTTTGAGCAAAAATAAGGTACGATCTGGTAGAAAGAAATTAAGCGTTTTAACTTTATTTTTCTTGAGCAATAGGTCATGAGATTCTTCCTACCTGAACAGAAAATGTTAATATATATAATTCTTCCCATCAAGTGACTGAAATATAGATTTTAGTTACTGGCTTTTGTCTCCAACTGTGCATCTAAAATAGTTCTACTCTGGGTCTGGGGGGACAGAATGCTAAGTGGACTGAGAACTTAGGAGCCTTTAAGTTGCTTTTTACCTTTGCTGTTTTTCCACACTGACTGCTAGGAATAAAAGAATATGTGACTAGCTAGTAGCCAAGCAGTGCTATGGAAAATACAGCCCAATCTGAGAGATATTAAATTTACTTTTTAAAGAATTCTCATATTGTAACAGCCTTTTGTTTCAATATACTATGCAGTGAATCCACAGAAAATCAATTATAGAGACTCCTAACATTTTTCTCAAATCTCCCTTGTAAAGCTAGTTGAGGAGACCAGACCTCATGGGTACAGATGTCCTCTCCTCATTTTCCTTTTTTTTCCCTCTTTCCAAATATTTAATTTTGAATTTGTTTTAGACAATCTTTCAGAATCACAAACTATTAGAACTAGAAGTCACCTTAGTAAGTGTTTATTCTAACTACCTCTTAACTTATTTAAGAAGTTAAAACAGTACACATTTTCCAGTATTATTTCCTCTGCTCTGAGAGAAACTTCTTAGGCCCTCATTATTTCAAATCAAATTTACAACATACCTTTTGTGCCAGTTTGTGCATTTGTGTTTTGTATGTGTCACCCCTGTCTTGCTATATAAGATGGAAGGTCCGGAAGGATGTGAGTTACAGCCTTGAGGGCCTCAGCTTTCCTTTGGTCTTACTTAGTGCTCAGTAAATGTTACTGTTCGACTGACTCCTAATTAATGAAATGTAATTAATGGAAAATGGAAAAAGACCCTCCATATTAGTAGAATGTGACTTCTAAATGGTTTTGACCTCTGGAGAAAGGGCAAATTAGAGGTTGTTTGTCTTTTTGACTATTCTAATCTCAACATAGCTATACCCATTAGACCTGATAAGACAGTAGAAAATTTCACTGCTTACTGAGCTCCTGAGCTATAATTGGGGCACAAATGGAATCATCTTTTCATAGACATGCCTTAGTATTGCAGAACCTGGTTAAAACAATTAAAACAATTCACAAAAAGGCTTATTGTTTCCAGGAAATATTTGCATCCACAAAGGTAAACTTCTAAAGACAAATCAAACTTCTGTAGCACAAAGGACTAAAATGATACACAAGGTATCCCTACTGCACAGCATATAAATATTAGGTAATATATACATAACTGATTCAAAAGATAAATAGCCATGCAAAAAACAAAACCCAGTAAATCTCCCGAAATCAAAACCCAGATTTCAGGAGAGCCTTTTAGAGATGAGCAACAGTTTACATCTCATTAACGGGATAAAGGAGAAAAATCTGACGTTTCAATAAATTCATAAAAGGCATTTGACAAAATCTAACACTTCTTCATGAAAAAAACAATCAGTGAGGGCTTCCCTGGTGGCGCAGTGGTTGAGAGTCCGCCTGCCGATGCAGGGGACGCGGGTTGTGCCCCAGTCCGGGAAGATCTCACATGCCGCGGAGCGGCTGGACCCGTGAGCCATGGCCGCTGGGCCTGCGCGTCCGGAGCCTGTGCTCCGCAACAGGAGAGGTCACAACAGTGAGAGGCCCGTGTACGGCAAAAAAAAAAAAAAAAAAACAATCAGCGAAGTGGGGTTAGAAGGGAATTTCTTCAGTTGGATAAAGGGAAGCTATACAAAACAATAGCTAACGTCATAATTAATGTCGAAATACTGATCACTTTCAACTAAGACTGGGTACAAGGCACGGATGCTTACTTGTACTGGAGATCCTAGCCAGTGAAATTAAGAAAGAAAAAGAAATAAAAGGCATTAAGATCAGAAAGGAAGAAATGAAATATTTTTATTTGCAGATGACATGATTATGTCCATAAAAATATCCAAAGAAATAAAAAAAAAAAATCTTACTAGAGCTAACAAGTGAATTTAGCAAGGTTCAGAATTGAAGCCCAATATACAAAATAAATTTGTTTCTGTATATAAAGAAAGGAATAAAATTTAAAAATACTACTTACATTAGAATAAAAAATCAAAATATACTCAAGAATATATATAGTAAAATATGTGCATCACCTTGGCATTAAAAAGCATATACTGCAGGGAAAAATTAAATAAAATCTTAGTAAATAGAGAGATATAACATGTTCATGGGTCAAATGCTTAATATATTGCTAGGGTGTAAGTCCTCTCTAAATTAGTCTATAGGTACAATGTAACACAGCAAGCTTTTGTTTTGGGGTCAGAAATTGAGAAATGGATTCTAAAATATATATGGAAGTGCAGAAGGGCTAGAAGAAATAAAATCATCTTGATAAAGTAGAAAATTGGAAGAATTACCATACCTAATTTCATGACAATATAAAACTGCAAGTCGGACTATGTGATATCAGTGTAAGGACAGATGAATAGGTCAATGGAAAAGAACAGAGACCAATAATAGCCTCCTACTAATATGATCAGTTAATTTTTGCAAAGTCACCAAAGACATTAAATGGAGATAAGAATTATTTTCAATAAAGAGTGCTGAAACGACTAGAAAATTGTATGGAAAAAAATGGTGTTTTGCACCGTACACTAAAATTATTTGAGATTGATTTTAGTCCAAACTTTAAATGTAAAACTCAACCCTAAATATAAAACTCACATCTTCAGATATAAACATAACACATTTATGTCTTTGGGATGTCCAAAAAAAGAACCATAAAAGAAAAAAATTTGTAAATTGGATTTTATCGAAATTGAACATTTCTGTTTATTAAAAAAATATGATTAAGAAAATGGATATACAAATTACAGGCTAGGAGAAAGTATTTGCAGTGTATATATCTGACCAAGGAATTGCATCAAAAATGTACAAGGAACCTTTAAAGATAAAGAATAGGAACCCAATTAAAAATTACAAAAACACTTGAAAGTTTACAAAGGGATATTATACAACTGACCAATAAATACATAAAAAGGTCCTCAGCATCATTAATCATCACTGAAATGCAAATTTAAACCAAAAGATATCTTTATATTCTGACCAAAAATGGCTTAATAAAGGCTGACAAGACCAGATATCAGCAAGAATGTGAAACAAGCATGACTCTCGTTTTCCACAGGTGATAATGTACAATGATACAACTTCTTGTAGAATACTGTTTGACAGTTTCTTGTAAAATTAAACTTTCCCCTACAGCCCAGCAATTCCACTCCTAGGTATTTACACAAGAAAATTAAAACATACGTCTACAAAAAGAATTGAATGAGAATGTCCATAGCCGCTGTGTTTATAATAGCCAAAATGTGAAATGTCAAATGTCCATCAACATATAAAGTAATTACGGCATATTTATATTATGGATGTGTGCTTAGCAATAAAAAGCAATGAACTACTGATAAATATAGAACATGGATCAATCTCCAAACAATTATTTTGACCAAATGGAAGCCAGTCACAAAAGTGTACAGACTATATGATTCCATTTGTAAGAAATTATAGGACAGGCAGCACTCATTTTTTCATTTGTGGTGATGGACATCATAATGGTGGCTGACTCTACAGGTACCATTTGACTTATTGGGAGCACAGAGGAACTTTCTGTGGTGATAGAATTATTTTGCTCTATCATGATTAGAGTGTGGATTTCCTCCTGCCAGGTCTCAGCAAACTTCCTGAGATCTGTGCGTTTCGTTATATGTACATTAAGCTTCAATAAAAAAGATTAAGAAATTGAATTATGGATCCAGATCAGCATATATTAAAAATTAACTCACATGAGGTGAATCAAAGGAAAATTATAAGGTAATATTAAAGACAAAGAGAAAAATCTTAAAAGAAACCAGAGAGAAGAGACAGATGACCAGTAAAAGAAAACGATTAGACTGACAGCAGAGAAAATAGCAGTCAATCTAGAAATCTAGAATTTTATTTCCAGAGTAACTATGATTCAAAGGGCAAATAGAGACATTTTCCAGATAAAATTCGGAATTCTTACTGATAAACTGCAAAGTGCAGAAAATTCTAAAATTGATTAAACCCATAAGGAACGAAGGGCATGGAGCCACGAGAAATCTCTCACTGGGTTCCCTGGAATGTGATGGAGAGAGCAGGTTCCTCCAGGGCACTCTGTGGTCCTCATCTGTGTGCAGAGCTCCAGCACCTGGACTTGACCTTTGTGTCAGCTGTGGAGTTCACTTCCATCCAGCGCTGGAGCTCTTCCCCAGGAGCTGCTGCAGGTTTGGGGTTTGGTTGCTACAGTGGTGTGGCTGCAGCCCGAGGTGCAGCTGGCTACATGGTTGGGAGCAGAAAGGAGGCACAGGGTGGGAGCGGAGGAGGTTTTACGGGCTGCAACTTCTAGAGGCAACTCTGAACCTTTCTTTTCACATGGATTCTTCCCCCTGTTTGTGGCAGAAATACCTTTTTTAGTGGTATTTATATTAGCCATCGAATAACTGCTCTGATAACGTGTGAGGATCCTGAAAATTAGAGCTCTGTCATTATTTTGAAATACTCGACATGGAGAAGTTCAGTGTGGTTTAAAATCTTTTCTTGTTGCAAGAAATTTCAATATGACCCTTGTCGCTGAAAGAAACAGAAGTGTGGTTAAGTTCTTTAAATGTAGTTCCAACTATTGTACATTTTTGAAGTTTTGGAAAAGTAGCTTTACATTTTTACCACGCATTTTGTGTGAATAGAGTTTCTGGTCAAAGGTGACTTCAAAAATTTGAAGAGATCATCATTAAAAGGTCTTGTTCAGGAAGTGCATACAGATATTTCAGGCATCAAATCTGATGTTGAAATATATATCCAAAGTACCTTCAAGATTCTCATGTATAGATTTGAAAAATATTTGGAAATTTTATACATATTTTATATTTAATGTCTTCCCCAGAACTTCCCCAACACATACTAATTCTTCCTGTTATAGCTATATAATAAGAAAATGTAATGAGGTTCTGAACCAAGTATGAACCAAGCTCCATAAAGATGCTCCTGAATTCCTCTAGTTTACCTGAGTGTAGCAAATAAATATTTCCATTTTCTCAATATATCATGATGTAAAAATGTAAGGAGGCCTACATTAGAGTATATGAATATACAGATTTTTTTCAAGTATATATTGGACATTTAAAATCTGTCTCCATAATAGAACAAAAGAGGAAGAAAATAATAAATGTAACTCAGAAAATAACAGAAAGTGAAGATACAGTATTGGTGAGTGTGATAGGCAGCATGGTCCCCAAATATGTCCATGCCCTAATCCCTGCAATATCTTATTACCATATTCTACAGGGACTTTGCAGATATTATTAAGGGTTACAGACCTTAAAATAGGGAGCTTATCCTGGATTATCTGGGTGAGCCCAATCTAATCACACAAGCCCTTGAAAGCAGAAAATTTCCTCTGGCTGGAATCAGAGAGAGGGAGTAGAAGGAAAAGTCAGAGATTTGAACCATGAGAAGGGCCCAGCCCACTCTTGCTGGAGAGGGACCACAGGGAACACAACCAGAGGTGTGCGCGGGCTATAGGAACAGAGTCCATCTCCTACCTGACAGCCAGCAAAAAAACAGGACTTCAGTCCTATGTCTGTAAGGAGCTGAGTTCTGCCAACAAACTGAATGAGCTTGGAAGTGGATTCTTCCCCTGGAGAGTCCAGAAATTTACACAGCCCTGCTGATTGATTTTGATATTTACTTTCCCAGTGATTTCATGGATTGAGTGGTTCATCTTCTCTTCACTGATCTACGAATATGCCTAGTTCTGGGCTTGCCCCCCTAGTCCAGGGTGTAGCTGTGAATTCAGGTCTGGTCCCAATTCACTGAATGTTCCCAGGCTCTCCAGCATCTAGACACATAGTAGAATTGCAGCTTCTGGCCCTTCTGGTGGAACGGGATTGTGGGATTCGTTTTGTCTAATGAATTATGAGCAAAAGTGATCGTTTGACTGTCAGTGAGAAACCATCCAGGGCCAGCGATGTTCCAGTTAGTGGCTGCTTGGGATCTGGGTCCCAGAATAAGACAGTGCAGAGCAGAACACTCAGCAAACCCGAGAGGGACATGTAGCTTGTAAAAGAAATAAAAATCAGTAAAATCATTGAAGAGCAATTTCAGAGCTTTCCTCCTCTTCTGCATGAAATTGAAATTCCTTCCACATCCTAAGTGGTACAAGAACCTGCACTTTACTTTAAACAATTAAAGATTGTGAACGTTACAGTTTGTTCTTCTGTCCCCCGAGGAGCACCAAATGGCACTCTGAATGCCATTAATGTAATATGCAAATGATCTCTCGGGCACCTCTTCTCAGTTTGCGGTAACCTTGTCAATCAGCCTGTTGGCTGTAATGAGCGATCTGATGATGGTGAGCCCGGTTGCTGAGAAGGTCGCTCAAAACCTTGATTGCCCCTTCTTTGCTTAGGCCTGCATGACAACATTTGATGGAAAAGGAAAGAGCTTTGACACTTATCTGAAATCACCAGAGTGCTAATTAAGGACTATACAGAGATCTTACTGGGATAGTTCCTCAGACACAAATAAAGAGAAGCCATCCTTTCAACTGAGCTGTCTGAATATTTAAACGTTATTATAGAGATACGATTTCAGAATCTTCTCCAAGTGGGGTTGAGGAGGGATGCTAGATCATACAGTTTCATATTTAAATTTTAGAAACGTTATTTCAGCATGATAAGAAACATTACTGTATGACTGTATTTTGAAAACTGATGTTCTGTTAATATCCTTGTGCTCTGAGAGACTTTCAATCCGTTTAGATGAAAAAGGAAATGCTGATTTATTGTAACTACGTAACTAGGTGGAGAGATAGGAAAACTTTCTTTAAATGTCATTGAAGAATTCCTGAGAGTAGAAATGAGAGAAACGTAAGAAAGCATGGGAGCATTTAGATAAAAGTTTGTTAGCAACTTAAAACAGTTTTTTTATTGAAGTATAGTTGATTTACAATGTTGTGTTAGTTTCAGGTGTACAGCACAGTGAGTCAGTTATACATATATTGATACATACATACATCTGTATCTATATCTATTCTTTTTCAGATTCTTTTCCATTATAGGTTATTACAAAATATTGAATATAGTTCCCTCTGCTATACAGTATGTCCTTGTTGTTTATCTGTTTTATATATAGTAGTGTGTATCTGTTAATCCGAAACTCCTAATTTATCTCTTCTTCCCCTGGTGCCCCCATTTCCCCTTTGGTAATCATAAGTTTGTTTTCTATGTGAGTCTATTTCTCGTTCTGTAAATAAGTTCTTTTGTACCACTTTTTTAGATTCCACATATAAGTGATATGATATTTGTCTCTCTCTGTCTGATTTACTTCGCTTAGTTTGATAACGTCTAGATCCATCCACATTGCTGCAAATGGCATTATTTCATTCTTTAATGGCTGAGTACTATTCCATTGTATACGTGTACCACATCTTCTTTATCCATCCATCTGCTGATGGACACTTATGTTGCTTCCATGTCTTGGCTGTTGTGAATAGTGCTGCAATGAACACTGGGGTGCATGTATCTTTCTGAATTAGAGTTTTTGGCTAGAAACTTTTAAACGGGGTTTTTTGTTTTTTGTTTTCTGCAAGAATAATTATGAGTAGGAAATTTCCCAAGAGAAGGACTTTTGTTGTGAAACAGAATTACTGGTGACCTTGGATGTCTGATGTGAGCAAAGCACTCTAATAGTTGCTGTGCGTGGATGAAAAATAAATAGAAGACACAATCTTTGTCCCATGTGGTGTACATGTTGGGCTGTGTGTGCGTATTTATCTACTGAGCACGTTTGATTTAGTGGTTTTAGCTGGTCTAAAAAGTCCCATCTAAGACACAGGCTTGTATTGAGGGTGTTTTCCAGACCATACCCAGGAAGCTGAATGGATGCGGGCCATCCTATCTGTATCCCCCCCCAGCGTTGTTTCGTGGTCTTCAAGCAGAGTAAGAAACAGCTAGCAACTGGCTAAAATGTGAAGCTTATCCAATCTGATGGTTTGAGGAGGATACTAGTTCGTTTACCTATCAGGAAAACTGTCAGCGATCGAGGTCAAGTGACCGTGACAGTGAAGTGAAGTAATAACGATGACCATGATTTCAGATGAGGCCCAGAGAGACCCCACGGCTACCAGGTGGCGGGACGGTCCAACCGCCTGCCCTTCACCACTGCATAACGCTCTCTTCCACCCAGATCAGACAGAAAGGCATAAGCTGTAGGTTTTAAAGCAGTGATTCGAGTCTCTCCCTCCTGAAAATTCAACGTAAATACCTTCACAAAGTGACCATGATTAAAATATTCTTTTGCAACACTTCTTGGGCCTTAACTTTCTTGGGCCCTAATCTGCTTGAGACAGGTGCTAGCGTCTGGGGTCTGGATTTGCGTGATGACCAAGACCCACCCGCCTTCCTCCCCACACCCCACCCCTGTGTCCCCTGTACACACACACACACACACACACACACACACACACACACACACCACACACACACACACCCCTGGGCCTGCTTGCTAAGCTAAAAGCGACTTACCAACCAAGCAGACATTCCAACTTTCCTAAAATGCTCAGAGGGGAAGTGGTGTTGCTTTGCCACTACTCTTTGTCGTGGTGGTTGCTGATGGCAGGTCGTATCAGCTGCTGTGATATTACCTGCCTCCCAGCAGTTCCTCTGCTCAGACGGGAACCGCCACCCGCAGGAGGCCGGCTCATCTCCTACCCCAGCAAACATCAGCCGGTGACTTGCTGTCACGGGGGGCAGAAGAGCAGCCCCCCACCTCGAGGGGGCCAGCACCACAGTACCAAATAGGCACTGGGCTTCCTTCCCCTTGGGGGAGATGAAGCCAGTCCCAGGCTGAATCCAGTCTTGTTCATTCCTCCAGCTCTGCACGCTTCCTTCCCTCCCCTCAGCGTGAGAATACGCCCTCAGCAAACCTTCTGTGACCCAACCTAAGAGGGTTGGAAACAGACTCCAGGACGGGGGTCTCAGCAGCTGGACCACAATGAGGACGTCCTCCTGTGGTCACTGGCTGGGGTTGGAGGTGGAGCAGGGTGTACTCACTGGCACAGTATCTCTGCATTTCAGAAATATGGGAAATGGTGAGCCAAGGACAGCGGAGTTGGCAGCTGCAGCTAAGAGCCATTGATTCATCAAGAGACAAAATGACAAACCTAGTGACCAGCCGTAAATCAAAGCAGGAGTCCCTAATAACCAGGACAAAGCAAATCAAAGCCATCATGAAATATCGCCTCACACCTGTTAGGATGGTCATTATGAAAAACAAAGCAAAACAAAAGATAAGTGTTGTTGAGGATGTGGAGAAATTGAAACCCTTGTACACTGTTGGTGGGAATGTGAATTGGTGCAGCCACTACGGAAAACAGTGTGAGGTTCTGCGAAAAATTAGAAATAGAACTGCCGTATGATCCAGCAATCCCACTTCTGGGTATTTATCCAAAAGGATTGAAATCGAGAGCTTGAAAAGATATCTGCAGTCCCACATTCACTGCAACATTATTCACAATAGCCATGATATGGGAACAACCAAAGTATTTACTGAAGGGTGAATCAATAAGGAAAATGGGGTTTATACATAGAATAGAATATTATTCAGCCGGAAAAGAGAAGGAAATCCTGGGGCTTCCCTGGTGGCACAGTGGTTGAGAATCCTCATGCCAATGCAGGGGACACGGGTTCCAGCCCTGGTCCGGGAAGATCCCAGACGTGGCAGAGCAACTATGCCCACGTGCCACGACTACTGAGCCTGCGCTCTAGAGCCCGCGAGCCACAACTACTGAAGCCCGTGTGCTGCAGCTACTGAAACCTGTCACCTAGAGCCCGTGCTCTGCAACAAGAGAAGCCACCGCAATGAGAAGCCTGCACACTGCAACCAAGAGTAGCCCCTGCTCGCCGCAAGTGGAGAAAGCCCGTGCACAGCAACAAAAACTCAATGCAGCCAAAAATAAATAAATAAACGTTTAAAAAAAAAAAAGAAGGAAATCCTGCTACGTGATAAACCTGGAGGACATGTATGCTAAGTGAAATAAGCCAGACACAGAAGGATAAATACTGCATGATTCTACTTAGAAGAAGTGTCTAAAATCGTCGAACATGTAGAAGCAGAGAGGAGAGTGTAGGTGGCTGCCAGGGGCTAGGGTAGGGAGGAGTTGCTGTTCAGTGGGTTTAATGCTTTTCAGTTAAGCAAGGTAATTGAATTCTAAAGATTTGCTGTACAGCATCATGGCTGTAGTTAACAATACTGTGTTGTGCACTTAAAAAAATGTGTATCTCATTTTCCTCTTGGGGCCAGTGGCCGACCCAAGACATACTCTTTTCCCGCTGATAGCAGAAGGGCAAGAGTGTAAATTCAACCACACAAACGTGTTTTAAACCTCCTCCTAAAAAATCACACTGGCCAGAACAATTCCACGTAGGGCCAAACGTCAAGGGGGGGAATACACTCCCTCCATGAGGGTATGGGGAAGGGAGTTTGCAATTTAAACAGCAACTTCATCTACCCCCTCGTCTATTGTCCCACTTATTTCAATATTGTGGTTTTCATACATAATATTTCTGTTTGGCTCTCTTGCATTTTTTTCTTCTTTTATGTCGGTAACATCCTTTCACAGCCATCTAATATGTATATTATGCAAATTAAAGTTCTTGGTTCATCTATTATAATCTTGTTGTCTGTTGGAATCTGTATTTCTGGTTTGTTATTTTCCTTAGGGATGGTTGGGTCCCTCGAATGTTATGTTGTTTTGTGGCTGAACCCCATTTATGTCAGCTCCAAGAGGCTTTGTCAGTAGGGGTGAAGGAGCTTCCGGTCGGTGACCTCCAAGCAGAGAAAACAGAGCCAGTCATTCCTTAGACTGTAGCTCTCTAGCCCTGAGGGTTTGAAGGAGGGAAAGGGGAGAGAGAAGTGATTGATTGGTTCCCCGCTGCACCCACCGGGCTGTCCTGCTCCGATTTTACTCCTGATGATTTAAGTGATGAAGCAGAGGGTGTCCACACCTGTGTACAGTCAGAGGTGAACCGCTGCCTGGAGATTCTCTGCAACTTCTGCCTTGGAATGCTGCTGACCTCTCTTTTCTACTTGCTTCTGCTCTGAGAGGCCTGTGTTGTGCCCATAATGACCTTAAGTTGGATCTTGGGTATTCAAGGACTTAAGGCAAATAACTCTAAAAAAATATGATTCAATTACAAAGCATGTACTTTTTCTACATCGCTGACTTCTTATTTGTATGCAAAATGGCCCCTCTTCCAGTGGCATCCCATGAAATGGGAATGAATAGCACAGACTGAGATGTGGTTTAATGGGACGTGTTAAATAAACACATTTGAGAACCATTTAGAGTCAAGTGTAGATTTGTGTGTTTAGGAGACAAACAGTGGAATTCATCTTTGTACCACGGGTCCCCATCCTACTGTAGTCGGTGATGATTTAGAGTGACTCCTATGAGCGTTATAAATCTGTTCAGTCTCAAAATGTAAGGAATCCGTCGGGTAGTGGAGGGAAACTTTTTAATGTTTCTTTTTCCAGCTCTTTCATTCTAATACCCAATGTCATTGTAGAACAAATGCAGTGCCATTCTAAAACATTTATTAGATTCTTACCGTGAAATACCGGTTGTGCTTCAGAAAGAAGTTTCATAAAATCTTTTAAACCCCACTAAAATGATCCTACCTTCTTGTGCTTTCTGACAATGTAAACCTTGTCTTCACCCTGAAGCATTAAATATATGTATAAAATTATTTGCAGAATTCACATTTGTGGCAGAAATACTGTATATTCAAATCAGAGGCCATCCAGACTCGGAGCCTTCAGCCCTTTGGGAGGACCGGCTGTCCCGGACTCTCCTCCTCTGAGGGCCTAGACTCAGTACCCAACTGAGGGAGGGGCTCAGCACCCACCCTGGCTGCTTCTACAAACAGGTGCGAAATTGAAGTTGTTTACCCTGAGGTTTCTCTTCGCCGGATGTGGGCGCACGGCTTTCTGTACCAGTTGGTTTATTCATCCATCCGTTCAGTACTGTTAACTGAGCGTGAGATGTGTGCGGAGGAAGCACCGACGAACATGCAGACCAGGTACCTGTCTTCGGGCAGGTTATGGTCACAGCAACCCGACAGGGTGCTCCTCTTTTTCCTGGGCACGTGACAGTCCACTGACCACCAGCAAAGTTCCCTGCAGGTGGCAATGTTCTGACTGGCCTTCCACCCACTACAGTCAGTGCGTCCACCTTGTGAATCTGTACTGCAGCTTACTATTTCAGCTTTAGAACCACCTGCAGCTCTGTATGTGCTGTGGCTGTAAGAAGTGAGTCGTTCTTTTCTTTTTTTTTAAGCTAGCCCACTATAGAAGTTCTTTAGTTCTCTGACTATACCTTGAACTGAGTTTCAACCCCTGAGCTTGTCATTTTCTCTCTGTATCTCTCCCGTGCATTCAGAAACCACTAGCCCACCCTGCAGTCTTCAAATCGTCATCGCTACAAGTTACAAAATGAAGCAGCCACTTGGTTTCCCAAACCCTTTTCTTTGATAGAATTTTTATCTCAAGCTACCACAGGTGATTAAGTTATGACAATGCCATTTCAAGCCATAGTTTACTAGGTATCCATTTCCCCTGCTAATAAGGAGATCACTTTGTTCAAGCTCAAACAGGGCAGCAGAGCAAAACGAGACTTTGGCTTAGAGTGGGTGTTTCTTGGGACCACTACTGGTACTGTTATACGTCAGGGTCCTTTAAGGGAAATAACCTAGATATTCTGCAACGAGGGGACTTCATCAAGGGAATAACTTCGTAAAATGTTGGAAAGACCAGAATGGAGGTAGCAAGATAACTCAGAACTTTCTGGTTGAATCTGCTACTGACCACGGATCTCCGAGAGCACAAGTGCCAAGGGAGCAGGGCACGTGGGTGCTGAAACTTACATGGAGGGGTCGCCTGACCACGGCTGGGATTGGTGAGGGGAATCGTTTGAGGGTGAGGAAAGCTGAAAGAGGGCGCCTTAGTCAGTGCTGGTGCCGGGGAGGAGGGGGACCACAGGGGACAAATAGGGCAACATCCAGAAACCCTGCCAGCTAAGGAGGAGGGACAAGGGAAGGGGAAGGGAAAGGGAAGGGAAGGAGGGTGGGGGAGGAAAGGATAAAGACTTCACTCACCCTCTAGCCTTCCCTTCTGCTTCTGCAGCCTAGGAATAATCACTAACGGGAAGTCCAGTGATGAGGTAGCCAGGGAAAGAGTGTGTGGACACCTAGCTCCAGCCTTACTGAGCGAGAAATGATGGGTAGGTGTGGGTGAAGTGGCAAGGAAATAATTGGTACAAAGGGATTTAGATTGACAAGCAAACAAACAAATTTAAAAAAAAGGTACGAACTTATCTCTCTGTTGCCACCATAGCTGGGAACATCCATTATTGGTATTCTGACCCCCAAATGATTTCTTGGATGCATTTTTGATAGAATTATAATACTATACAAAATACAGGGGAATAATAATGAAAAGATATACAACTACAACAGCTGCAAAGGGCCAGTTCCCAAATGATCATGTTTCCTGATATTTGAATGCCCATTGCCTTGGCCACAAGGACTGAAGGGACTGGGCACTCTTCTTTGTAACTTTTGTTATCTCTTGACCATTATGCTTCAACTTGCCAGGAAATGTGGGAGGATTCTCTCCAGTAGACCTTCTGTGGCTTTAAGAACCTGTTCAGTACTCTCTGGTCATATTCTGCTACTGGTATGATTAGAAGTTAGATAATGATGAGGAACAGAAGTCTATAGAAGGAAATAGTGTGCACTTATGCCCTATGCCCACACAGTGTAATGACATTGGAAACTGATGGGACCTAGCAAGTCAGGATAGACAGTGCTAATGACCAAAGGTGTGTGTGTGTGTGTGTGTGTGTGTGTGTATTTTTTTTTCTTTTGGAAAAAACTTAAAGATAACAAGGAGGTCCCTTCAAGAAAGGGGTCCCCCTACATGGCTTTTGAAGTGAGAAAATCATCTAGCATTGAAGCAGCGTGGAGACTCCAATTCTGGAGACAGTAATCCCAAATCGGTCCAGGGAAGAATCTACTTTGGAGATAATATAAACTGTATGTGTATATAGATCTTTCCAGATTGCAAATCATTGCCACTCTCATCATATGTGTCAAGCCTTAAAACAGTCTTGCAGTGTACATGTTACCAGCTTCCTTTTACAGGATGGAGCTCTTACAGAGATGACCTTCGTGCCTCACCTCTCAGAGCGAGAGGATTGGTCTGACTCAGGCCCCTGGTGCCCGTGTCTGTTCTGCTGACCCTTCCCCCCCACCCAGCCTTTGCACACCGTCTGTGGCTGTAAACCCCTCGGGCCGGCTGCCCTCCAGACTTACTGTGGCTGCTGAGATAGCTCCCAATGCATCTCTCCACCTCCAGCTGTGACCCCCGTCCTCAGATTGTGGAGGAATGATCTGCTCACATTATTTCTATTATTTGCTTGAGTCCTGTTACCCCCAGAAAAAGGGCACCCAGTCTTTGGCGAGGCTCACGGTGGTGCGTGCCCTGTCCTTCTACACCGCTGACGGGGTCCAGGCGGTTAGCTGTGCGCTTTCTTACCTCCTTGTCTGGCACACCTGCGCCCTCTACCCCGTCTTTCCCATCTGCCTGGAACGTTGAGCTCATTTCATCGCAGTCTGTCCTGGGGTTCTTCCTCTTTGTCAAGGGAGGTTGTTGTATCTCAGCATCACAGCACATCTCAGAATGCCTTGCTTTTTGCTCTCAGCATCACAGCACATCTCAGAATGCCTTGCTTTTTGCTCCCGGGATTGAATCCCGTTCCAACTTTTACTAACTTTAGGAAGACACCGGGAAATAATGGTGACCGTGAGAATGAACGTTTACTGAGTGTGGATCCTGTGCCTCGCGCTGTTCTGTCATATGTGTATCAATTCGTTGAATTCTCCCAAGGGCCTCACGAGGTAGATAATATTACTCCTTGCATTTTATGAGTTGACTCATTTCATCCTCAGAATTGTCCTATTTCTCTGAAAGCCATTATTAGCCACGTTTTGCAGAAGAGAAATCCCGGGCACAGAGAGGTCAACTACCTTACCCAAGGTGACACAGCTACTGAGTTGTGGAGCCCGGTTTGGAACTCCTCCCAAAGAGTTTTGACCTGCAGGGGTTTCGTTGTTGGGTCCCCAGCACCTACTCAGTAAATGTTTGCTGATTTGAATTCAACGTAAATTAGAGGGAGTATTTGTGATAACTGTGGAAATTGTTTCCTGATTTAAGATTGGAGAGGAAAGAAATGTCTGTGAAGAAAAACATGCTTTCAGACTCCCTAGAATCTCTTTTAGCACATTAACGAGCTCAACTTTCAAATCCTGGGGATAGAAAGATGGGTTATAGGAGATCAGGTCTGATTTTTTTCCACAAATGGAGGAACAGCAGCTCATACTGTATTCTTTGAAGTGCTGTCTCTCATTTATGATCGAATTAGGATGCTTTTTCATTAAGGCCACCTCTGTGCTCAGTGCCCCCTACGAAAGACCAGATTTTGAGACAATTCTTGATTTCAAGGTCAGGGAGATGAATTTTAGGGCATATAGCCCCTCTATAAAATTTCATACACACTGGAATGGTTATTCAACCTATGAACCTTAATGATTTTGATGAAAAAATAGCTATACTGAATGCTAAGAAAAATACAGTCTAGTCACTAATGGAACTGGTATTTCATTGCTTCAGTTTTAACTAATTTTCCAGTCATGACTCTGTTCCTGGAGGGCCACAGCAAGATAACGCACTGGGGAAGCTAATTATTTGGGGATGTAGTTTGGTTAAAAATGACAACCCCATTCTTTCTTTTTTCTGGAAAATTTATGTGATAGAATGATAAAGATACAGTCCTAGAATTGGATGAAAAATGAGTTGTCAAGAAAGATTTGATTTTCAGATACACAGAGGTGGAAACGGAGACTAAATCAAAGATGGATTTTCTTAGAGGCATGACAGAGAGTGGTTGCTCAGTGATTGCTTTGGGGGGAAGGTGCACAGGTGGAGACTTGGAAAGGGTGCGAGGTCAGGGTACATGCAGGGGAGGAAGCAGCTGTAATTTTAGAGGCAGGAAGACCGAGTTAGTGCATTACCGTAAAGCCCAAAGGAAGCCTTTCAGCAAGGAGGGAGGGGTAAAGAGTTTGATGTGTCAGAAAATGTCAAGGAGAATGGAAGTTGAAAAAAAGATCATTTGATTTGGGGAGAAGCCGGTCGTTCCCTTGGTTCCCGGGGCATTGCGGTGGTAAGGTTGTTTCCTGCCCTCTCCAGGTAAGTGCTAATGGTCATTGATGATATAACCTGACTTTTCCAAGATACCTTTATTTCTGTTTATTTATTTATTATTGGTTCTCTTCCATGTGCTTTATTTTTTAACATCTTTATTGGGGTATAATTGCTTTACAATGGTGTGTCAGTTTCTGCTGTATAACAAAGTGAATCAGCTCTATGGATACATATATCCCCATATCCCCTCCCACTTGCGTCTCCCTCCCACCCTCCCTATCCCACCCCTCTAGGTGGTCACAAAGCACCGAGCTGATCTCCCTGTGCTATGTGGCTGCTTCCCACTAGCTATCTATTTTACATTTGGTAGTGTATATATGTCCATGCCACTCTCTCACTTTGTCCCAGCTTACCCTTCCCCCTCCCCGTGTCCTCAAGTCCATTCTCTATGTCTGCGTCTTTATTCCTGTCCTGCCCCTAGGTTCTTCAGAACCTTTTTTTAGATTCCATATATATGTGTTAGCATGTGGTATTTGTTTTTCTCTTTCTGACTTAGCAAGATACCTTTAAAAAGAGAAAACATGTGATTCATCAAGGGCCTGCGATGAATCATGAAGTGGATAAGCGTGGTATAATCAGTGTAGTATCCTTTTTTTAAAATTAATTAATTAATTAATTTTATCTTTGGCTGCGTTTGGGTCTTTGCTGCTGCACACGGGCTTTCTCTAGTTGCGGCGAGTGGGGGCTACTCTTCATTGCGGTGCATGGGCTTCGCATTGCGGTGGCTTCTCTTGTTGTGGAGCATGGGCTCCAGAGGTGCAGGCTTCAGTAGTTGTGGCATGTGGGCTCAGTAACTGTGGTGTGTGGGCTCTAGAGCGCAGGCTCAGTAGTTGTGGCTCACAGGCTCTAGAGCACAGGCATAGTAGTTGTGGCACACAGGCTTAGTTGCTCCACAGCACGTGGGATCTTCCCGGACCAGGGCTCGAACCTGTGTCCCCTGTGTTGGCAGGCGGATTCTTAACCACTGCGCCACCAGGGAAGCCCAGTGTAGTATCCTTGTGCTTTTATGTTAGGGATTCAATGCTTTTCTCATCTAAAGAAGAGGTGAAAATGAACCAAACCAGGAAAGTCACTTTTACATATGTGTAAATAACCCCATTAAAAGAGAAGGATGAGAGACAAATATGGTGGCCCTAGTTAAATTTTGGAGATAGAGAAAAGTCACCAGCTATCTTTATCCATTGATTATACTTGCAGATAGAAGAGGGCCAGGCATATAATGGAGAATTTTGCTGTGAAAACACACACACTCAGAAAAACCCCTCAGACTGTCTTGTTCCCAAATTTACAAGTAGCTTGTATTTTATTTTTCTTATTTTTTATTTATTTGAATTTTTTTTAACATCTTTATTGGGGTATAATTGCTTTACAATGGTGTGTTAGTTTCTGCTTTATAACAAAGTGAATCAGTTATACATATACATATGTTCCCATATGTCTTCCCTCTTGCGCCTCCCTCCCTCCCACTCTCCCTATCCCACCCCTCCAGGCTGTCACAAAGCACCGAGCTAATATCCCTGTGCCATGCGGCTGCTTCCCACTAGCTATCTACCTTACTACGTTTGTTAGTGTGTATATGTCCATGACTCTCTCTCGCCCTGTCAAAGCTCACCCTTCCCCCTCCCCATATCCTCAAGTCCGTTCTCCAGTAGGTTTATTCCTAGATATTTTATTCTTTTTGTTGCAATGGTAAATGGGAGTGTTTTCTTGATTTCACTTTCAGATTTTTCATCATTAGCATATAGGAATGCCAGAGATTTCTGTGCATTAATTTTGTATCCTGCTACTTTACCAGATTCATTGATTAGCTCTAGTAGTTTTCTGGTAGCATCTTTAGGATTCTCTATGTATAGTATCATGTCATCTGCAAACAGTGACAGCTTTACTTCTTCTTTTCCGGTTTGGATTCCTTTTATTTCCTTTTCTTCTCTGATTGCTGTGGCTGAAACTTCCAAAACTATGTTGAATAAGAGTGGTGAGAGTGGGCAACCTTGTCTTGTTCCTGATCTTAGTGGAAATGCTTTCAGTTTTTCACCATTGAGAATGATGTTGGCTGTGGGTTTGTCATATATGGCCTTTATTATGTTGAGGAAAGTTCCCTCTATGCCTACTTTCCGGAGGGTTTTTATCATAAATGGGTATTGAATTTTGTCGAAAGCTTTCTCTGCATCTATTGAGATGATCATATGGTTTTTCAATTTGTTAATATGGTGTATCACATTGATAGATTTGCGTATATTGAAGAATCCTTGCATTCCTGGAATAAACCCCACTTGATCATGGTGTATGATCCTTTTAATGTGCTGTTGGATTCTGTTTGCTAGTATTTTGTTGAGGATTTTTGCATCTATGTTCATCAGTGATATTGGCCTGTAGTTTTCTTTCTTTGTGACATCCTTGTCTGGTTTTGGTATCAAGGTGATGGTGGCCTCGTAGAAGGAATTTGGGAGTGTTCCTCCCTCTGCTATATTTTGGAAGAGTTTGAGAAGGATAGGTGTTAGCTCGCCTCTAAATGTTTGATAGAATTCACCTGTGAAGCCATCTGGTCCTGGGCTTTTGTTTGTTGGAAGATTTTTAATCACAGTTTCAATTTCAGTGCTTGTGATTGGTCTGTTCATATTTTCTATTTCTTCCTGATTCAGTCTTGGTAGGTTGTGCATTTCTAAGAATTTGTCCATTTCTTCCAGATTGTCCATTTTATTGGCATAGAGTTGCTTGTAGTAATCTCTCATGATTTTTTTTATTTCTGCAGTGTCAGTTGTTACTTCTCCTTTTTCATTTCTAATTCTATTGATTTGAGTCTTCTCCCTTTTTTTCTTGATGAGTCTGGCTAGTGGTTTATCTATTTTGTTTATCTTCTCAAAGAACCAGCTTTTAGTTTTATTGATCTTTGCTATTGTTTCCTTCATTTCTTTTTCATTTATTTCTGATCTGATTTTTATGATTTCTTTCCTTCTGCTAGCTTTGGGGTTTTTTTGTTCTTCTTTCTCTAATTGCTTGAGGTGCAAGGTTAGGTTGTTTATTCGAGATGTTTCCTGCTTCTTAAGGTGGGCTTGTATTGCTATAAACTTCCCCCTTAGAACTGCTTTTGCTGCATCCCATAGGTTTTGGGTCGTTGTGTCTCCACTATCATTTGTTTCTAGGTATTTTTTTATTTCCTCTTTGATTTCTTCAGTGATCACTTCATTATTAAGTAGTGTATTGTTTAGCCTCCATGTGTTTGTATTTTTTACAGATCTTTTCCTGTAATTGATATCTAGTCTCATGGCGTTGTGCTCAGAAAAGATACTTGATACAATTTCAATTTTCTTAAATTTACCAAGGCTTGATTTGTGACCCAAAATATGATCTATCCTGGAGAATGTTCCATGAGCACTTGAGAAAAATGTGTATTCTGTTGTTTTTGGATGGAGTGTCCTATAAATATCAATTAAGTCCATCTTGTTTAATGTATCATTTAAAGCTTATGTTTCCTTATTTATTTTCATTTTGGATGATCTGTCCATGGGTGAAAGTGGGGTGTTAAAGTCCCCTACTATGAATGTGTTACTGTCGATCTCCCCTTTTATGGCTGTTAGTATTTGCCTTATGTATTGAGGTGCTCCTATGTTGGGTGCATAAATATTTACAATTGTTATATCTTCTTCTTGGATTGATCCCTTGATCATTATGTAGTGTCCTTCTTTGTCTCTTTTAATAGTCCTTATTTTAAAGTCTATTTTGTCTGATATGAGAATTGCTACTGCAGCTTTCTTTTGGTTTCCATTTGCATGGAATATCTTTTTCCATCCCCTTACTTTCAGTCTGTATGTGTCTCTAGGTCTGAAGTGGGTCTCTTGTAGACAGCATATATAAGGGTCTTGTTTTTGTATCCATTCAGCCAATCTGTGTCTTTTGGTGGGAGCATTTAGTCCATTTACATTTAAGGTAATTATCGATATGTATGTTCCTATTCCCATTTTCTAAATTGTTTTGGGTTCGTTATTATAGGTCTTTTCCTTCTCTTATGTTTCTTGTCTAGAGAAGTTCCTTTAGCATTTGTTGTAAAGCTGGTTTGGTGGTGCTGAACTCTCTCAGCTTTTGCTTGTCTGTAAAGGTTTTAGTTTCTCCATCAAATCTGAATGAGATCCTTGCTGGGTAGAGTAATCTTGGTTGTAGGTTTTTCTCCTTCATCACTTTCAGTATGTCCTGCCACTCCCTTCTGGCTTGTAGGGTTTCTGCTGAGAGATCAGCTGTTAACCTTATGGGGATTCCCTTGTGTGTTATTTGTTGTTTTTCCCTTGCTGCTTTTAATGTGCTTTCTTTGTATTTAATTTTTGACAGTTTGATTAATATGTGTCTTGGTGTATTTCTCTTTGTATTTATCCTGTATGGGACTCTCTGTGCTTCCTGGAATTGATTAACTATTTCCTTTCCCATATTAGGGAAGTTTTCAACTATAATCTCTTCAAATATTTTCTCAATCCCTTTCTTTTTCTCTTCTTCTTCTGGAACCCCTATAATTCGAATGTTGGTGCATTTAATGTTGTCCCAGAGGTCTCTGAGACTGTCCTCAGTTCTTTTCATTCTTTTTTCTTTATTCTGCTCTGCAGTAGTTATTTCCAGTATTTTATCTTCCAGGTCACTTATCCGTTCTTCTGCCTCAGTTATTCTGCTATTGATCCCATCTAGAGTACTTTTAATTTCATTTATTGCATTTTTCATCGTTGCTTGTTTCATCTTTATTTCTTGTAGGTCCTTGTTAACTGATTCTTGCATTTTGTCCATTCTACTTCCAAGATTTCGGATCATCCTTACTATCATTATTCTGAATTCTTTTTCAGGTAGACTGCCTATTTCCTCTTCATTTGTTAGGTCTGGTGCATTTTTATCTTGCTCCTTCATCTGCTGTGTGTTTTTCTGTCTTCTCATTTTACTTATCTTACTGTGTTTGGGGTCTCCTTTTTGCCGGCTGCAGGTTCGTAGTTCCCGTTGTTTTTGATGTCTGTCTCCAGTGGCTAAGGTTGTTTCAGTGGGCTGTGTAGGCTTCCTGGTGGAGGGGACTAGTGCCTGTGTTGTGCTGGATGAGGCTGGATCTTGTCTCTCTAGTGGGCAGGTTCACGTCTGGTGGTATGTTTTGGGGTGTCTGTGGCCTTATTCTGATTTTAGGCAGCCTTTCTGCTAATGGGTGGGGTTGTGTTCCTGTTTTGCTAGTTGTTTGGCATAGGTTGTCCAGCACTGTGGCTTGCTGGTCGTTGAGTGAAGCTGGGCGCTGGTATTAAGATGGAGGTCTCTGGGAGATTTCCGCTGTTTAATATTATGTGGAGCTGGGAGGTCTCTTGTTGACCAGTGTCCTGAAGTTGGCTCTCCTACCTCAGAGGCAGAGCCCTGACTCCTGGCTGGAGCACCAAGAGTCTTTCATGCACACGGCTCAGAATAAAAGGGAGAAAATGTAGAGAGAATTAGTAGAAGTATGAGGAAAGAAAGAAGGAAAGGAGGAAAGGAAGGAAGGAAGAAAGAAGCAAAGAAGGAAAGAAAGGGAGGGAGGGAGGGAGGGAGGAAGGAAGGAAGGAGGGAGGGAAAGAAGGAAAATAGAAAGAAAGAAGATATAGTAAAAATAAAATAAAGTATAATATAGTTATTGAATTAAAAATATTTTTTTAAAAAAAGTGACGGATAGAACCTTAAGACAAATGTTGGAAGAAAAGCTATACAGAGAAAATCTTACACAGAAGCATACACATACACCCTCACAAAAAGAGGTAAAGGGGGAAAAATCATAAATCTTGCTCTCAGAGACCACCTCCTCAATTTGGGGTGATTCGTTGTCTAAAGGAGGGAAGGAAGGAAGGAAAGAAAGAAAGAAAGAAAGAAAGAACGAAGGTAAAGTATAATAAAGTTATTACAATTAAAATTAATTATTAAGAAAAAAATTTTTTAAAAAAAACCATGGACTGAGGGAAAAATATCATAGATCTCGCTCCTAAATTCCCCCTCTTCAATTTGGGATCATTCCTTGTCTATTCAGGTATTCCACAGATGCAGGGTATATCAAGTTGATTGTGGAGCTTTAATCCGCTGCTCCTGAGGCTGCTGGGAGAGATTTCCCTTTTTCTTCTTTGTTCTCACAGCTCCCGGGAGCTCAGCTTTGGATTTGGCCCTGCCTCTGCGTGTAGGTCGCTGGAGGGCGTCTGTTTTTTGCTCAGACAGGACGGGGTTAAAGGAGCCGCTGATTCGGGGGCCTCCGGCTCACTCAGGCCGGGGGTGGGGGGGGGGGAAAGGAGGGGCACTGCGTGCGGGGCGGGCCTGCGGCGGCAGAGGCCAGCGTGACGTTGCACCAGCCTGAGGCCCGCCGTGCGCACTCCCGGGGAAGTTGTCCCTGGATCCCGGGACCCTGGCAGTGGCGGGCTGCACAGGCTCCGCGGAAGAGGGGTGTGGAGAGTGACCTGTGCTCGCACACAGGCCCCTTGGTGGCGGCAGCAGCAGCCTTAGCGTCTCCCGCCCGTCTCTGGGGTCGGCGCTTTTCTATTTGAATTTTTTAATTGAAGTATAGTTGATTTACAGTGTTGTATTAATTTCTGCTGTACAGCAAAGTGATTCAGTTATACAAATATATGTACTTTTTTTAATATTCTGTTCCATTATGGTTTATCATAGGATACTGAATAGAATTCTCTGTGCTATACCGTAGGGCCTTGTTATTTATAGTAGCTTGAATTTAAAAGAAAAGCTTTTAATGAATCTGTTCCAATATGCCTCATGTTAAGAACCATATTCTTCCTCCTTTAAAGTAATAATGAAAGAAGCAGCTCCTGTGTTCCTGTGGAGTTTTCACAGCTAATGAGCAGCTGGAGGCCTTGCTGGAATTTAATAAACTCCTTTTCGTGGAGGTTGTTTGTGCCGCTCTTCATTGTGGCTGACACAGGCACTGAAATGTGAATCGTTCACCCTGTGTCCGTGTTGCTAGAAATCACTTATCCTGTGGCCTTACCTGTATCCTCTAATTTCCAGTTCATATCCAGTCGATTGGACTCTCATTGTCTGTACCAGAATTAAAGCTATAAACACTCCCCATTTTTACTTGTTAAAGTGATTGTTATTAATAATGATGAATAATTGAATTCTGCAAGTCAAAATCACCTCCATGAGTGCCACATGCAGCAATAAAAAGTGAAGAGAAATTTTCTCAAATAGACAAACTTGATCATCCTATGGAAGATTTTTTTTTAAGAAATAATTGGAATACATCTGAATAGCAAATAATTGTCCTATTAGGAAGCACAGCTGGCTAGAGACAAAAAAGAAAACAATATAAGAGCTTCATGTGAAAATTAACAGTGAATATTGAATTTCCTGAATTTTATTTCCAAGCTGCCTGACATGCTGTTTTCTTTTGGTCTCCTCGTTTCCCACCTGGGGTTGGTCTTTTCACTGTGGATGCCCGTTTTCTCTTAATCTTGCAGTTAATCTGTGGCAGTTAGGATTTTGTGATTATTATGGGGTAGCACAAAATTCAAAAGTAGGCCAAGAATGAGTCTTTCTAATTAAAAAAATTGTTTACCATAGTCTCTTCTTGCCCCAAGAACTGTGTGTTCTCCCGACCCACCCCAGCTGCACCAGGATCCAGTGGAAGCCACTGGCCTGGTGCCCTTTGCTGTGGCGTCCCGAGTTCTGAAAGTCGACGAGTGAGCTGTTCGCTATAAACCCTTATCTGTCTGGTCCTGCTTTGCTAAGTGATAGCGAGTCAATACCTTTTAATGTGGTCTGGTATGAATTGTACCAGGTCACACACATGTACCCATTTTAGGGAGTGACACCTTACCTTAAAATAATGATTCTAGAGGGATCTCAGATCTCTTGGCCGCGGGAGTAATGGAATCTTATCCCATACTTCAGGTCACAGCACTTCACATTATTTGCAGTGGCTCCCATACTGGGAAACCATTTGTGGACATATGGGGCATTTGTGTTAGACGGTTTGCTTAGCTTTTATCATTTTGCGACCCCTGACTGGATTATAATAGCCTTTGGGCTCATGTTACTGGCAAAACAGTAAATGTTTTCCCCAGGAAGATGACCGTTCTAATGATAAACATTCCAGCGTTTGAATTATAAATTGGTACTCTGCCTGGCTCGGTAGATAGATGATGCCAGCCGGCTTATCTTGAGCCTGTGACATTTGGTTGTCTTTTGCTTTCCTTTGAAGGAGTTCCCTCTCAGCTGTCTGTCTTATAAAGTGAAGGTGGGTAGCGGCGGTTCAATCTTGCGTTACGATGTGTTGTTTTTCTCAGTCAGCAAGTTATCCAGAAACTCGTGAATCACTTAAGGACACACATGGCATTCAACACAGGGTGTCATTGTCTGATAGGATCTTTAAGATATTAAAACTCAAGGGTGATTTACTGAGGCAGAATTGGCCACTGTGTTAATGTTTCGTTTTTCAGAGCCTTAAATATCTTCTTGGCTAACAAGTGAAGTGGTTTCTGTCCTTTGCACCTGAATTTTCCTCCGTGGCCCTAGAGCTTGCTTTGAGGGAGGAAGAGCCCTGTGTAGATAGAGGAAGATGAATTGCAAGGCGAGTGTGGACGTTCTTATGGGCAATTTCATCACTATGCTTGTTTACTTGTCTCTGTACAGTTGCTCTTACTAAAGATGGAATGAAAGTGCATTCCTGTGTCAGATAACCATGCTGGAGCTTCATGTTTAAGGCAGGAAGCAAAGGATATATGTCCCTGAAATCAGCCCAATGTGATTATTTGCTAAGTTTTCATGAATACTAACAGGAAAAGGTTGGCTAACATAAAAAATGTAGTGTACTGGTTCCCTCAGGGGCTGGGCACTGGTACAGTCTGCATTATTGATTTTTGATCTTCCATTTATCCTTTTCTAAGTATGAATAAAATATACTTTGAGATGTAGTTTCAAATTAAGGAAAATTAATGATCCCCTTTGAAAATCAGACCCTCTTATGTTATTAGTCTTTAAGAAAGTTAAGAAATCTTTCAAATTTTAATTAGGAGTCCACAGTTTTTTCTCTGTTTCTCACTCTTAAAATGTTGTTTAGATTTTTCAAGGGGAAAAGCACCCTGCTGTAGCTCAGCTGTTGAGTTTCCAGTAGATGCTCTATAGATCAAGGCTGTTGGGTGGCTTAGAGCTAGACAGGTGAATTTCATTTCTCTAATTTTATACGGAGGGTTGACCTTGCTGTGTGGGCCGTCCAAGGCCAAAACTCAGATAAGAAAGGATCTAATGTATGCTGGGTGAATATTTCAGAAATTTGAGGTTGTTTAATCATTTTGCAAAATAGTAGCAACACGAATGGTTCTTTAACCACTATTTCTGTGAACAGTTGCATATGGAAATGTGCAAAAAAATGAAGTCTTTTGTATGTGTACAAGATCAGAATTGAGCAGATTGCTGGGTAGACATATGCTTACATTTGCATCTTCAGGTATTTAAAAAACGCTACTGATTTTGTCAGGGAGACTTGCCCTTCCCTGAGATGGTGGAGAACTATGGCTGGCGATCCAGCCTCTTGTGAAGAATGTTATCAATGTGCCATGTAATTGATCAGGGAGAAGGGCATACAGCCAGAGTGGAGTATAACCATCAAGCCAGGTGTTCTAATATTTTTACTTAATTGCCTGTACGGTAGATGAGGATGATTATCTCGGCTCTGCGTTAGAGTCACGGGACATGCCAGCTAGGGAAGAACCTGCAGAAAAGAACGATGTGATCTCATCAGCTAACACTAAACCAGTCTGGATTCTTCAGTGGGGATCGTGAAATTGGAGGAAGAGCATTTGTGGTGTCCAAGGGCCAGGTGTAAAAATCTTGCCTCTAACATTTATGACAGGGTGACCAAAGATGTCACTTAATCTCCAATTTTTTCATTAGTAGAGATCCTGTTTTGTGCCTCACCTAGGTCTAAACGTGACACTGAAGTTTGGTAATTGTGAGGATGAAACAACAAGCATGTGAGGTACTGGAGAGCGCTGTATGAAGGTGGTTATTTTAATTAATTAGTCAGTAACACCACTGACACGGAGATGGGAGTGGTGTTTCTCTATCCTGGTTCGTTCGTGCATGTTGGCACCGATGGATGGGATAAAACTTGCAACGGATAAGGTCTTCACGCTTTCTCACCTGGATTTTGAAGACTCTGAATTACAGACACGTTGTTTAGAAACAATACACATTTCCTTTGGGTCTAATAAGTTCCCTGAAATGAGTATACTTAAGTCACTGGAGGGAAGGGATTCTCAGTCCTGAATATTCTAGAAAGAAGATCAGTAAAACGCAGTGATTAAGAAAGTTTAGAAAAACCTTTCCTCTGGTCAAATTGGATCTCTCACTGATTCTAAAATATAACACATACATGCCATTGCTGTTTCCAGAATTTAGAAACAATGTTTTTTTAGAACCCTGTCAAAAATAGTCATCACTCATGGTCACTGTCTAGCCTCTCCTCTCTCATTATAAGTTTTCTCTTTATTTTAGACCCCAATTAAGTGCCACTTGTTATAAAAGAAATCTTCCTTGATTACCTCAGCTACACAGTAAACAGGATCCTCAGAAGGCCTTTGGTGAATGTGGAATTTAGTGGCTTGTATTGTTACTGTCATACATACCATGTGTGTATGACTTAGCTCCTGGAATGGATTGTAAGTTCCTTGTAGAAATGAATATTCATTATACTTCAACTGTTAGAAAATGTTACAGGGAATTTATGATGTCAAGGATGCTGAGACAAGAAGTGCTGCTCTGGTAGGAACTATGTGAGAGTTTAAAAAGTTAATTGATCAGAAAAAGAGTTCAAAAAACCATTTATTTGATAGAAAAAAGTTTTGAAAATCAATTTAAAGTCCGGTGAATTTGAGATGAAGGAGGCCAAGTATTGACTGGAAACCATTGATGTGTGACCAAGGGTTTTTAGAGGAAGAAGAAATTTGTTTCATATTTAGAAAAAGAAAAATTGAGGGTGAAATTAGACCCATTAAAAGGCATCTGGTGGGCCTATTTTAGTTGCCTCGCCATCTGTGTTCAATGCAACATCACTTTTGTATTTTTCACATAGAAAAACTACTACAGAATCTGTCTCTAGCAAACCACATACCAATCTTGATGGCTGCATCAAGTGACCGGCATGAAAGGAATGCAGGATGGTTGCATTATTTTATTTCACATTTAAATGTGTAGTTTCCTTCTTATTTTCTTACCTCTTTTGACCAGAGTCAAAATAATGCAGACTTTAAAAAGAATAGATACTATTAGGATTATTCGCACCTATTTTGAATATCCTTAACGGGGCTAACTCTCGTTTAGACTGACTCTGTCCTTTTATTCTTCTAAATTTTCCAGACAATACTAAGATAATTTCCTTTTTCATTCTATAGAGATGCGTTACATAAAAATGAAATTTCTGACATTGTCTTGTCCCTTATTGTTTTCCTGTTTCAGGTTGTCTTATGATTCTCTTTTTCTGTGGAATTTTCCACTCTACTGGATTTTTAGAAAGAGTATGGTTTCTTAGGAGCCCAGTCAGAAATGGTCACTGCTCCTGGCCCCTCGGCTTCAGGCCACAGAAGGTGTGCAGCTTCACTTCACAGGCCGTAAAACAACATTCACTCACACTGGCTCTTGTAGGCGCACCTTCTTAAGAATTATTAACAAAATTGATTATAGGAAAGAGTTCTTCATCTCCTGCATTGTCCACATCTCACCTTCATTCATAATTGAAGTGCACAGATCCAGAAAGCAGGCCTTCAAACATCTGAATGTAATTCTTAGAGCTGCTAAGAACAGAGGCTATTTCTAGTGTCTCTACTTTATGTGTAAGTTTGGATGTACAGTTAGCTCTGACGTACAATTTTCTTCCCATCTTTGCAGAAAAATTAAGTACTTATAGCTAAGGTTTCTCTGAGAATAACTGTAATATTTACAGGGTTTGGGGTATAAAACAGACCAGTAAAAAGGCAGAGAAGGGAGGAAAATGGTAAGCGAGAAGTTTACATTCCAGTGGTAATTAAAGTGTTGGTCATACTTGGGATGTGTCATTAGTTACTGAATTATGTCAGTCAAATTATTTTCTATACATGAATTCATATATCACAGTAAAATCGAAATATTCTATGAAGAGAGAAGACAGTAGTGACCAGGTTTATTTTGGTTCACCTTTGTATACTTAGCATCCAGCCCAGCACCAGGCACATAATAGGTGATTAATAAAATTTCTTAATTAAATGAATGGAAAAAAATGGAATGAAGATATCATTCTACAAATAATTTTAAAAATAATTTTAAAAATAAGGTTGGTTAACTGAATTCTTGAAGAGGAGGCTAATTCAAATGCTTAGTCATTTCTACTGTTGTCTAAAGCAGCAAAAAGCACAAAACAGCATCTAAACTAGCACCCAGGGAAAAAGTCTAAGTAGACTTACAAAAGAGGTGATGCTGCCGTGTGTCAGGAGCTGTGTGTCCCTCAGGCCTCGCTCTCACTCTGTGGTGATGGTGCCGTGTGTCAGGAGCTGTGTGTTCCTCACGCCTTGTTTTGACTCTGTGTTCCATGCTGCCGTGTGTCCAGGAGCTGTGAGTCCCTCACGCCTTGTTTTGACTCTGTGGTGATGGTGCCGTGTGTCAGGAGCTGTGTGTCCCTCACGCCTCGCTCTCACTCTGTGGTGATGCCGCCATTTTATTTTCCTGGCAGCAGTTTAAAGGCACAGAGACAGACTCACTGTGCAAAGAGCCCTTCTCTGAGCTTGATGGAAGCATGTTAATTAGCCAGATGACGGAAACGTCTAGGAATTTAGATGCTTTCCAGCTCCTGCATAGTCTAGACCTAAAGGTGAAGATACAGATGTTTTGCCCAATTGTGCTCACAATGATTATGGCAGCTTCATTCAGAACTGCAGAATGGATCACTTACCTTCATTTCATCATGCTTTAACGTAACAGATACCATTTTCCTGGTCTGTAAAACACAGTTTCCTCTGTTGGTCCTTCTTCTAGATCAATGCTGTTCTGTCGATCTTTGTGTGTTGCTGGAATGTTCTGTGTCTCTGCTGTCCAATATGGCGGCCGCACGCCCCATGTGGCTTTTGAGCCCTAGTGCAACTGAGGAACTGGATTTTTAATTAATTTAACTTAGAATTTGAACTTAAATAGCCTCATTGGCTAGTGTCTATCATGTTGGACAGTATAGTTCTAGATTATAGCCCCCAGTGTTCAGTAGTAGAAAGAGCACAGGTTTGGGGTCAGATAGAGTCAGAATTTGAACTCAGTCTTACTCTTTTGCTCTTTACAGGTAACGTGAGCTTTGCCAAATCAATGGAGTTAATAATAGTACTTTAGGGGAGTATGAGAATTAACCAGTATATTGATATCATTTATATATATATTTATATATATATTCTCTCATTCTCTCTAGATAGATAGATATTTGTTTTAGAAGAGTGATTGATGTATATAATATTAGGCCAACAATGATCATTAAAGTTCTTTCAGTTTCTGGATCTTTTAAAGATAATAATAATTACAATTTTTAAAGGAATTTACTTTGTGCTGTACATTTTATATTCTATAAGGGTAAATAAAGTGACCGGGGTAATACGTAATGAAGCCTGGATTTGAGCCCAAGGCTGAATCCCTGCATGTTTGTCAGTCTGATGCATATATTTATTTCCTTACCCCAACTTTGCCTTTTAGCCCCTTGAGTCTGGAAAGACCCTTCTGTTCAGTCTCCCTCAGTAGAGAACCTTGACCTTGATAGGCACTCAGCAGGTGTGTGTTTGTCATGTGATTGGCTGTGTCGTGCAGAAGGTTTTCATAAGTAATGGGAGACAGCATGTTAGGGGCAGCAAAGTTACTCCCCAGAAATTCAGTATAAAGGTCTCATTCTTGCTTGCTTCCAAAGCTCAGAGAATCCCAGAGCACTGTGTG